>NC_072397.2:1450000-1757500 GCF_028885625.2 Pongo pygmaeus
GGCAGGAGAATGGCATGAATCCAGGAGGCGGAGCTTGCAGTGAGCTAAGATCGCGCCACTGCACTCCAGCCTGCAACAGTGCAAGACTCCATCTCAAAACAAAACAAAAAACAACATGCTTAGAGCTAAGTGTCTATATGATGGTGAAGTTTTTTTTATGTGAAGTTTTTTTCTTTGATTGAGACAGGGTCTTGCTCTGTTGCCCAGGCTGGAGTGCAGTGGAGTAATCATAGCTCACTGCAGCCTCAACCTCCCTGGTTCAAGCGATCCTCCCACCTCAGCCTCCCTAGTAGCTGGGAATAAAGGTATGCACCACCACACCTGGCTAATTTTTGTACTTTTTATAGGGGCGAGGTCTTGCCATGTTGCCTACGCTGGTCTCGAACTCCTAGACTCAAGCAATCCTCCTGCCTCAGCCTCCCAAAGTACTGGGATTAAAAGTGAGTCGCCATGTCCAGCTGTTGGTTTTTTTTTTTTTTTCTGTTTGCTCACTGTTTTCTTTTTTGTTCTTTAACCAACATATAATAATAGTCCATATTCATGAGGTACATGGTGATGTTTTAATACATACAATGTACAATGATTAGAGCAAGATAATTATCATATCCATCATCTGAAATGATTCTCATTTCTTTGTGTTGGGTACATTCAATATTCTCCTGCTGAAAGCTATTTGAAACTATATATTATTATTATTTATTTATTTATTTATTTATTTATTTTTTGAGATGGAGTCTCTCTCTGTCCCCCAGGCTGGAGAGCAGTGGTGCGATCTCAGCTCACTGCAAGCTCCGCCTCCTAGGTTCACATCATTCTCCTGCCTCAGCCTCCCGAGTAGCTGGGACTACAGGTGCCCGCCACCACGCCTGGCTAATTTTTTTTTGTATTTTTAGTAGAGACGGGGTTTCACCGTGTTAGCCGGGATGGTCTCGATCTCCTGACCTCATGATCCGCCCGCCTCGGCCTCCCAAAGTACTGGGATTACAGGCGTGAGCCACCGCACCTGGCCCACAGTGAAGTTTTAATACATACAATGTACAAAGATCACATCAAGGTAATTATCACATCCATCATCTCAAATGATTCTCATTTCTTTGTGTTGGGTACATTCAATATTTTGCTGAAAGCTATTTGAAACTACATATTATTTTTAACTACAGCCATCCTAGAGGGCTATAGAACGTTAGAACTTAACATTCCTCATGTTACCAAAGTCAACATTATCGTAATTACATGACTTATATCAAGATCTCTTGCTTCTGGGCCCAGCGCAGTGGCTCACGCCTGTAATTCCAGCACTTTGGGAGGTCGAGATGTGCGGATCACCTGAGGTCGGGAGTTCGAGACCAGCCTGCCCAACATGGAGAAACTTATACTAAAAATACAAAATTAGCTGGGCGTGGTGTTGCATGCCTATAATCCCAGCTACTTGGGAGGCTGAGGCAGGAGAATCACTTGAACCCAGGAGGCGCGGAGGTTGCAGTGAGCCGAGATTGCGCCATTGCACTCCAGCCTGGGCGACAAGAGCGGAACTCCATCTCAAAAAAAAAAAAAAAAAGATCTAAAGATCTCTTGCTTTCTTCCAAGTTCCTGTATTTGCATAATTCATTACTAGAGAACTTCAGGTCTCTCATAATGAATCTTCTGAACATCTAACCATGTTATTTATGAGTTGGCCATTCCTAATAGCTTTTATGAATTGAAATCAAGCTTGACTTTAATGGCAGATAATGTCAAGCCAGTCATCCACTTTGGCTTTGCGTTTTTAAAATTGATAAGTTAACCTTCTAAACTGTCTTTTAAAAATTTTATTTTATTTAAGTTCTGGGATACATGTGCAGAACATGTAGGTTTGTTACATAGGTATACCCGTGCCTTAGTGGTTTGCTGCACCTGTCTACCTGTCATCTAGGTTTTAAGCCCCGCATGCATTAGGTATTTGTCCTAATGTTCTCCCTCCCCTTGCCCCTCAGCCCCCGACAGGCGCCGGTGTGTAATGTTCCCCTCCCCGTGTCCATGTGTTCTCATTGTTCAACTCCCACTTTTGAGTGAGAACATGTGGTGTTTGGTTTTCTGTTCCTGTGTTAGTTGGCTGAGCATGATGGCTTCCAGCTTCATCCATGTCCCTGCAAAGGACATGATCGCATTCATTTTCATAGCTGCGCCTTCTACACTTTTAAATTTTGTAGTAACTGCAGATTTACAGGAGGATTACAGAAACAGTACAGAAAGTCCTTCGCACCCCTCTCAGTCAGCTTCCTCTCCTATCTTACATAACCTGGGTGCATTTATCAAAATGAGACGTCAATGGCGATGCAACACGATTAGCAGGTCTGCAGAGTGTGTTTGCATTTTCACCAGATTTTCCGGTCCTGTCTTTTATTTAGATTCAAGATCCCATCCAGGGTGCCATATTGCACTTAGTCACTGCCTCGTCTTGGCTTTCTGCAGTCTCTGCAGAGCTCTTCAAATGCCCCTTGTATTTTTTTTTTTTTTTTTTTTTTTTGAGACGCTGTCTTGCTCTATCGCCCAGGCTGGAGTGCAGTGTCACGCTCTTGGCTCACTGCAACCTCCACCTCCCGGGTTCACGCCATTCTCCTGCCTCAGCCTCCTGAGTAGCTGGGACTACAGGCTCCCGCCACCGCGCCCTGCTAATTTTTTGTATTTTTAGTAGGGAGGAGGTTTCACCGTGTTAGCCAGGATGGTCTCGATCTCTTGACTTCGTGATCCGCCCAACTTGGCCTCCCAAAGTGCTGGGATGACAGGCATGAGCCACTGCGCCCGGCCAATTCCCTTGTTTTTAAGAGCTTGACGATTTTGAAGAGTCATGGTGCAGGTGTGTTGAGAAATGTCCATCACGTTTTTCTAGGTTCAGGCTGGGGGCTGAGGAGGGTGGGAAGTGGATCACAGAGGGAACTGGAGTCATCAATGCTGGCATCGCTGAAGAAGTCCCGTTGACATCTTGTACCTGTCCATGCGATGTGGAGGTGGCCTCCACCAGGTGTCTCCAGCATTGATGACTTGGTGGAAGTGGCCTCTGCCAGGTGTCTCCAGCGTTGATGACTCGGCACAGGTGGCCTCTGCCAGGTGTCTCCAGCATTGATGACTCAGCGGAGGTGGCGTCTGCCAGGTGTCTCCAGCGTTGATGACTCGGCACAGGTGGCCTCTGCCAGGTGTCTCCAGCATTGATGACTCAGCAGAGGTGTCCTCTGCCAGGTGTCTCCAGCGTTGATGACTCAGCAGAGGTGTCCTCTGCCAGGTGTCTCCAGCATTGATGACTCAGCAGAGGTGGCCTCTGCCAGGTGTCTCCAGCGTTGATGACTCGGCACAGGTGGCCTCTGCCAGGTGTCTCCAGCATTGATGACTCAGCGGAGGTGGCCTCTGCCAGGTGTTTCCAGCGTTGATGACTCAGCGGAGGTAGCCTCTCTCAGGTGTCTCCAGCATTGATGACCTGGCGGAGGTGGCCTCTGCCAGGTGTCTCCAGTGTTGATGACTCAGCAGAGGTGTCCTCTGCCAGGTGTCTCCAGCATTGATGACTCAGCGGAGGTGGCCTCTGCCAGGTGTCTCCAGGTTGATGACTCAGCGGAGGTGGCGTCTGCCAGGTGTCTCCAGTGTTGATGACTCGGCGGAGGTGGCCTCTGCCAGGTGTCTCCACGTTGATGACTCAGCACAGGTGGCCTCTGCCAGGTGTCTCCAGCATTGATGACTCAGCGGAGGTGGCGTCTGCCAGGTGTCTCCAGCGTTGATGACTCGGCACAGGTGGCCTCTGCCAGGTGTCTCCACGTTGATGACTCAGCGGAGGTGGCCTCTCTCAGGTGTCTCCAGCGTTGATGACTCAGCGGAGGTGGCCTCTGCCAGGTGTCTCCAGCATTGATGACTCAGCGGAGGTGGCCTCTGCCTGGTGTCTCCGCAGAAAAGTTGCTATGTTTCTCATTCTATCATTTCCTCCTTGGAAGCGAGGGCAAACTATCCAAGCAACTCTCTCTTACGGGGGATTATATTCTATCTGACTTCTCCTGCTCGGAGTGGTGGTGAAGTGTCTGGTGGAATAATAGGAATTCTTTTGTAAGGAAAGTTGGGCTCTTCTCCCATGTTTATGTTTGATTTAATCCTTTTATAGACATATGTCTATAAAGGTATATATTATGTATATACATATGTAATACACATAAAATATGCCATATACATATACATAGGAAATATAAACAAATATATTTTATTTGTATAAATATAAATATTATATATTTGTATAAATTTGTATAAATATGAATATTATATATATTATACTATATAATAGTATGATCTCAGTATAAATTCATATATATGCTAGTATAAACTCATTAGTATAAGTATAAAATATATTAGTATTATATATTACTGTAAACTCATTAGTGTATTATATATTAGCATAATAAATATATATTTGAACTCAGTATAAACTCATATATAGTAGAATAAACTCATTAGTATTGGTATAATATATTAATATAAACTCATTACTATTAAGTCATATATATACTAGTATAAACTCATTATTATTTAAATAGTATAAATATATGTATTAGTATAAATTCATGAGTATAAACACATACTAGTATAAACTCAGTATAAGTGTAATATATGTATAATAAATATATATTAATGTAAACTCTAATATAAACTCATGTATATACTAGTATAAACTCATTAATATTTGTATAATATATATTAGTATAATAAATATACATTTAGTGTAAACTCATTAGTATAAGCTTATATATAGTAGAATAAACCCATTACTATTTGTATAATATATATTAGTATAATAAATATATAGGTATACACTCATTAGTATAATCTCATTAGTATAAACATATATGCTAATATAAACTCAGTATAAGTATAATATATATATTAGTATAATAAATATATATCAACATAAACTGTAGCAGAAACTAATATATATACTAGTATGAACTCAGTATTTGTATAATAAATATATATTAGTGTAAACTCATTAGTATAAACTCATATATAGTAGAATAAACCCATTACTATTTGTATAATATATATTAGTATAATAAATATATAGGTATAAACTCATTAGTATAAACATATGTGCTAATATAAACTCATTAGTATAAGTGTAATATATATTAATATTATTAATATAAAAAAGTGTAATATATATTAGTATTATAAATATATATCAACATAAACTCTAGTAGAAACTAATATATATACAAGTATAAACTCATTAGTATTTGTATTATATATATTAGTTATATATATATAAATATATATATTAGTATCATAACTATATATTACTGTAAACTCATTAGTATAAACTCGTATATAGTAGAATAAACCCAGTAGTATTTGTATAATAATATTAGTATAATAAATATACATTGTTATAAACTCATTAGTATAAACATATATAGTAATATAAACTCATTAGTATTTGTATAATATATTAACATAACAAATACACATTGGTATAAATTCATTAGTATAAACTCATATATACTAGTATAAACTCAGTATCTATATTAGTATAATATATATTATAAAGTCATTAGTATAAACATATACTAGTGTAAACTCATTTGAATTTGTATTATATATTAATAGTATAAACTCACATATATACTAGTATAAACTCATTAGTATTTTTATAATATATATTAATATAATATGTTAGTATAAACTCATCAGTGTAAAGTCATCTAAATTAGTATAGTAAATATATACAAGTGTAAACTCATGGCTATCTGTTAACAACCAGGTAGGTACTTGAGCCAGCTGGAGACTGCCTTCCATGGTGGGGTATAACCCAGTACTATCCTTAGCTATTTTTAATTTTTATTTTTATTTTACTTTGTGGCCCAGAGGGTTTAAGTCTTGCCATTGGTTGGTCTTGGGAAGATCTTCCAGGCTGGCTAGGGCATTGTGACCTGTGGCGTGTCCCTCATTTTGAGTTTTTCTGATGTTTTCTCATGGTTAGAGGGAGGCTTTGCATTTTTGGAAGTCCTCTGTTTGTCAGGATGTCAGTGTAAGGCGATGTTACCATGATGTCTACACACCCTTTTTTTGTTTGTTTTTTTTTTTTTTTTTTGGAGACGGAGTCTCACTCTGTCACCCAGGCTGGAGTACAGTGGCTTGATTTCGGCTCACTGCAAGCTCTGCCTCCCAGGTTCACACTATTCTCCTGCCTCAGCCTCCCAAGTATCCGGCATTACAGGCACCTGTCACAATGCCCGACTAATTTTTTGTATTTTTAGTAGAGACGGGGTTTCATCATGTTAGCCAGGATGGTCTCAATCTCCTGACCTTGTGATCCGCCCCCCTCAGCCTCCCAAAGTGCTGGGACTACAGGCGTGAGCCACCGCGCCCGGTCCTGTCTACACATCTTGACATCTTGTTTCTAGTGATGTTAATCTTGATGGTGAAGGTGGTATATGCTGGAAATAATCAATGGGTTGGGGGATATAGACTTGAAGACTATATGCAAATGTCCTGTTTCTTTTTCTTTTCTTTCTTTTTTTTTTTTTTTTTTGAAGAGGAGTCTTGCTCTGTTGCCCAGGCTGGAGTGCAATGGGACGATCTCAGCTCACTGCAAACCTCCGTCTCCCCGGTTCAAGCGATTCTCCTACCTCAGCCTCCCAAGTAGCTGGGATTACAGGCCTGTGCCACCACACCTGGCTAATTTTTGTATTTTTCGTAGAGACAGGGTTTCACAATGTTGGCCAGGCTGGTCTCAAACTCCTGACCTCAGGTGATCCACCCACCTCGGCCTCCCAAAGTGCTGGGATTACAGGCATGAGCCACTGTGCCTGGCCTTCCCCTCCCTCCCTCCCTTTCTTTCTCTCTCTCTCTTTCTCTTTCTCTTTCTTTCTCTTTCTTTCTCTTTCTCTCTCTTTTTCTCTCTCTCTTTCCCTCTCTTTCTCTCTCTCCCTCTCTCTTTTTCTCTCTTTCTCTCCTTTTCTCTCTTTCTCTTTTTCTTTCTCTCTTTCTCTTTCTCCCCCCCTCTCCCCCCTCTCTCTGTCTCTTCTTATTTTTTTTGAGATAGGGCTCTCTCTGTCACCACCCAGGCTGTAGTGCTGTGGCATAATCTCAGCTCACTGCAGCCTTGACCTCCCAGGCTCAAGCAATCCTCCCACCTCTCAGCCTCTCAGACCACAGGTGCATGCCACCATGCCCAGCTAATTTTTTTTTTTTTTGTAGAGATAAGGTCTTGCTATACTGCCTAAGCTGGTCTTAAACTCCTGATCTCAAGCGATCCTCCAGTCTCAGACTCCCAAAGTGATGGGATTACAGTGTGAACCACCGTGCCCAGCCCTATTTCTTCGTAAACCTCTTCATCAGTAATTTTAAAATTCACAGTGAATAAGGGATTTTTGATATTTATTCAGAGTGTAGAAGGGGCAGGAAGATGAATCGGTAGATGTGGTTGGATTATACATACAAAACACATCAGTCCTTTTCTCCTTCCTTCCTTCCTTTCTTTCTTCCTTCCTTTCTCCCTTTCTTTCTCTTTCTTTCTTCTTTTTCTTTCTTTCTTTCTGTCTCTTTCTCTCTTTCTCTCTTTCTTTCTCTCTCTCTCTCTCTTTCTCTCTCTTTCTTTCTTTCATCTCTCTCTTTCTCTTTTTCTTTTTCTTTTCAGAGTCTCGCTCTGTCACCCAGGCTGGAGTGCAGTGGTGTGGTCTCAGCTCACTGCAACCTCCACCTCCTGGGTTCAAGGGATTCTCTTGCCTCAGCCTCCCAAGTAGCTGGGAATACAGGTTCCCACCACTATGCCCGGCTAATTTTTGTATTTTTAGTAGAGATGAGGTTTCACCATGTTGGCCGGTCTGGTCTCGATCTCCTGACCTCAAGTGATCCACCCGCCTTGGCCTCCCAAAGTGCTGGGATTACAAGTGTCAGCAACTGCGCCTGGCCGTATTTCTGTTCAAGGAGTATTGAGTTTCTTATTTCCTTGCCAGAATGTGGAAATGAGATAAAGACCTCCACAAAAGAGAACAAGCAAAGGCTACTTATTCAGAGCTTGCTCTAGCTGGGGTCCGCCACCATCCCAGAAACTCAAAGACAGACAGAGGAGGGGAAAAGCTTTATCGTGGAAAAAGGGAGGGCTCAGCTGTGCCCTGAAGAAAGACTTTGGTCCTCCAGGGGAGCTGGAGGCAGCTCACTGGAAGCATGGCGGCGTCCTGGGTGAGTGGTTAGGGGGCATATTTGACTTTCTCTCCTCGTTGTACTTAAATTGGAAATGGGAAGAAGAATTAGGAAAGCTTTCAGGTATTAATGAAGCCTTGGCCACTGGGGGCCAATTGCTGCAGAGGGAATGGATCAGAGTTCTCTCTTTTCTCACATTACAGCCTGTGTGTGATGTGCTATTACATACGGCCCACCAGTTGTTTTTTTGTAAATAAAGTTTTATTGAAATGCAGTCAACCCCATCATTTGCATAATGTCTCTGGCTGCTGGTTTTGTTGTTGTTATTGTTTGTTTGTTTGTTTTTTGAGACAGAATCTTCCTGTGTTGCCCAGGCTGGAGTGCAGTGGTACAATCATAGCTCACTGCAGCCTCTACCTCCCAGGCTCAAGTGATCCTCCTGCTTCAGCCTCCTGAGTAGCTGAGACTACAGGCACATGTATACAAGGTCTGCTAATTATTTTATTTTTTTATTTTTAGTAGAGATGGGCTCTCACTTTGCTACTGAGGCTGATAGAGTTCTCTTTTTATATATGGTCCTAGTGAAGGAATGCTGGCGATGAATATATCAAGATTCACGCTTCCCATCTCTCAAACTAGGAGAAGCAAATGTTGATGAAACATTAAGATAATTCCAAGGCACAGGGCAGTGTTTTCTCAGCTGGGAGTTTTGCTGCGGTTTGTCATGGTGCATGTCCTACATATTGGAATTACTCCATCTGCAGAGCAGGAGGAGGAACCTGAATTTTCAGCTTCAATGGTGCCTTTGGCAGCAAAGACCTTGGAGATTGTTCACTTGTGAAGGATGCAGGGGACAGATTCAGGGCCGAGTGAGCACCTCCGTTTAGGGTTTGGGAGCTGGACGGCAGCTCTAATTTTTCAGCCTTCCCATCATTGTTGCAGAAAGAGCCATCTCCTTGGGGGATTCTCTCATTTCGGTCAGTGAGACGTGTTTCCCCAACCTCCCCACACCCTGCATACTTCATCCTGTATCTTGTCTTCAGAGCTGTGTCTTCCTCATCAGTCCTCGCTGATGGGGTGGCTGGGAGGATCCAGCCTTTTCCACCTGTATTTGAGCAGTGGGGAATGGAAATGAGAACTGGGCGTGACTGTTTGTTAACCACCAAAAAGGTCCATCAAAAGTTTATATACTTGGCCAGGCGCAGTGGCTCACGCCTGTCATCCCAGCACTTTGGGAGGCCGAGGCGGGCAGATTACGAGGTCAGGTGATCAAGACCATCCTGGCCAACATGGTGAAACCCCATCTCTACTAAAAATACAAACATTAGCCAGGCATGGTGGCATGTGCTTGTAGTCCCAGCTACTCGGGAGGCTGAGGCAGGAGAATTGCTTGAACCCGGGAGGCAGAGGTTGCAGCGAGCCGAGATTGCACCACTGCACTCCAGCCTGGGCGACAGAGCGAGACTCCATCTCAAAAAAAGAAAAAAAAAAAAGTTTATATATTTAATCCCAGCACTTTGGGAGGCCGAGGCAAGCAGATCACCTGAGGTTGGGAGTTCGAGACCAGCCTGACCAACATGGAGAAACCCTGTCTCTATTGAAAATACAAAATTAGCTGGGCATAGTGGTCCATGCCTATAACCCCAGCTACTCAAGAGGCTGAGGCAGGAGAATTGCTTCAACCTGGGAGGCAGAGGTTGTGGTGAGCCAAGATCGTGCCATTGCACTGCAGCCTGGGCGACAGAGGTAGACTCCATCTCAAAACAACAACAACAACAAAAAAGTTTATATACTTTATCCAGTCTATCATTGATGGGCATTTGGGTTGGTTCCAAGTCTTTGCTATTGTAAATAGTGCTGCAATAAACATATGTGTACATGTGTCTATAAAGAAAATGTGGCACATAGACACCATGGAATACTACACAGCCATGAAAAAGAACAGGATCGGCCAGGTGCTGTGGCTCACCCTTGTAATCCCAGCACTTTGGGAGGCTGAGGCAGGCAGATCACCTTAGGTCAGGAGTTCAAGACCAGCCTGGCCAACATGATGAAACCCTGTCTCTACTAAAAATACACACACACACACACAAATTAGCTGGATGTGGTGGCGGGCACCAGTAATCCAAGCTACTCAGGAGGCTGAGGCAGGAGAATCGCTTGAACCTGGGAGGCAGAGATTGCAGTGAATGGAGGTCTCACCACTGCACTCCAGCCTGGGCAACAAGAGCAAAACTCTGTCTCCAAAAAAAAAAAAAAAAAAAAGGATGAGTTCATGTCCTTTGCAGGGACATGGATGAAGCTGGAAGCCATCGTGCACAGCCAACAAACACAGGAACAGAAAACCAAACACTGCATGTTCTCACTCATTAAGTGGGAGTTGAACAATGAGAACACATGGACACAGGGAGGGGAACATCACACACCAGGGCCTGTCGGGGGCTGGGGGGCAAGGGGAGGGAGAGCATTAGAACAAATACCTAATGCATCCAGGACTTACAATCTAGATGACAGGTTGACAGGTGCAGCAAACCACCACGGCACATGCATACCTATGTAACAAACCCGCACGTTCTTCACATGTAACCCAGAACTTATCCCAGCACTTGGGGAGGCTGAGGCGGGCAGATCACGAGGTCAGGAGATCGAGACCATCCTGACCAACATGGTGAAACCCTGTCTCTACTAAAATAAAAAAAAATATATATAAAAATTAGCCGGACGTGGTGGCACATGCCTGTAGTCTCAGCTACTTGAGGCTCAGGCAGGAGAATTGCTTGAACCCGGGAGGTGGAGTTGCGGTGAGCTGAGATTGTGCCACTGCACTCCAGCCTGGTGACAGAGCAAGACTCCGTCTCAAAAAAAAAAAAAAAAGTTTATATACTTAACGGTGTGGAGTTTGCCTTATACTTTGAATCCTTCCAAGAGCCATGTGCCCCAAAGATCTTTAACTGAATCCCGGACTCATCTATTAGAAGTTCTCTGTGTCTTACTTGAATTTAAAGCTCACTTCATTTATTTTCTGTAATTCCCTTCTTTGGGGATTTGTGTGTAGTGTCTAAGTCAGCCATTTTATTCTTAGCAAAAGCTGTGATTGCTTTGTAAGATGTTGTAATTCAGGAATATCATCTATTTATATAGATCTTCATAATTATCTATCTTCATTTATATCTATCCATCATCTGTGTATCTCTGTCTGCCTATTTATCTACCTATCTAATCTATCATCTATCCATCTATCATCTGTGTATCTCTGTCTACCTATTTATCTACCTATCACGTATCATTGTCTATTCATATATTATCTATCATTCACCTCTTCTATCTACCTACCTACCTACCTACCCATCATCTATCCATCTATCATCTGTGTATCTCTATGTATTTATGTATCTACCTATCACCTATCATTATCTATTAATATATTATCTATCATTTACCTCATCTATCTATCCATCCACCCATCTATTTATTTATAGATCTATTTATCTACCTATCACTTATCACCTATCCATATTCATCTATCATCTGTTCATGTATTCTTTCTACTTATCTTGCCATTTACCTATCATCTATCTTATGTACCTATCATTCTATCATCTGTCTATTGATCAGTTATGTAGCAATCTATCATCTCTATCATCTTTCTCCATCATCTGTCTGTGTCTACCCTATTTATCTATCTATCTATTTACCTACCTACCTACCTATGTCTCTATCTACCTGTCTATGCCTCTATCTACATATCTAGGTCTCTATCTATTCTCTATCAATTTCTCTCCCTTTTCTCCTCCCTTTCTTTTTGCTCCGCCCTCTGCATTGGGCTTCAAAGGAATCCAGTTGGAATGTGAATTTCAGGGATAGCATGAAATGATGCCTGGGATCTCAGCACCGATAACCTACATCTGACCTCAAAGCTTCTAGAAAGAGTGTTACTCAACCATGTGCTCCTTAAGAGATGCGTGTTAATAAAAGAGGAAAAGCCAAGTTTTCTAAGGTTTCAAGGCATCAGGCTGTTCTCAACCACTGTTCCGTTCACCTCCTAGAACAGAATTGGGCTCAAAGAAGGTGTGTGATGAGTATATGCGGCAGCAATAAATGCTCAACCACCAATAAATGCTCAACATCTCCTTGACTTTTCTTCAAGATGCCCCAGACGTGGGAGTGCTTCCTTCCTGCGGAAGTCGCTTGTGTCATCAAATCTAAAATCTCTTGCATCTCCCGTTCTCTGGGATATAATTACATTGTTTGCCAGAGATTTTCTTCAAGCGTAACGGCCAATGTTGTTACCTTGTGACTTGACTTTCTCTTCTCGGTCCTGGTTCAGTGCTAGAGGGAAGGTAGCGGCCGTGTCAGAATTCTGAACACATTTGGTTCAGAATAAAATCAGTACTCACCATGATCCTTATGAGTCTGACCGATGTTTGTGTCTGCACTTTGGCCTCTTGGCTCTTTAAGTGAAAGTTGTAAATTTTCTGTTGTAAACAGCACAGAAATGTCAAATCCTTGACCCAGGGAGAAAGAGAATAAATCAAGCCGCTAATGTGTTTCATATTCAGAGAAGCATTCGAAGGTTGATGAGAAATAAATGTTTATTTAAAAGATCATTTTTATTTTTCTTTCTTTTCTTTTTTTTTTTTTTTTTTCAGATGGAGTCTCACTCTGATGCCCAGGCTGGAGTGCAGTGGCATGATCTCAGATCACTGCAACCTCCACCTCCTGGGTTCACGCCATTCTCCTTCCTCAGCCTCCCAAGTAACTGGGACTACAGGCGCCCACCACCACATCTGGCTAATTTTTTGTATTTTTAGTAGAGACGGGGTTTCACCGTGTTAGCCAGGATGGTCTCGATCTCCTGACCTCACGATCCGCCCACCTCGGCCTCCCAAAGTGCTGGGATTATGAGCGTGAGCCACTGCGCCCAGCCAAAAGATGATTTTTCTTTAACTGTTCTCTGTCGAGTTGTTAAATCAATTGTGCATATTGTTTCTGTATTTCTCCTTAAATAATTTTCAAAATAAGCAGAACTTGGAAAGATCATGATGAATGTCAATGGTGTGTATTTTGAGCCTCTAGCATTCATCAATTCTGAGACCTTCTCTACATTGATTGATTGATCAATTGATACACAGGAGGTCAAACTGTACAAACAAATGGTCATTATTAGCCCTTAAAATATATCTTAGCCGGGCGCAGTGGCTCACGCCTGTAATCCCAGTACTTTGGGAGGCCGAGGCGGGTGGATCACGAGGTCAGGAGATGGAGACCATCCTGGCTGACATGGTGAAACCCCGTCTCTACTAAAAATACAAAAAATTAGCCAGGTGTGGTGGTGGATGCCTGTAGTCCCAGCTACTTGGGAGGATGAGGGCAAGAGAATGGCTTGAACCTGGAAGGCGGAGCTTGCAGTGAGCCAAGATTGTGCCACTGCACTCCAGCCTGGGTGACACAGCGAGACTCTGTCTCAAAAAAAAAAAATATATATATATACATATCTATCTATCTATATATATATATATATCTTGCATTCTTACTGATGTGGCCATGAGCAGGTTGAATAGTTACTGCATGGTTTTCCTTTTAATGTGGGATTTTCTGTTCATGCCCATAAGCTGAACACCTTGTCCAGGTTGTGGTTAAGGCTAAGGAACATATAACTCAAGAGCAGGCATTTTCCTTAGCTGAGGGTGTGAGTTCCAGTCTGAGTCTGAAGGCCTGAGACCCAGGAGAGCTGAGGGTGTCAGCTCCAGTCTGAGTCTGAAAACTTGAGACCCAGGAGAGCTGAGGGTGTGAGTTCTAGTGTGAGTCAGAAGGTCTGAGACCCGGGAGAGCCAATGGTGTGAGTTCCAGTCTGAATCTGAAGTCCTGAGACCCAGGAGAGCTGAGGGTGTGAGTTCTGTGAGTTTGAAGGCCTGAGACCCAGGAGAGCTGAGGGTGTCAGCTCCAGTCTGAGTCTGAAGACTTGAGACCCAAGAGGGCTGAGGGTGTGAGTTCCAGTCTGAGTCTGAAGGCCTGATCTTTCAGCTCAATCAGAGAGCTTTTTCAGTGCTTTTAAAATCCATTTGTCCATGTTGAGATTATTGTTCTCAGCTGTAATTTCAATGGCATCAGACTTCTGAGTTTATCAAGCCTGGTACATTTGCATGTGATTGTGTGAATTTGTGTTTATTTCTGGGCTAAGGTAGAAAGAATAATGAAATCATTAATTCTTGTTGAAAGATGAATCAAGTCCATTCCCTAATTATTTCCTGCTTCATGCTGCTGGCCTTGGGTTTCAGAGATGAGAGTGGAGGAAGACAAGGTATCTCGGAAGCTATCAGGAGACTGCATTCCAGCTGGGCGACTCCTAAGTTGGGCAGGGGAATTTTTAAAACACCAGTATCTCTTCCTCCCCTTTGCCTGCCTGGACTTTGATCTACAATCAGAGAATGGTCCTTCTCAGGGCCATGCAGGATACCAGGAGGGGTCCAGGAGGAGGCGGGGCTTGGCCATCCTGATGTCATTCTTGCCTCGATAGCCTCTGAAGGACAAAGAACAAGCAAGTGGGCTGTTAGGTTGCATTGCTGAAAAATGTCACAGGCATCCCCTCTGCAGCACGACATCACTGGACCTCAAAAGCAGCCTCCTTGGTGGGGCATCTTGGTCCCAGAAGTTAGGAGAGTCTAGAGTTGCTTTCATTCCTGTTCACCTGGAATCAAGCATTGCAAGTGTTCGTTCGCTTGTGGAGTCCTTCTTTCCCTCCCTCTCTCCCTCCCTTTCTTCTTCCCTTCCTTCCTTCCTTTTCCTTCCTTCTTTCCCTCCCTCCCTTCTTTTCCTTCCTTCTTTCCCTCCCTCCCTTCTTTTCCTTCCTCCTTTCCCTCCCTCCCTTCTTTTCCTTCCTTCTTTCCCTCCCTCCCTCCCTCTCTTCCTACCTCCTTCCTTCTTTCCTTCTTTGCTTCCTTCCTTCCTTCTTTCCCTTCCCTCCCTCCCTTCTTTCCTCCTTTCCTTCTTTCCTCCTTTCCTCCTTTCCTTCTTTCCCTCCTTCCCTCCCTCCTTCCCTCCCTCCTTCCCTCCCTCCTTCCCTCCCTCCTTCCCTCCCTCCTTCCCTCCCTCCTTCCCTCCCTCCTTCCCTCCCTCCTTCCCTCCCTCCTTCCCTCCCTCCTTCCTTCCTTCCTTCCTTTCTTCCTTCCTCTTGTCTTGCTCTGTCACCCAGGCTGGACCGCAGTGGTGCAATCTCAGCTCACTGTAACCTCTGCCTCCTAGGTTCAAGCGATTCTCCTGCCTCAGCCTCCCGAGTAGCTGTGATTACAGGTGTCCACCACCACAGCCGGCTAATTTTTATTTTTTTTTGTATTTTTAGTAGAGATGCAGTTTCACCATATTGGTCAGGCTGGTCTTGAACCCCTGACCTCAGGTGATCCACCTGCCTTGGCCTCCCAAAGTGCTGGGATAACAGGCGTGAGCCCCTGCACCCAGCCGGTGGCTGTCTTTCCTTGGCCAGGGTGTCTATGCAATTGAGCTTGGGTTAGGGGCAACTATGCCTTTAATGCAGGTCGGTCAATGATAATATGTTTACTCTTTAGGGTCTTCCTTTGCAAAGAGTGCATAGTAATGGATGCCATGTGGGTGGCTGGAATGTGTCAGACATTCTCTGGAATAATGCTGGCAAAATGCTCTTTCCTCCTAAGAGAAAAAGACACCCATCAGTACGGGAGGATGCCTGAGAAAACAGTCGGGAAAGAAAAACATAGCCATCTCCATTGCACACCGCAATTGAGCTGCCGCTGTATTTCTCTCTTTAGTTGTGTGTGTCTATGCCTGTGTGTATGTAGTATAAGATCCAGACTGAAGGCCTGAGACCCAGGAGAGCTGAGGGTGTGAGTTCCAGTCTGAATCTGAAGGCCTGAGACCCAGGAGAGCTGAGGGTGTGAGTTCCAGTCTGAGTCTGAAGGCCTGAGACCCAGGAGAGCTGAGGGTGTGAGTTCCAGTCTGAATCTGAAGGCCTGAGACCCAGGAGAGCTGAGGGTGTGAGTTCCAGTCTGAATCTGAAGACCTGAGACCCAGGAGAGCTGAGAGTGTGATTTCTAGTCTGAATCTAAAGGCCTGCCTCTAGAACTCACACTGTCTGCTTTGTGTGAGAATGTACAAGGATTGTCAAAGCTGCTGAGGTTGTTAAACATTTCATACTCTCTCTTTTTTTTAATCATACTGCAGCCATTCTTTTTTCCCTAAGTGATTTATGTTTCTAAACCACTGAGAAGCAATAAAGTGTCATCAACCGCAAATTGTGCCTATTGCAAAGTGAAGTTTTATGTTGCTTTAGTCTGCAAAAAGCATGAGGATTCTGAAGTAAAATATCAACAATGCATTCATTATAATGATTTTGTGGTTCAACTGAAGCTTTTATGTCAGAGAACCCATGCTTATTTTTATTTACTTTGTTTTTTGAAAGTCAAAATTTACCTTTATTTAAGTTTTTCTTTTTTTAAATTTTTATTTGAGGTACAAGAGACTGTGTGAAAGTTTATCATGGGGGTTTGTTGTACAGATTATTTCATTACCCAGATATTAGCAACCAGTACCCGATAGTTATCTTTTCTGCTCATCTCCCTTCTCCCACTCTCCACCTTCAAGTAGACCCTACTTTCAGTCTTTGTGTGAAGAAGTTCTCATCATTTACCTCCCACTTATAAGTGAGAACATGTAGTATTTGGTTTTCTGCTCTTACATTAGTTTGCTTAGGATAATGGCCTCCAGCTCCAACCATGTTCCTGCAAAGGACATGATCTCATCCTTTTTTATGGCTGCATAGTATTCCATGGTGTCTATGTGCTACGTTTTCTTTTTTTTAATGTTTATGGTTTTTTTTATGATTATATGTTAAGTTCTAGGGTACACATGCACAACATGCATGTTTGTTATATATGTATACATGTTCCATGTTGGTGTGCTGCACCCATTAACTCGTCATTTACATTAGGTATTTCTCCTAATGCTATCCCTCCCCCCTCCTCCCACCCCACAACAGGCCCCAGTGTGTGATGTTCCCCTTCCTGTGTCCATGTGTTTTCATTGTTCAATTCCTACCTATGAGTGAGAACATGCAGTGTTTGGTTTTTTGTCCTTGCGATAGTTTGCTGAGAATGATGGTTTCCAGCTTCATCTGTGTTCCTGCAAAGGACATGATCTCATCCTTTTTTATGGCCGCATAGTATTCCAAGGTGTATATGTGCCACATTTTCTTTATCCATTCTCTCATTGATGGGCATTTAGGTGTATTCCATGTCTTTGCTATTGTGAGTAGTGCTGCAGTGAACCTATGCATGCATGTGTCTTTTTTTTTTTTTTTTTTTTTTTTTTTAAGACAGAGTCTCGCTCTGTCACCAGGCTGGAGTGCAGTGGCATGATCTCAGCGCACTGCAACCTCTGCCTCCCGGGTTCAAGCAATTCTTCTGCCTCTGCCTCCTGAGTAGCTGGGATTACAGGCGCCCACCACCACGCCTGGCTAATTTTTGTATTTTTAGTAGAAATGGGGTTTTACCATGTTGTCCAGATGGTCTTGATCTCCTGACCTCTTGACCTCTTGATCTGCCCGGCTCGGCCTTCCAGAACTGCGCCCGGCCTCGCACATGTCTTTATAATAGAATGATTTATATTCCTTTGGTTTTAGACCCAGTCATGGTTCTTTTTTCAAAATGCTTAGGTTTAAAAAATTTGACTCTCACCATTCATTGCGATGAAACCTGCAAATGTGTGCTTAAAATAAATAATAAATAGGCCAGGCGCGGTGGCTCACGCCTGTAATCCCAGCACTTTGGGAGGCCGAGGTGGGCGGATCACGAGGTCAGGAAATCAAAACCAGCCTGGTTAACATGGTGAAACCCCGTCTACACTAAAAATACAAAAACTAGCCAGGCGTGGTGGCATGCGCCTGTAATCCCAGCTACTCGGGAGGCTGAGGCAGGAGAATCGCTTGCATCTGGGAGGTGGAGGTTGCGGTGAGCTGAGATCACACCACTGCACTCCAGCCTGGGGAGAGAGCAAGACTGTGTCTCAAAAAATAATAATAATAAAAATAAGTAATAAATAAATAAGTAAATAAGTAAAACCTGCCTCCAGAGCTAAATAATTTTCAGAGCTAAAGTGAAATGAGCTATCAAGCCATGAATAAGCATGCAGGAAACTTAAGTGCATATTGCTCAGTGAAAGAAGTCAATCTGAAAAGGTCACCTCTTGTAGCATTCCAACTCCATGACATTCTGGAAAATGCAGAACAATGGGGACAGTCAAAAGATCCCTGGTTTCCAGGGAGTGTGGGTCTTTTATTGAGTTCTCTGCAATGGGGCAATAGAGTTCTAACATTTGTAGAGATAGTTTCTTCAGTAAATTGGTTATATGGCAGCCAGATGTTAGCTACTGGTTGACTTGGCCAATCATTAATTAATAACAACCTTCATCTATTTTATTTACGTATATTTATACACATATACAAACCCATATAGTAGATGGAGTATGTGGTAGATGTGTTAGATGGTGTCTCTCTGTCCATCTCTCTCTCTCCATGTATGTCTATGTGTGTGTATATAGATAGATGGTAGGTAGATAGATAGACAGATGATAGATATGGGTGGGTAGATGATAGATAGATAATAGATGGATGAATAGATACATATATACATACATAGATGGACTTATAGATGGATGATAGATACATAGAAGAATAGATAGATGATAGATGGATTGATAGATGATGATTAGGTAGGTAGGTAGATAGATATGGGTGGGTAGATGATAGGTAGGTAATAGATGGATGAATAGATAGATACATACATGGACTTATAGATGGATGACAGATACATATATAGATGAATAGATAGATGATAGATGGATACATAGATGATGATAGGTAGGTAGATAGATATGGGTGGGTAGATGATAGGTAGATAATAGATGGATGAATACATACATACATAGATAGATGGACTTATAGATGGATGATAGATACATAGATGAATAGATGATAGATGGGTAGATAGACAATAGATAGATATGGGTGGGTAGATGATAGGTAGATAATAGATTGATGAATAGATACATAGATAGATGGACTTATAGATGGATGATAGATACATACATGAATAGATAGATGATAGATAGATAGATGATGATAGATATGGGTGGTAGGTGACAGATAGATAATAGATGGATGAATAGATACATACATACAAACATAGATGGACTTATAGATGGATGATAGATACATACGTAGATGAATAGATAGATGGTAGATGGATACATAGATGATGATACGTAGATACATACATGCATACATACATAGACAGCTATAGACAGATGATAGATAGATATATAGAAACATAGACATTTCATCTATCTATTCATCCATCCATCCATCCAACCATCCATCCATCCATCTACACACATACGTAGTCATGCACCCCATAATAACATTTCAGTCCATGATGGACCACATATAAAATGGTAGTCCCATAACATGACAATGTTGTAGTTTTACTGTACCCTGTTCTATGTCTAGGTATGTTTAGGTACATAATTACTTATTGTTGTGTTACAATTGCCTACAGTATTCAATACAGTCACATGCTGCCCAGGTTTGTAGCCTAGGAGCAACAGGCCATATTGTGTAGCCTAGGTGTAGAGTAGGCTGTACTATCTAGGTTTGTGTCAGTGCACTCTTTGATGCACATACAAGAATGAAATCATGTCATCATGGATTTTGTAGAATCTATCCATGTTTTAAGTGACCCATGACGTGTCTGAAATGACTGTATATGGTAGATGAGGTATCTATCTATATCTATCTATCTATCTACCTATCTGTCATCATCATCTATCTATCCCATCCATCTATTCATCCATCCTTCCATCGATCCATCCATTCATGTATCCATCCATCCATCCATTTATTCATCTACCCACCTTGTCTGTCTGTCTATCTATGGAATCTCATCCATCTATCTACCTATCTATCTACCTACATTGACTATCAATTTATCCATCCATCCATCTATCCATCCATCCATCTATCCATCCATCCAACCTTCCATTTATCCATCTACTCACCCTGCTATCTATTGATGTATCTATGTATCTATCTATCTATCCATCTATCTAATCTATCCATCTGCCCACCCATCCAATTAACCATCCATACGTCTGTCCATCCATCCATCCATCCATTTATCTATCCACTCACTCTGTCTGTCTATCCTTCTATCTCTATTCAGTCTCATCAATCTATCCATTCATCTACCCACCCTACCTGCCTATGTATCTGTCTATATATCTATGTGTCTATGTATGTATGTATGTATGTGCCTGTCTGTCCGTCCATCCATCCATCCATCCATCCATCCATCCATCCATCCATCCATCCATTTATCCATCCACTTACCGTGCCTGCCTCTCTCTCTTTCTCTCTCTGGTAGATAAAAGTTACAATTAATTAATGATTTTCAAAGTAACCAGTAGCTGAAATCTGGCTGCTATGTGACTGGCTCACTGAAGAAAGTATCTCTAAGTCAGAATATTAGAACTCTATTGCCTCAGAGCATTTAATGAAAGAAGATATATTTCTGAAGTTAATTTATTTTTGACCAGAGGTGATTTTTTGAGGACTTTTAAATGGAAGAGGGTTTGAATATATTGCAGAGATCAATACATGCTTGTTTGTATGTCTTTCCATAAATTAGAAGAGAATAAAGTTACTGATTGTGAGGTGTAGAATAGTGCTCCCCCACACCCTCTCAAAACAGTCTGCATCTTCATCCCTGGAACCTGCAAGTACGTGACATGGCAAAGACGAATGAAGGTGGCAGATGGAATGAAGGTTTCTAATTAGGCAATCTTAAAATAGATTATCCTGATTCTCTGGGGAGAGCCTAATGTCATCACAGGCATCATTATCAGTGGAAGAGGGAGGCAGGGGAGACAGAACGAGAGGGACTGCAGAGTGAGAACGAGCAGACGGGTCGTGGCTGGCTTTGCTGATCCTGGAGGAAGGGGCCATAAACCACTGGATTCAGGTGGCTTCTAGAAATGGAGTTGGCAAGATTCTCCCCTCGAGTCTTGAAGGCAGCATAGCCCTGCTGACACCTCCATTTCAGTCCACTGCACTTTTGATCTCCCAAACTATCAGATACTACGTTTGTGTGTGTGTGCGTGTTTGTTTATTTAAGACAGAGTCTCACTATGATTCCCAGGCTGGAGTGCAGTGGCGAGATCTCGGCTCTTTGCAACCTCTGCCTCCTGGGTTCAAGTGATTCTCCTGCCCCAGCCTCTCGAGTTGCTAGGACTACAGGCACCCACCACCACGCCTGGCTAATTTTTGCAATTTTTTTTTTTTTTTTTAACAGTGACAGGATTTCACCATGTTGGCCAGGCTGGTGTTGAACTCCTGACCTCAAGTGATCCACCCACCTCGGCCTCCTAAAGTGCTGGGATTACAGGTATGAAACACTGTGCCTGGCTGTAAAATGTTTCTTATCGGGCCTAAAAGGGTGCCTGGCTCTTAGTTGATTATCTGCTGGATCTGGAAAGGAAGGAAGGAGAAAAAAAAAAAAAGGCAAGGGAAAGGGGATTATCTGTAGAATGTGGATTTTTTTTTCCCCCCCGCAAGGGACGGCTTGTGAGTTTGAAGGCCTGAGACCCAGGAGAGCTGAGGGTGTCAGCTCCAGTCTGAGTCTGAAGGTGTGAGTTCTAGTGTGAGTCAGAAGTCCTGAGACCCAGGAGAGCCAATGGTGTGAGTTCCAGTCTGAGTCTGAAGTCCTGAGACCCAGGAGAGCTGAGGGTGTGAGTTTATGTTTATAAACATACATGTGCATGTGTCTTTATAGCAGCATGATTTGTAATCCTTTGGATATATACCCAGTAATGGGATGGCTGGGTCAAATGGTATTTCTAGTTCTAGATCCCTTGAGGAATCGCCACACTGTCTTCCACAATGGTTGAACTAGTTTACAGTCCCACCAACAGTGTCAAATTGTTCCTTTTTCTCCACATCCTCTCCAGCACCTGTTGTTTCCTGACTTTTTAATGATTGCCATTCTAACTGGTGTGAGATGGTATCTCATTGTGGTTTTGATTTGCATTTCTCTGATGGCCAGTGATGATGAGCATTTTTTCATGTGTCTTTTGGCTGCATAAATGTCTTCTTTTGAGAAATGTCTGTTCATATCCTTTGTATGTTTATTGCAGCACTATTCACAATAGCAAAGACTTGGAACTAACCCACATGTCCAACAATGATAGACTGGATTTAGAAAATGTGGCACATATACACCATGGAATACTATGCAGCCATAAAAAATGATGAGTTCATGTCCTTTGTAGGGACACGGATGAAGCTGGAAACCATCATTCTCAGCAAACTATCGCAAGGACAAAAAACCAAACACCACATGTTCTCACTCATAGGTGGGAATTGAACAATGAGAACACTTGGACACAGGAAGGGGAACATCACACACTGGGGCCTGTTGTGAGGTGTTGGGAGGGGGGAGGGATAGCATTAGCAGATATCGCTAATGTTAAGTGACTAGTTAACGGGTACAACACACCAACGTGGCACATGTATACAATATGTAACTAACCTGCACATTGTGCACATGTACCCTAAAACTTGAAGTATATATATATATAAAAAAAGATATGGCAGAGAAATGTGTTTTGGGGGTAAAATATTTTTATTTTCTTCCCTGTCATGCCAGAGTCAGATGGGAAAGCAAGTCACGATCTACAGGGTTAAATAACATCCATCTGATGAGAATGTGTTATGGTTTGTACGACATGACTCCCCCGCGCCAGACCCCTTAGATAGGAATTTAGGCAAGATTAAAAAAAAATAATCAGAGCTTCGTCCTCACACACAAGGCTTCAGTAGGATGTCGTGTTGGTGCCCTGTCCGCATGATGGACGCATAGCAAGTCCCAGCTGCTGTGAGTCCTGGCTGCTAATGGCTCCCGGCTGTCCCCTCCTTGTTGGAATTTCCCTGAGCTGGTGGATGCCGCTTCAGCAGAGAAGCCTGGATGGTGAACTGATTTCTCATTAGAGCAGACAGCCCGTGACTAATAGGACAGAGCCGTGACTCAACCTTCTTCCCCAAACTGGGGCAGCCCGGGGAGGAGGGGCCGTTCTTTCTCCAGGTTTCCCCGGGAGATCAGGCAGGTGCACGTTGGATATCGCTTCTAGGGAACTTGAGCTAAGACAGGTCACGTAGGGATCCTGGAGGCTCCGAAAGAGAGGGTGTCTTCCTCCCAGGCAGCTCATTCTGAGGGATGAGACACTTCTGTTGTCTTCCTTTTTTTTTTTTTGAGATGGAGTCATGCTCTGTCTCCCAGGCTGCAGTGCAGTGGCAGGACCTCGGCTCACTGCAACCTCTGCCTCCCAGGTTCAAATGATTCTCCCGCTTCAGCCTCCTGAGTAGCTGGGACTACAGGCGCCCACTACCACACCTGGCTACTTTTTTTTTGTATTTTTAGTAGAGACAGGTTTTCACTATATTGGCCAGGCTGGTCTCGAACTCCTGACCTCAGGTGATCCACCCACCTCGGCCTCCCAAAGTGCTGGGATTACAGGCGTGAGTCACCGTGCCTGGCCAAGGCACACATACTCTTTGCAGAGTCTTGTTGTGGATGTGGAAAATGATATTAGGCATATTATCTTCAAACAAAGGGAAATCTTAAAAGCAGGCATGGGGGAAATCAAACATTGCATACAGAGGAACAAGAATACAAATTCCAGGCCAGGCGCAGTGACTCACGCCTGTAATACAAACAAGGAAATCCACGTTACATACAGAGGAACAAGAATACAAATTCCAGGCCAGGCGCAGTGACTCACGCCTGTAATACAAACAAGGAAATCCATGTTACATACAGAGGAACAAGAATACAAATTCCAGGCCAGGCGCAGTGGCTCATGCCTATAATCCCAGCACTTTGGGAGGCAGAGGTGGGGGGATCACCTGAGGTCCGGAGTTCGAGACCAGCTGGCCAATATGGTGAAACCCTGTCTCTACTGAAAATACAAAAATTATCTGGGTGTGGTGGCAACACCTGTAGTACCAGCTACTCAAGAGGCTGAGGTGGGGAATTGCTTGAACCTGGTAGGCAGAGGTTGCAGTGAGCCGAGATTGCATCATTGCACTCCAGCCTGGGCAACAGAGTGAGGCTCTGTCTCAAAAAAAAAAAAAAAAAAAAAAATACAAATGCCAACAGTCTTCTTGTTTAGAAGTCATGCAAACCAGAATTCAGAGGGTGATCTGTTTTAAGTGCTGAAAGGTAAACCAACAATCAACAAACAAAATCTGTCTGCCTGGAATAATATACCAGTGAAAACGCCTTTTAAAGTGAAGCAGAACAGAAATGGAGAGAATTTAGACAGTCAAATGTGAACCCAGAAAATCTGAGACAGGGCTCAGTTAATTTTTATTTTATTTTGTTTTATTGTATTGTATTGTATTGTATTGTATTTCAAAGACTGAGTCTCGTTCTGTCACCCAGGCTAGAGTGGAGTGGCATGATCTTGGCTCACTGCAACCTCCTCCTCCTGGGTTCAAGCGATTCTCCTGCCTCAGCCTCCCGAGTAGTTGGGATTACAGGCACCTGCCACCATGCCCGGCTAATTATTTTTTATTTTTAGTAGAGACGGGGTTTCACCGTGTTAGGCAGGGTGGTCTTGATCTCCTGACCCTGTGATCCACCTGCCTCGGCCTCCCAAAGTGCTGGGATTACAGGCGTGAACGACCGCGCCTGGCCAAGCAACTCCTAATCTTAATAACAGAGAAAGAGGGAGGCTTAGGGCTCTGTGCAA
Source organism: Pongo pygmaeus (assembly GCF_028885625.2). Lineage (NCBI taxonomy): Eukaryota > Metazoa > Chordata > Mammalia > Primates > Hominidae > Pongo > Pongo pygmaeus. The sequence continues at coordinate 1,474,982 of NC_072397.2, forward strand.
CTCTAGAAAAAAATATGGAAACATCAGTCCCTCAAGTGACAGAAACAAAAGAATGACATCGGGCTGGGCGCAGTGGCTCACGCCTGTATTCCCAGCACTTGGGGAGGCTGAGGCAGACGGATCATGAGGTCAAGAGATTGAGACCAGCCTGGCCAACATGGTGAAACCCTGTCTCTACTAAAAATATAAAAATTTAGCTGGGCATGGCCAGGCGTGGTGGCTCACGCCTGTAATCCCAGTACTTTGGGAGGCTGAAGCAGACAGATCATGAGGTCAAGAGATCGAGACCAGCCTGGCCAACATGGTGAAACCGTCTCTACTAAAAATACAAAAATTAGCTGGGCGTGGTGGCGTGCACCTATAGTCCCAGCAACTTGGGAGGCTGAGGCAGAAGAATCGCTTCAACCCAGGAGGCGGAGGTTGCGCTGAGCCGACATTGTGCCACCGCACTCCAGCCTGGGCGACAGAGTGAGACTCCGTCTCAGAAAAAAAAAAAAAAAAAAAAAAGAATGATATCTTCATAGACCCTATTCCAAAAGCTGTCTCATTCCTACTTTGCAGGGGTAAAGAACACAGACATTGCTTTCAACACACTATCCCTCCCTAAACTAATTTCTGCAGACAATAACATTTCCACGTGTGTTTTAGACTGATGTGCTTTCACTTTTTTATGCTGTTTAAGGCACCCAAGCCTGGGTGAACACTCCCAAAATTCAGAACTTTGCCAGCATGGGGAAGGAGAGGGCTGGGAGAGTAAAATCTTGCTTCAGTGTTTGTATGGGGAGATCTTGCACACCCAAGAGAGGAGCAGGTACACTGGCTGTGCTGGCTGCAGCCCCAGGCTGTCTTCTCTGTCTCCAGGGTAGGCAGTTTGGGGCAGAAGTGGTCAACAGCGCTGGAACCTACCGGTCAGGATCAGGCCTTAAAAGACCCCTTGCGGCACTGTTCACAATAGCAAAGGCTTGGAACAAACCCAAATGCCCATCAATGACAGACTGGATTAAGAAAACGTGGCACATACACACCATGGAATACTATGCAGCCATAAAAAAGGATGAGTTCATGTCCTTTGCAGGGACATGGGTGAAGCTAGAAACCATCATTCTCAGCAAACTAACACAAGAACAGAAAACCAAACACTGCATGTTGTCACTCATAGGTAGGTGTTGAACAATGAGAACACATGGACACAGGGAGGGGAACAGCACACACCAGGGTCTGTCAGGGGGTGAGGGGCTAGGGAGGGAGAGCATTAGGAGAAATATCTAATGTAGATGACAGGTTGATGGGTGCAGGAAACCACTGTGGCACGTGTATACCTAAGTAACAAACCTGCACGTTCTGCACATGTACCCCAGAACTTAAAGTATAACAGTAATAATGATAACAAAATAACAAAAATAAACAACCCCCTGGAGGCCAGGCACAGTGGCTCACGCCTGTCATCCCAGCACTTTGGGAGGCCCAGGTGGGCAGATCACTTGAGGTCAGGAGTTCGAGACCAGCGTGGGCAACATAGTGGAACCCTGTCTCTACTAAAATAATAAAAGATTAGCCTGGTGCGGTGATGCATGCCTGTAGTCCCACCTACTTGGGAAGCTGAGGCAGGAGAATCGTTTGAACCTGGAAGGTGGAGGTTGCAGTGAGCTGAGATCGCGCCACTGCACCCCAGCCTGGGTGAAAAGCAAGACTCTGTCTCGCAAACAAAACGGTCTGGAGCATGTAGCCTGGTTTTTTAGAGCAGTCTTGGGGGCTGGCTGGGGTAGATATGTCTGTGCTTCCTTTCTGCTGGAGCCTGCTAACTTTCTGTTACTCTTTTGCTATCAGGCCCCTAGTTCCTCTGGGGCACGGGAATATCTAGTTTCTTCTCCCCACAAGAGAACCAGCCGGACACAACCATAGTGGTTTAAATGGCATCTCCCAAAAGATAAGTCCGTGCCCTTCTCCCTAAAACCTGGGAAGGTGACTTTATTTAAAAAAAAAAAGAGTTGGCTGGGTGCAGAGGCTCGCGCCTGTAATCCCAGCACTTTGGGAGGCTGAGGTGGGTGGACCGCTTGAGGTCAGGAGTTCAAGACCAGCCTGGCCAACATGGTGAAACCTTGTCTCTACTAAAAATACAAAAATTAGCCGGGCACGGTGGTGCATGCTTGTTATCCCAGCTACTCGGGGAGTGGAGGCAAGAGAATCGCTTGAACCCGGGAGGCGGAAATTGCAGCGAGCCGAGATCAGGCCACTGCACTCCAGCCTGGTGACAGAGCAAGACTCCATCTCAAAAAAAAAAAAAAAAAAAAAAAAAAAGGTTCTTTGCTGTTACAATTAAGCCTCTCAACATGAGATCATCCTGGATTATTTAGATGGACCCTAAATATCACAACTAGAGTTTTGTTGTTGTTGGTTTGTTTGTTTTTGAGACGGTCTCTCACTCTATCGCCCAGGCTGGAGTGCAGTGGTGTGATCTTGGCTCACTGCAACCTCCGCCTCCCGGGTCCAAGCGACTTTCCTGCCTCACCGTCCTGAGTAGCTGGGATGACAGGCGCCCCCACTACACCCAGCCTAATTTTTGTATTTTTAGTAGAGATGCGGTTTCACCATGTTGGCCAGGCTGGTCTCGAACTCCTGACCTCAAGTGAACAACTAGGGTTTTTATAAATGACAGAAGACAGTGGCTATTCATCTGCTCCCTCTCTCCTGGATATTTGCATGTCAGGTGCAGAGGTGGAGGCTTCTGAGTGTGCACATTGCAGCGTAGACAGAAAGTTGAGGTTGTACATGCTGCAGGTTCCAGATGACAACCACTAGTGCCTCCTCTTCTCTCAACTCTAATCGGCACACTAGACACAGCAGGTGCATTTTGGAGGTGGGATGAGGTCTGACAGTCACCTTTATTTTTTTATTTATTCATTAGTATTATTTTTTGAGACTCAGTCTTACACTGTCACCCAGGCTGGAGCGCAGTGGTGCCATCTCAGCTCAGTGCAACCTCCACCTCCCGGGTTCAAGGGATTCTCCTGCCTCAGCCTCCTGAGTAGCTGGGATTATAGGTGCCCACCACCATGCCCAGCTAATTTTTGTATTTTTAGTAGGGACAGGGTTTGCCATGTTGGCCAGGCTGGTCTCCAACTCTTGACCTCAAGTGATTTGCCCACCTTGGCCTCCCAAAGTGCTGGGATTATAGGTGTGCACCACCATGCCCGGCTAATTTTTTGTATTTTTAGTAGAGATGGGATTTCACCATGTTGGCCAGGCTGGTCTCCAACTCCTGACCTCAGATGATCTGCTCGCCGCGGCCTTCCAAAGTGCTGGGATGACAGACGTGAACCACCATGCCTGGCCGATAGTCACCTTTAGAATGTAAACAGTGGACACTATGATGGGGTCTCCTACCTCTGCCTGTGATGTGGACTGGCCCATCTCATCATGAACAAGGTGGGGAACCTTCACTCTGACCCCTGATTTTGGATGTTTCCTCGTGGATAATAAATATAAACCCAGGGGAGGGTGTGTAAGACAAACTGGATGCATCCTGTTTTTCTTTCTTTATTTTTTTAAGATGGAGTCTCGCTCTGTCGCCCAGGCTGGAGTGCAGTGGTGCAATCTCGGCTCACTGCAACCTCCGCCTCCCAGGTTCAAGAGATTCTCCTGCCTCAGCCTCCTGAGTAGCTGGGATTACAGGCACCCACCACCATGCCCAGCTAATTTTTGTACTTTTAGTAGAGACGGGGTTTCGCCATGTTGGCCCTGGTCTGGAACACCTGACCTCAGGTAATCTGCCTGCCTCAGCCTTCCAAACTGCTGGGATTACAGGTGTGAGCCACCATGCCCAGCCAGATGCATCCTGTTTTTAAGCCCACCCAGCAGAGGTCTGTGCCTCACCCATCTACTAAGCTGCTGCTCTCTGCATTGAAGAAACAAAGGAGAGGGGGCCGGGCGCCGTGACTCACGCCTGTAATCCCAGCACTTTGGGAGGCCGAGGCGGGCCGATCATCTGAGGTCAGGAGTTCGAGATCAGCCTGGCCAACATGGTGAAACCCCATCTCTACTAAAATTACAGAACTTTGCCAGGCTTGGTGGCGGGTGCCTGTAGTCCCAGCTACTTGGGAGGCTGAAGCAGAATTACTTGAACCTGGGAGGTGGAGGTTGCAGTGAGTCGAGATGGCGCCACTGTACTGCAGCCTGCGTGAGACAGTGAGACTCTAACTCAAAAAAAAAAAAAGCAGGGGGAGGATTCTCTGTCATGCCCTTCAAGCCAAGAGAGGGCATTGAGCCTCCTGGGCTGAAGCAAGGAGGAGTCTGCCCACTCTTGTGTAAGTTAAGTGTCAGAGATGACATGGTTCTGAAGGACGGGTGAAGTAGATGGGTCTGGACTGTTAAACTGTCAGCGTTGATAGCAGAGAAACTGGAGAGGCTGAAATGCCAGCTCCTCTTCTGTTCCGTCAACTTGCTGAAATGCCTTCCTATGCTCACCTTTGCAACTCCACTGTTTCTTGTAAAAGTCTTCAGGCTGCGGCCCCGTGGGGGTTGCGTCTGTCTGCGAGCCTCCGAGAGGCAGATTTGAGATGGCTTTCCCTTATTTATTTATTTATTTTTGAGACAGAGTCTCGCTCTGTCGCCCAGGCTGGAGTGTGGTGGCGATCTCAGCTCACTGCAACCTCCGTCTCCTGGGTTCAAGCGATTCTCCTGCCCTTAGCCTCCCGAGTAGCTGGGATTACAGGTGCCCACTATCACGCCTGGCTAATTTTTTTTTTTGTATTTTTAGTAGAGACGGGGTTTCACTATGTTGACCAGTCTGGTCTTGAACTTCTGACCTCGTGATCCACCCGCCTCCCAAAGTGCTGGGAGTACAGGCGTGAGCCACCACGCCCGGCCTGAGACGGCTTTCCAGGACTGCAGAAATGAAGTCTGCAATAGCATATCCTCTTTGCCTGGGTTTGCACATGATCCAGCAAACAACCCACGAACCCGTTGCCTCATCTGAGACATCCTCAGGGAACAGCAAGGTGAGCGTGCCGCAGTTACGAATGTCTGGTTGTAGCAAATGCGTCTTTTTGCAGCACATGCTCAGAAACTAGTATTGAAGAGAAGCGGGTGCTTCAAGATCTGAAGCTCATTCTCCAGGATCGGTATTTGAAGTCGTGGACAGGGACCTTGCTGCAGCCAGATCATTTCTTGCAATGTTTTCTTCTCAGTCCTCGGATTGGAGACTTAAATCTTGAGCTTCTCAGGCTGGAGATGAGCGGTGAGTTGGATGAGGCTTGGCGACTTCTCTGCAGGGTCTGTGTGTTATCACCACTCAGGAAGTTGGTGATCCTGATAACACTAGTTTTTCACATCTTTTTTTCTTTTTCTTTTTCTTTCTTTTTTTTTTTTTTTTTTTTTTGAGATGGAGTTTCGCTCTTGCTGCCCAGGCTGGAGTCTAATGGTGTGATCTCGGCTCACTGCAACCTCTGCCTCCTGGGTTCAAGCGATTGTCCTGCCTCAGCCTCCCGAGTAGCTGGGATTACAGGCACCTGCCACCATGCCCAGCTTATTTTTGTATTTTTAGTAGAGACAGGGTTTCACCATGTTGGTCAGGCTGGTCTTGAACTCCTGACCTCAAGTGATCCACCTGCCTCGGCCTCCCAAAGTGCTGGGAGTATAGGAGTTAGCCGCTGCCCCTGGCCTAATTCTTCACATCTGAATAAAGTCACACTTAATTTTCCCCGAGCTCTGTCTTTCCTGACTGAGTTTTAATGGTGGAGCCATTAAAACCGAGAGAGCACATACGTTCTCAGGCAGCATTTGCTAACTTCTTCAGAGCTTCATGGAATGTTCTGCCTTCTCAGGGCGTGCTGTGGTTTTTCTCCTCTTTCTTCTCCCCCTCTTTCTTTCCCTCTCCTTCTTTCCCCCTCCTTCTTTCCCCCTCCTTCTTCTCTTCCTCTCTTCCTGCTCCTCCTTCTCAGCCTTCTCTTCTCCCTCCACTTCTCCTCCTTCTCCCCTCCTCCTCCTTCTCCCCTCCTCCTCCTTCTCCCCTCCTCCTCCTTCTCCCCTCCTCCTCCTTCTCCCCTCCTCCTCCTTCTCCCCTCCTTCCCTTCCCTCCTCCTCCTTCTCCCCTCCTTCCCTTCCCTCCTCCTTCTCCTTCCTCCTCCTCTTCCTTCTTCCTCCTCCTCTTCCTTCTTCCTCCTCCTCTTCCTTCTTCCTCCTCCTCCTCCTCTTCCTCCTCCTCCTTCTCCCTCCTCCTCCTTCTCCCTCTCCTCCTTCTCCCCCTCCTCCTTCTCCCTCCTCCTCCTTCTCCCTCTCCTCCTTCTCCCTCTCCTCCTTCTCCCCCTCCTCCTTCTCCCCCTCCTCCTTCTCCCCCTCCTCCTTCTCCCCCTCCTCCTTCTCCCCCTCCTCCTTCTCCCCCTCCTCCGTCTCCCTCCTCCTCGTCTCCCTCCTCGTCTCCCTCCTCGTCTCCCTCCTCCTCGTCTCCCTCCTCCTCGTCTTTCTCCTCCCCCTCCTCCTCCTCTTGTCCTCCTCTTCTTCCTCCCCCTCCTCTTCTCCCTCCTCCACTTTCTCCTCCTTTTCCCTTCCTTTCCCCCCTCTTTCTTTCTTCTCCACCTCTTTCTTTCTTCTCCACCTCTTTCTTTCTTCTCCACCTCTTTCACCTTCTCCCTCTTCCCCCTTCTCCCTCTTCCCCCTTCTCCCTCTTCCCCCTTCTCCCTCTTCCCCCTCCTCTTCCCCCTCCTCTTCCCCCTCCTCTTCCCCCTCCTCTTCCCCCTCCTCTTCCCCCTCCTCTTCCCCCTCCTCTTCCCCCTCCTTGTCTTTCTGCTCCTCCTCCTCTTCCTCCTCCTTGTCCCTCCTCCTCCTCCCTCCTTCTCATCTTCTCCCTCCTCCTCATCTTCTCCCTCCTCCTCATCTTCCCCCTCCTCCTCATCTTCCCCCTCCTCCTCATCTTCCCCCTCCTCCTCATCTTCCCCCTCCTCCTCATCTTCTCCCTCCTCCTTCCCCCTCCCCCTCCCCCTCCCCCTCCCCCCCCTCCCCCTCCCCCTCCTTCCCCCTCCCCCTCCCCCTCCCCCTCCTTCCCCCTCCTCCCCCTCCTCCCCCTCCCCCTCCTCCCCCTCCTCCTCCTCCCCCTCCTCCTCCCCCCCTCCTCCCCCCCCTCCTCCTCCCCCTCCTCCTCCCCCCTCCTCCTCCTCCCCCCTCCTCCTCCTCCCCCTCCTCCTCCTCCCCCTCCTCCTCCTCTTCCCCCTCCTCCTCCTCTTCCCCCTCCTCCTCCTCTTCCCCCTCCTCCTCCTCTTCCCCCTCCTCCTCCTCTTCCCCCTCCTCCTCCTCTTCCCCCTCCTCCTCCTCCCTCCTCCTCCTCTTTCTCCTCCTCCTTCCTCTTCTTCCTCCTCCTTCCTCTCCTCCCTTCTCCTTCCTCTCCCCCTCCTCTTCTCCCTCTCTTCTCCCTCTCTTCTCCCTCTCTTCTCCCTCTCTTCTCCCTCTCTTCTCCCTCTCTTCTCCCTCCACTTCCCCCTCCTCCCTCCTCCTTCCCCCTCCACCCTCCTCCTTCCCCCTCCACCCTCCTCCCTCCCCCTCCTCCCTCCCCCTCCTCCCTCCCCCTCCTCCCTCCTCCTTCTCCCTCCTCCTTCCCCCTCCTCCCTCCTCCTTCTCCTCTTTCTCCTTCCCCCTCCTCCTCTTTCTCCTTCCCCCTCCTCCTCTTTCTCCTTCCCCCTCCTCCTTTCTCCTTCCCCCTCCTCCTCTTTCTCCTTCCCCCTCCTCCTCTTTCTCCTCCTCCTCCTCTTTCTCCCCCTCCTCCCTCCTCCTCCTTCTCCCCCTCCTCTTCTCCCTCCACTTCCTCCTCCTCCTCCGTCCTCTTTCTCCCCCCTCCTCTTTCTCCCTCCTCTTCTTTCTCCTCCTCCTCCTCTTTCTCTTCCTCCTCCTCTTTCTCTTCCTTCTCCCTCCTCCTTCTCCCTCCTTCCCCCTCCTCTTTTTCAGAGAAGATCTTGCTCTGTCGCCCAGGCTGGAGTACAGTGGTGCAATCATAGCTAACTGCAGCCTCAAACTCCTGGGCTCAAGCAATCCTCCCACCTCAGCCTCTCAAGTAGCTGGGACTGTAGGCATGAGCCACCATGCCCGGCTAAATTTTTAAAATTTTTGTACAGACAGAGTTTCTCTATGTTGCCCAGGCTGGTCTCAAACTCCTGGCCTCCAGTGATCCTCCCATCTCAACCTCCCGAAGTGCTGGGATTACAGGCATGAGCCACCCTGCCTGGCCTATTACCTTCTTGTTTATCAAGTTACTTCTTTGTATCTGGGGCTAGCTAGATACCTGGAATTTTCCATGTAGAAACTCAAGATTTTCCTTTATTTTCACACGTGGGTTCTGCAGGCCCCTAAAAAGAAGGGTCTCTGCTCCATCTCAGAGCCATAGTTTATAGGAAGATTGAGGACAAAACTCGATGACCAGGACCCGGGCTGAACCCCCAGGTTCCATGTCTGGGTCTACAGTTTCTCCTACAGCAGAAGGTTGAAGCATCCCTCATAAACCTGACTCTGAACTTGGGGCCCCCATGGAGCTGGGAAAAGCAGGCACAAGAATTGGGGGTGGCACTGGCACTTAGACCCAAGATAAGGGGGATGGGAACTCTGAGCTTTGGCCATCATGCTTTGTTCTAAATTTCTTCCTGAGGCCGGGCGCAGCGGCTCACGCCTGTCATCCCAGCACTTTGGGAGGCTGAGGCAGGTGGATCACGAGGTCAGGAGATCGAGACCATCCTGGCTAAGACGGTGAAACCCCATCTCTACTAAAAATACAAAAAAATTAGCGAGGCATGGTGGTGGGCACCTGTAGTCCCAGCTACTCGGGAGGCTGAGGCAGGAGAATGGCGTGAACCCGGGAGGCGGAGCTTGCAGTGAGCTGAGATCGCGCCACTGCACTCCAGCCTGGGCGACAGGGTGAGACTCCATCCCCAAAAAAATAAAATAAATAAATTTCTTCCTGAGGGTCCTGCAGAGAGTCACCCCACAAGCCAGTTAACATATTAGTTCTGCTGACCCCAGATTTCTAAATAAGTCTTCCCTTCCTTAACCAATTGCAAATCAGAAACATCTTTGAATCTACCTATGACCCATAAGTCCTCACTTCAAGACATCTCACCATTTTAGATCTAAACAGATGTATAACTTGCATGTATTTGCAAACCAAAAGGCCTCTGAGACAGCTCTTAATCAATGTAGAGGTTTATTTTGCTGAGGTTAAGGATCATGGTCCATGACACAGCCTTAGAAGGTTCTGAGAATGTGGGCCCAACATGGTTGGGTTACAGCTTTTGTTTTTGTTTTTTTTTTGAGACAGAGTCTTGCTCTATCACCCAGACTGGAGTGCAGTGGCATGATCTTGGCTCACTGCAACCTCCGCCTTCCAGGTTCACACCATTCTCCTGCCTCAGCCTCCTGAGTAGCTGGGACTACAGGTGCCCGCCAGCTCACCTGGCTAATTTTTGTATTTTTAGTAGAGATAGGGTTTCACCATGTTGGCCAGGATGGTCTCAATCTCTTGACCTCGTGATCCACCTGCCTCAGCCTCCCAAAGTGCTGGGATAACAGGCGTGAGCCACTGTGTCCAGCCTACAGCTTAGTTTTATACCTTTTAGGGAGACAGAAGTTATAGGCAAATACATAAGTCAACACATGGAAGGGACATATTGGTTTAGCCCAAAAAGAGGGGGCAGGCTTCCAGGTCATAGGTGAATTTAAAGATTTCTTAGGCCAGGCATGGTGGCTTGCACCTGTAATCCCAGCACTTTGGGAGGCCAAGTCAGGTGGATCAATTGAGGCCAGCAGTTTGAGACCAGCCTGGAAAACATAGCAAAACCCTGTCTCCACTAAAAATGCAAAAAAATTTAGCTGGGTATGGTGGTACATGCTTGTAATCCCAGTTACTTGGGAGGCTGAGGCAAGAGAATCCCTTGAACCTGGAAGGTGGAGGTTGCAGTGAGCCAAGATTGCACCACTGCACTCCAGCCTGGGTGACAGAGCTAGACTCTGTCTCCAAAAAAAAAAAAGTGACTTCTTGATTGGCAGTTGGTTGAAAGGGTCAAGCTCCGCCTGAAGAGTTTGAAATCACTGGAGAGAAGTGCTTGGGTTTAGATAAAGGGGGCTGCAGAAGCCAAGGTTTTTGTTACATAGATGAAGCCTCCAGATAGCAGGCTACAGAGGGAATGGATGGTGAACACATCCTATTGGGTGTTAACAGGTGTCAGAATCTCCAGAAAGGAACTCGTACATCTCTACACAAGAGATGGCTTTGCAGGGCCATTCTAAAATATGTCAAAGAAATCTATTTTGGGGTCAAATACTTTCATTCCTTCAGGGCCTGCTATCTGTCATGTAACGCTCTACCAGAGTTAAGTTGGAGTTTGGGATCACATTGCACAAAAAGTCTGGTCCATCTTAAATTCTCTGTTTTAATGTTAATGCTGGTCAGTGGTGCCTAAGCTTCCAAGGGAGGCAGGTCCAACCCCCATTTCATGTCATGGCCTGAACTAGCTTCTCAGGTTGCTTTGAGAACCCCTTGGCCAAAAGGGGACCCATTCAGTCCATTGGGAATGTGAGAAGTGTATTTTTTTTTTTTTTTTTCCGAGATGGAGTCTCTCTTTGTTGCCTAGGCTGGAGTGCAGTGGCACGATCTCGGCTCACTGCAATCTCTGTGTCCCAGGTTCAAGTGATTCTTTTGCCTCAAACTCCTGAGTAGCTGGGATTACAGGCACGTGCCACCTCGCCTGGCTAATTTTTGTATTTTTAGTAGAAATGGGGTTTCACCATATTGGCCAGGCTGGTCTCAAACTCCTGACCTCAGGTAATCTGCCCACCTCGGCCTCCCAAAGTGCTGGGATTACAGGCGTGAGCCACCGTGCTCGGCCACTGGGGTTACAGGCATGCGCCACCTCATCTGGCTAATTTTTGTATTTTTAGTAGAGACGGGGTTTCACCATCTTGGCCAGGCTGGTCTCAAACTCCTGACCTCAGGTAATCCGCCCGCCTCGGCCTCCCAAAGTGCTGGGATTACAGGTGTGAGCCCCGGTGCCTGGCCAGAATTGTATTTTTTAATTTGGGTTGTGTGTGTGTATGTGTGTGTGAGACAGGATCTCTCTGTAGCCCAGGCTGAAGTGCAGTGGTGCGATCTTGGCTCACTGCTGTTTCCACCTTCTGGGCCCAAGTGATCATCCTGTCTCAGCCTCCCAAGTAGCTGGGACCACGAGTGTGCACCACCGTGCCTAGGTAATTTTTATGTTTTCTGTAGAAACAGGGGTCTCACTATGTTGCCCAGGCTGGTCTCGAACTCCTGGGCTCAAGTCATCCACCCTCCTTGGCCTCTGAAACTGCTGGGATTACAGGCATGAGCCACTGCACCTGGCCTATTCTTTAAATTGTGTGTGTGTGTGTGTGTGTGTGTGTGTGTGTGAGTTGGAGTCTCACTCTGTCACCCAGGCTGGAGTTCAGTGGCATGATCTTCGGTCATTGCAACCTCCGTCTCCTGGGTTCAAGCAATTCTCCTGCCTCAACCTCCTGATTAGCTGGGACTACAGGCGTGTGCCACCATGTCCGGCTAATTTTTATATGTTTAGTAAAGACAAGGTTTCACCATGTTGGCCGGGCTGGTCTTGAACTCCTGACCTCAGGTGATCGGCCCACCTTGGCCTCCCAAAGTGCTGGGATTACAGGCATGAGCCACTGTATCTGGCCTATTCTTTAAATTTTGTGTGTGTGTGTGTGAGTGAGTTGGAGTCTTGCTCTGTCACCCAGGCTGGAATAGTGCAGTGGCACGATCTTGGCTCACTGTAACCTTTGCCTCCTGGGTTCAAGCGATTCTCCTGCCTCAGCCTCTTGATTACCTGGAACTACAGGCATACATCACCATGCCCAGCTAATTTTTGTATTTTTAGTAAAGACAGAGTTTCACCATGTTGGCCAGGCTGGTCTCGAACTCTGGACCTCAGGTGATCTGCCTGCCTCGGCCTCCCAAAGTGCTGGAATACTCCAGCGCGTGAGCCACTGCGCTAGGCCGACCCGTGCATTTTTTTTTCCTCTGACCACGTATCCTTGACCCCCTAGGGACACAGTTAATGGTGTGCAGTTAACTTTCCTTCTGCAAAGCTCTTGGCAGAATTCCAGGTAACTTATTTTATCCTAATGAAATACACAACAAAGGGCCCTTTGATGTTTGTATTGACTTCTGTCTCCCAGCGGAGACAAATCACAAGGAAAAGAAAAAGCAAAAATATTTACCCTTTAGGGTTCCCTTCATGTATCGCAAACACTGACCTGCAGGGAAGCTCACACGAATGTAATTTAGAAAAGCTTTCTGTGGCTGGGCACGGTGGCTCTCGCCTGTAGTCCCAGCATTTTGGGAGGCCAAGGCGGGGGGGATGCAGATCACGAGATCAGGAGTTCGAGAGCAGCCTGACCAACATGGTGAAACCCCATCTCTACTAAAAATACCAAAAAATTAGCCGGGCGTGGTTGGTGGGCGCCTGTAGTCCCAGCTACTCAGGAGGCTGAGGCAGGAGAATCACTTGAACCCAGCAGGTGGAGGTTGCAGTGAGCCAAGATCATGCCACTACACTATTCCATCCTGGGCAACAGAGCAAGACTCCAAAATCACATGCACACACACAAAAAAAGAAAAAAGAAAAAGAAAAAAAAAAAAAAAAGAGAAAAGCTTGTTGTGATCAATCAGATGTTTCTGTTGTTAACGAAAAAGCAACATCAGCTGTTCACCTCGTGTTCACTCACCAGCTCACTCAACCCAAAACACCTTCGTTTCTCAGGATGCACCATCCCATCGTTTCTCCTGTAATTTCTCCGGTTAGCGTTGATTTGTGCTGTTAAAATGCAAACCCACTTTACGTTCCTGCTTTACGGTTGTGACTTCCAATCTCGCTGTTCTTGGAAGGGACTTCCAGCCTGGAAAGAGAAGGAGGTGTAAGAGAGCATCTGTGGATCTTCCCGGCATATTCCTCCTCCTACGAGGTCAGCTCAAGAGCACAGAGCTTATCTCCACACAAGCAAACTCCCACTCTTCCTGTCATTGAACATAAGGAAGAAACACAGGATTCTCCTCTTTTCTCAGTTGCATAAGCAAATCCTTATGCAAACATCTGAAGAGACATCAGAGAATCTTTGCCTGTGCTAGATGCCCTTCGGGGGACAGTCTGCGTCTGCTTTGCTTGGAGTGGCACAGGAGCTTGATGTGCCTATGGAGAAGAGCATTGAGAACTTGTTGGCAGGATGATTGGTCCTGAAACTGCACAGGGCTGCCCTAGGATTGGGTTATCAGGGGAGGTATATGTCCTGGTCCTGTAGGTCACAATCCCAGTGTTACTAAAAGGGGTCCCTCTTGGGTCAGGTGCAGTGGCTCACGCCTGTCATCCCAGCACTATGGGAGGCCGAGGCGGGCGGATCACAAGGTCAGGACATCGAGACCATCCTGGCTAACAGGGTGAAACCCCGGCTCTACTAAAAATACAAAAAATTAGCCGGGCATGGTGGTGGGCGCTTGTGGTCCCAGCTACTCTGGATGCTGAGGCAGGAGAATGGCGTGAACCCAGGAGGCGGAGCTTGCAGTGAGTCCAGATCACACCATTGCACTCCAGCCTGGGTGACAGAGTGAGACTTTGTCTCAAAAAAAAAAAAAAAAAAACCAGAAAAAAGAGAGGTCCCCTCTCCAGACCCCAAGAGAGGATTCTTGGACCTCGGGCAAGAAAGAATTCAGGGCAAGTCCATAGAGTAAAGTGAAAGCAAGTTTATTAAGAAAGTAAAGGAATACACTGGGCACAGTGGCTCATGCCTGTAATCCCAACACTTTGGGAAGCCAAGGCAGGTAGATCACTTGAGGCCAACAGTTCGAGACCAGCCTGACCAACATGGTGAAACCCTGTCTCTATTAAAAATACAAAATCAGCCAGGCGTGGTGGTGCATGCCTACAATCCCAGCTACTTGGGAGGCTAAGGCAGGAGAATTGCTCGAATCTCGGAGGTGGAGGTTGCAGTGAGCCGCGATGGCACCACTGCTCTCCAGCCTGGGTGACAAGAGTGAATCTCCATCTCAAAAAAGAAAAAGTAAGTAAAGAAATAAAGAATAGCTACTCCATCGCAGAGCAGCCCTGAGGGCTGCTGGTTGGTTATTTTTATGGTTGTTTCTTGATGATATGCTAAACAAGGTGGATTATTGATGAGTTTTTCTGCACAGTGGAGGAGATTTCCCAGAGTGAAGGGTTCCTCCCCCTTTTAGACCATACAGGGTGACTTTGAGTCATGGCCATGGCATTTGTAAACTCTCCTGGTGCTGGTGGGAGTGTCTTTGAGCATGCTAACACATTATAATTAGAGTATAAAGAGCAGCGAGGATGACCAGAGGTTGCTCTCTTTGCCATCTTGGATTTGGTGGGATTTGGCCAGCTTCTTCACTACAATCTGTTTTATCAGCAGGGTCTTTATGACCTGTATCTTGTGCTGACCTCCTGTCTCATCCTGGGACTTACAATGCCTAACCTCCTGGGAAATGCAGCCCAGTCGGTCTCAGCCTCATTTTACCCAGCTCCCTATTCAAGATACATTCACTCTGGTTCCAACGCCTCTGATGCTACGTTCCAGGGATTACCTCCTGGGAAATGCAGCCCAGTTGGTCTCAGCCTCATTTTACCCAGCTCCCTATTCAAGATACATTTACTCTGGTTTCAATGCCTCTGACACTACGTTCCAGGGATTACTTCCTGGGAAATGCAGCCCAGTCGGTCTCAGCCTCATTTTACCCAGCTCCCTATTCAAGATGCATTCACTCTGGTTCCAACGCCTCTGACACTACGTTCCAGGGATTACGGCATGAACATACTGTTTTCAGGACCCTATCTAGCCCACCATGCTAAGGAAACACCCAACAAACATCATGCTTATTAAGTTTCCAGGCAGGTGCCTCTCTATCCCAGCTTCATTATTGTGTTCTTCACAAGTATTTTCAGAGCTGCCCTTGGCCATCTGCAAGATGCACGGTGAACAAAACGGATGCTTGCTCTCAGAACACACTTCCTTCCCTGACAGTTTCTCGCCTAGCAGCTAGTTTGGCTTCCCAAGGGAAATCTTGTCCTTTGCCCTTGTGGGGCTTACTTAAAATCAACTCATCATGAGGAAGATTAATCAGAGAAAAAGACATACAATTTTTTTTTTTTTTTAACTGTGAGCATGAGGAAAATCGCAGAGTGTATACTCAATATCCCAATGGGGGCAAAATACTTCTGTAACCTGTTTTCAGATGGTGAGAGGGGACATGGGGAATGTAGGTAATTCTGTTGAGCGGTAATAAGTGATGAGTAGGAAGATTGAATAGATATTTGGGAGAATGAATGGGGGAGGGAACAGAGATTGACTTAATAATGGTTCTCTTTGGAAATTAAATACTCCTTGGAGACCAGTCATTACTTTGTAAAAAGGTCTGTTCGAGCGGGCTTACATCTTAGCAGTCTTTCCTGTAGTCAAGAAGATCCCAGGGAGGGAGGGAAAGTGAATTGTAATAATCCCCACATGTTCAGGGAGGGACCCTGTGGGAGGTCATTGAATGATGGGGGGCAGGTTCTTCCTGTGTTGTTTTTATGATAGTGATTAAGTCTCACAGGATCTGATGGTTTTATAAAGGTGGGTTCCGCTGCACATGCCCTCTTGCCTGCCGCTGTGGAAGATGTGCTTTTTCTCCTGCTTTGCCATCCGCCATGATTGTGAGGCCTCCCCAGCCATGTGCAACTGTGAGTCCATTAAACCTGTTTCCTTTATACATTACCTAGTCTTGGGTATGTCTTCGTTAGCAGCGTGAGAACAGACTAACACAGAAAGGAAAAAAAAAAAAGTGTTTTACTTGGTGGATGTCTCTGGTTTTTATGTCAATAGGGGAAAAGTCCCTTCCAAGGTCTTTTAATCTCTAAGGGTTTTTAATTTAAAATATTTGTTTTACAAAGGAGCCATATTTTCGGGTGAAATTCTCTGTACAGAGCCGACAATTCAACCTAGAGCAGATAATTCTGTTTTATCAGACTGACCAAGAGCTATGCTGATCTTGTGTATTTGGGGGATTACTCTTTGCTCAGCTGATGTTCAAGGAAGGCAATGGCTTTGGGAAAAAGTTCAGTATGTATCCGTGAAACTGCTAACTTCTGGGAGTTACCGTAGTTTGGATATGGGTTATTTGCTCCCACCAAATGTCATGTTGAAATTTGATCTCCAGTGTTGGAGGTGGGGGTAGTGGGAGATGTTTGGGTCCTGGGGGTGGTTCCCTCCTGAATAGATTAATGCCCTCCCTCAGGGCTGAGTAAGTTCTCACTCTATTGATTCCCTCAAGAGATGATTGTCAGAAGAGTCTGGCACCTCCAACCCGTCTCTCTTTCTTCCTGTGTCTCTGTGTGATCCCTACACACTGGCTTCCCTCTGCCCTTCCATCATAAGTGGAAGCTCCTTGAGGTCCTCAAGGTCCTTCTTGAGAAGAAGATGCTGGTGCTAAGCTTCTTGTACAGCCTACAGAACTGTGAGCCAAATGAACTACTTTTCTTTATAAAATACCCAGCCTCAGGTGTTCCTTTCTAGCAACATTAAACGGACTAAGACAGGGCCCCATACTCATAGCTACCTTTTAATGTATGACTGAAATGAGGAGAGGAGGACACAGACACACACAGATGGATGACCCTGTGAGTTCTCAGGGAGAAGATGGCATCTACAAGCCAAGGAGAGAGGCTGCAGGAGGAAGCAGCTCTGCAATGCCTTGATCTCAGACTTCCAGCCTCTAGGACTCTGGGAAATAAATATCTTTTGTTTAAACCACCTGGTCTGTGGTCCTTTGTAATGGCAGCCTTAGCCAACTCATATACTCCTCAAAAGCCTGACACATATGCTCATTTGGAGATTTGGGAGGTGTGCTTGGAAATGACAAGATTGAAAGTCTACCAGGCATTTCACATCAATCCTTCCATCATCCTCTCCAAACCTCTGGGATGGTTTGCCTTTCTCTCTTGTAAAAATCACTTCTCCCTTCTGACCACATAAATATTCCAGACAACAGACTCTTCGGAAAGAAGTGCTCACACCTGTGTCCTCTGTTAACTCTTCCTAAAGACACCAGACACTGGGGGAGTGATTGGGGCTGGAGGGGCGACTGACCGACAAAACCGAGACTGTAGGGTAGGGAGAGGGGAGCAGTGACATGTCAGATGAGTTTTACAGGTTTCCTGAAGCAACAGCTCTTATTATGGGCTCCTGGTGTTGCTAACTGCCTGTTATGGGCCAAATTGTGTCCCTCTCCAATTTTATACATGGAAGTCTTGATCCCCAGGACTTCAGACTGTGACTGTGTTTGGAGATGGGGTCTTTAAAGAGGTGATTAAGGCACCATGAGGTTATTAGGGTGAGCCCTGTTCCTACTGGAATCATATCTTTACAAGAAAAGGAGATGAGGACACAAACACACACAGAGGGACGAGCCTGTGAGGACACAGGGAGAAGATGGTGTCTCCAAGCCCAGGAGAGAGGCCTCAGGAGGAACCAGCCCTGCCCACACCTGGATCTCAGACTTCCAGCCTCCAGAACTGTGGGAGAATCAATGTCTGTTTGTTTATAAGCCACCCAGTCTATGATATTCTGTGATAGCAGGCTGAAATGGACTAAGACATCCCATAAGAAGAAGAGACGAGGACACAGACACACACAGAGGGATGACCCTGTGAGGACACAGGGAGAAGATGGTGTCTCCAAGCCCAGGAGAGAGGCCTCAGGAGGAACCAGCCCTGCCCACACCTGGATCTGGGACTTCCAGCCTCCTGGACTTGGGAGAATCAATGTCTGTTGTTTCTGAGCCACCCAGTCTATGGTATTCTGTGATAGCAGCCTGAAATGGACTAAGACATCTCATAAGAAGAGGAGAAGAAGACTCAGACACACACAGAGGGATGACCCTGTGAGAACACAGGGAGAAGACGTGTCTACAACCCCAGGAGAGACGCCTCAGGAGGAACCAGCCCTGCCCACACCTTGATCTCAGATTTCCAGCCTCCAAGACTTTAGGAAATAAGTATATATTGTTTAAGCCACCCAGTCTGTGGTCGTTTGTTATGGCGGCCTTAGCCAAGTAATATACTCCTCAAAACCCTGGCACATATGCTCAATTGGAGATTTGGGAGGTGTGGTTGGAAACTCGGACCCCGAAAATTTTAGATTTCTATTGGAAGGAAGATTCAGGGTGCAAATTTGTAGTATACCTGCTGATCTGTCTCCTAAATGAAACACATCATTCCCAAGCACTTGTCTTTGTGCAAAGATCCATTTTGCAACCAACCATATATAATGTGTGAGGCCCTTTCACGAGGCTGGTTTAATTAAAAATTCACATCTTCCTGACATCTTAAATATAAGAGCATTAAGATATGTGGCTTTAACAGTTTGTAGCAGCTGGGATTTCGAGGAGGGATGTTTTGTCGTTAGGTTGGGAAAATAGGTTCTATTGACATGTGTTCAGCTTAGCTATTATTGTTCTTTTTTGTTACAGAAGTATAATGGCGAATTTTTTAGAAACACATCTATTACCTTTGATTTTGTGTCATATACAGAAAGGAATGTTTTTGTTCCTGCAAACCCCATAAAAGCCAGTGATGCATTTTCATAGCCCTCTCTTGGCAGAAAACTGCCTTTGAAATTTCTGGATAAAGAACATATTTTCTGATCGCTTTTTTTTCTTTCCTGGTGATTTATCTCAAAAGCTTCAACTTTTCCCCTCCTGTTAGTAGAACACAGGTGAGTAGTAAAGTATGAACCATTTTTTATTTTCTTCTTACAGTAGAATTTTTTCATTGCTTACAAATATAGGTGCCCCTGGCTTCAGAGAATCACACTTTTCCATGTCACTAAATTCAGACACCACCATGGACGGTGAATTTGAGCAGAAGTGAGAGGTGTGTCACTTCCTATCAGAAGCCTGGGTCATGGTTGCCCTTGGAGGACATAATTTTTGAAAATATTTATTTTACATTAAGTTCTGGGATACATCTGCAGAACGTGCAGGTTTGTTACATAGGTATACGTGTGCCATGATGGTTTGCTGCACCTATCAACCCATCATCCAGGTTTTAAGCCCCACATGCGTTAGGTATTTGTCCTAATGTTCTCCTTCCCCTCACCCTCAACCCCCTGACAGGCCCTGGTGTATGATGTTCCCCCCCTGTGTCCATGTGATCTCATTGTTCAACTCCCACTTCTGAGTGAGAACATGCGGTGTTTGGTTTTCTGCTCTTGTGTTAGTTTGCTGAGAATGATGGCTTCCAGCTTCATCCATGTCCCTGCAAAGGACATGAACTCATTCTTTTTTATGGCTGCATAGTAATTCATAGTATATATATGCCACATTTTCTTTATCCAGTCTATCATTGATGGGCATTTGGTTTGGTTCCATGCCTTTGCTATTGTAAATAGTGCTGCAATAAACATACATGTGCATGTGTCTTTATGGCAGAATGATTTATAATACTTTGGGTATTTTCCCAGTAATGGGATTGCTGGGTCAAATGGCATTTCAAGGTTCTAGATCCTTGAAGAATTGCCACACTGTCTCCACAATGGTTGAACTAATTTACACTCAACAGTGTAAAAGCGTTCCTATTTGGAGAACATCTTTTGTTCTCTCTCTCCCTCCCTGAGACTGGAAGTATTCCAGAACAGGGCTGCTTTATCACCCTGGGTCCTATTCTTAAGATGACAAATAGTGAAGCCCCCATTGGTGAGCAGGTAGTATGGGTGAGAAACAGACTTTGGTGATGTTAGCTGCTGAGATTCTGGGGTTGTTTGTTATAGCAGCATCACCTGGTCTGTCCTGACTAATACACATATCGATTATTTACTTTTCATCGAATTACTTTGTTCAGCTGTGTGCTAATAGAATGAAAACGCTTCTTTGTGCAAAAAACACTAGCTAATAATATAGATCCTTAGTTCCACGAGCATTTTCTACCTTGTAGTCCTTGATGCAAGGACTTAACAAATTATTTGGCACCTGTGCAAGGGCATTCATATAAAGAGGCAGCAGCTTAATTTTGCTTGTTTCCCAAGCAATCTGTTCAGGGTGGTCTAGACACAGAGTGGACAGATGAAGGATAATGACCCAATGAAGACATTTTCTAGGACATGTTCCCTGGCTGTGCCGTAGGGGTGACCACATTTAAGTCTAGTAAGGTTAAAGATCAGAGCTGAATACTGCTGAAACTTGAGTGTCCTAAAAATTCCTTGTTAAAGGTATCCCATGGAGGATCCAGGTCTCACTACATGATTTGAAAATGGTCTTATTTGGAGGGATCAAATTAATCAGCTCACAACAAGATGCTTGTATACTTGTGGTATTGAGATCTCAGTGACAGATACCTTTTCGTTTTTTCTTTGAGACAGAGTCTTGCTCTGCTACCCATGCTGGAGTGCAGTGGCAATCACATAGCTCACAGTCCCCTTGAACTCCTGGGCTGAAGATATCCCCTCAACTCAGCTTTCTGAGTAGCTAGAACCACAGGTCTGTGCCACCACAGCTGGCTAATATTGTAATGGTGAGACCTTCATCTGTACCAAAAAATAAAAAATTGCCAGATGTGATGGTGCACACTTGTAGTCCCAGCTACTTTGAAGGCTGAGGTGGGAGGATTGCTAGAGCCTAGGAGTTTGAGGCTACAGGGAGCCATGATTGTACCACTGCACTCCAGCCCGAGCAACAGACTGATGTTGCCCAGGCTGGCCTTGAACTCCTGACCTCAAGCAATCCTCCCACCTTGGCCTCCCAAATTGCTGGGATTACAGGTGTGGGCCACCACACTCAGCCAGTATTGAATACTTTCTGATGGCAGGTTGAGAAGACATGACTGGTAGAAAAAAATAAGTCCCTAGGGCCAACCACATGGGGGCAGACTTTGTTGGGGCACCATGGCAACAGTTCCCAGTGGCAGGACCTGACGTTTCAGGAGTCAGGGAGAAGGGAGACCGTGGAATACAGATTGAGACGTGGTAAGGACAGTCCCAAATGTTGCCTATCCCAGTTTTGTTAAGCAAAAGTCTCAGTTGTTGATTCCTTTTGTGGGCTGAAGGTATAATTTGGCTTTTTCTGCCCAATATGATGTTTGTGAGATTCATCCATATCCTCCAGATGTAGGAGCTTCCTGGATTTTACAGCTCAGGGTACCTTGGGGAACTGGAGGCAGAGCTTACTCTTGTTAATAACTAAAATCATAACAGTGATAGTTGACATTTATCCAGCTCTTGCAGTGTCTAAGGGGCTATCCCAAGAGCTTCCTTTATGTGCGTTGCCTTGTTTAATTTTACAGCCTTCTCATCATGGTTACACCATTATTATCTGAAGTTACAAGTGCACAAACTGAGACCTAGAGGGTTTCAGGACTAGCTGTGCATGCCTGGAAAAGTTTATGACAGTTCTGGGTTTGCAGCTTCACTCAGTGTGGCTGAGAGCTTGTAATCACCGGGCTTCTGCCCACAGGAAGCAAGCAGGGTGAGGATGGACTGGGTTCCTGGTAATCTTGATTCTGACTCTTTGATAGTAATTAGACACACATCTAGCTGAGGTGCCATCAGCCCTGTTGTTTCCTGAGGTAGCTTTAATGCTGATGGTAGGGTCGGCTTTTCAACTGTGTCTTTGCAGCCCTTGGAATAAATTTCATTGTAGGAAGCACTGAGTCACCATCTTCAAAGCAGGCAGCAAAGACCTTCAGAGCTGCTCCAGGGAACGCAGACAGCTAAGTTTGTTTACCTTCTGGAAATGTCAGATTTGGAGGTTCATTGCATTTGTCAGGGGAGCAACGTGCCTCTGTTTGACATCGCCTCACCCTGCCATGTGGCTATGCTTCTCTTCTCTGCTCCTGAAGGTCTCAGAGAGCCAGGCTGCAGTCCAAGTGTCACCCCTTAATTTCAGCAGGCAGGCTGTTCTCCCGTGTCAGGGAACAACCTGAGTTTCAGAAAAGTGTCAATTTTGTGCTGCCAAGGAAGAATTTGGGCTTAGGCAAATTGTAAGGTCATAGCAGATGCAAGCCCCAAATTTAGTTCCGAATCATGTTTTAATTATGATTTCAGGCAAATGCAACACACCAAAATATGTGACAAATATAAATGTAGTCACACCACCTACATTGGGGAATGACTTGTCCTGCAGCATTTTGGGGTGGGGAAGAGGGAAATTCCCAACATTGTGTTAAAATATCCTACATAAGAATATAGAATTAATCAACTGAAATACTGGATTTGTTTTGTTTTTACTCCAAAGACTAGTTAGACATACTCATGACACAAGAGTCACATAGTCTACTTTTGAGACTTAAAGAGAGAAACTAGAAGCTCAGAAAGCAGATTTTGATTGGCGTTAAGCACTGGGTAAGTGGGAAGAACAGAGAGAAGAATGAGTTTCTATCCTTCATCCGTCTTTGTTCTGCTGCCTGTAAGCCCAGTTCATCTGTTGTTGTTTTTTTCCCAAGGGGATCCAGTACAGAATGCAGCATCTATCAGCCACAGGCACTGGATGTAACTATGCTTTGGTGAGCTTTCTTCTTGGGAAAACACGAAGAAATCACGGGCATTATTACTGTGTCTGCGAGTGTCGCTGACAGGGCTGGCAGTGAGACCCTTCACTCTCTCAGGAGATCACACTGGTCTCTGTTTTAATTGCTTAATTGTGCATTAAGGCTTATCTTTTCCTTGCTGGTGCTTGTCCTTAGTTTATCATGCGAGGGAATTAAGATTCATTGGTTGGCCGGGTGTGGTGGCTCATGCCTGTAATCCCAGTACTTTGGGAGGCCGAGGCAGGCAGATCACGAGGTCAGGAGATCGAGACCATCCTTGCTAACACGGTGAAACCCCGTCTCTACTAAAAATACAAAAATTAGCTGGGCGTGGTGGTGGGAGCCTGTAGTCCCAGCTACTCGGGAGGCTGAGACAGGAGAATGGCATGAACCCAGGAGGCAGAGCTTGCACTGAGCTAAGATCACATCACTGCACTCCAGCCTGGGCAACAGAGCAAGACTCCATCTCAAAAAAAAAAAAAAAAAAAATCACAGGTAAAGAATGCGTGGAGGGCTCTTTTATAACGTATCAATGCACAGCATAGATGGAAAGCATTCTTAGATCAAAAGAGCGTGCCCAGGTTATTTCCCCAAATGAAACTACCCATAAACAGACTGAGGTCCAGATGGCGAATCACCATTAGCAGCTCCCTGGAGAGCTCCACACATGCCTGCTGACAGTCACCGTCCCCCTGCTGCCATCACGGTCTTCTAACGCTGCTGATAGTTTTGACCATTTTCATACTTCATGCAAATACATCATAGAGTAGGTGATTTGGGGGATTCAGGGTATAATTCAGCCTTTTCTGCCTAAGATGATGTTTGTGAGATTCATCCATGTCATGGCGTGTCAATATAGCTGTTTCATTGTCAATGATGTTTAGCATTTTTGTGTGTGAACACATCATGACTTATTTATCCACTCTGCTGCTGATGGGCATTTCAGAAGTTTCCCATTCGCAGATACTGTCAATCAGGTACCTGGGAGCACTCTCGTCCATAGCAATTGTGACATATGTGTGGCTGTTGCTAGGGAGTTTCTACCCAGGGAAGGACTCAGTGCACCATGGTCTGGAGGACTATTTTGAAAAGAATGCTGTAAATTCGGTGAAAAGAGGGAGTGACTGATGACAAAAATCCTCCTGCGGCAAAGAAGGTGGTAGTGGGCAGAATCTTCTACAGAGATCATCTCACTCTTCATGCACATCCCCACTAAACTTAGCAGAAACTTGAAAAGGGAAGAAATCTTTGCCCAAGGTCACTCTTGGTAAAAACCTAAGATCCTTCCTCCTTCCCTGGATGGCTTGTATTCTAACAGAAGCTCAGATAAATTCTGAAGTAAAGGGTTGGTATTTGATTGAAACTGATTTTGACATGATTTGTGAGTTTTTAAACCTTCCCAGGGGCATTCATTGCCTTAAAATTCTAAAAAAAATTCAGGGCCATCTTAAAAGAGCTGATGGTTATAGACAAATCAGGCCATCTAGCAGAAGCATGAAAGAGTGGATGTAAAATGAAACTCACGTATTGACAAATCAGGCCATCTAGCAGAAGCACGAAAGAATGGATGTAATATGAAACTCACCTATAGACAAATCAGGCCATCCAGCAGAAGCATGAAACAGTGGATGTAAAATGAAACTCACCTATAGACAAATCAGGCCCTCTAGCAGAAGCATGAAAGAATGGATGTAAAATCAAAGTCACCTATAGACAAATCAGGCCATCTAGCAGAAGCATGAAAGTATGGATGTAAAATGAAACTCACCATGGCATATTGGAACACTCACTATCTTAGTCTGTTTTTTGTTGCTATGACCAAATACCTAAGACTCGGTAATTTATAATGAAAAGAAATATATTTATGACAGTTCTGGAGCCTGGGAAGTCCAAGGATGAGGAGCTGCATCTGGTGAGGACCTTCTTGCTAGTGGGGACTCTCTCTGGAGAGTTTTGAGATGGGGCAGGCCTCCTGTGGCACAGAGGCTCATGAGAGAAAAACAACCTGGCTTTTGATCACAGGCCTGCTCTTCTGATAACTAACCCACAGCTTTGATAACTCATTAATTGATTAATTCATGAAGGGATTAATCCATTCATGAGGGCAGAGCCTCATCTAAACACT
Organism: Pongo pygmaeus; assembly: GCF_028885625.2. NCBI lineage: Eukaryota > Metazoa > Chordata > Mammalia > Primates > Hominidae > Pongo > Pongo pygmaeus. Next base: position 1,499,675 of record NC_072397.2, read on the forward strand.
CTTACCTTGGGCACCCAGCCTCAACATGACTTTTGGTAAGGGCAAACCATCTTCTAACCATCGCACTTACAAACCGTCTGCTTATGTTGAATTAAATCTAGGTGGTTGAATACACACTCAGAGCTGTGACTCTTTGGTTTGATTCATCTCAAAAAGCTCTCAAAGTCCTCATGCTCTGCTGAGCCCTCTCTCTCAGTATAGGTGGCATTTGCTATATAGCTGGACACTGAAGTTGGCAGCTGAACTTGGCTAGCAACAGGAGAGAGACTGATGGGTTAGAGTCATTATAAATTAGTACTATTTTATATTTGTTAGAAAAAAATTGCAAAACTGAACTATTATTATTAATCTTATCATTATTTTGAGAGGGGGTCCTGCTCTATTGCTCAGGCTGGAGTACAGTGGTGCAATCATAGCTCACTGCAGCCTCAAACTCCATACTGTAGCTCTGACCATACCACAGCTCTGACCATAGCATAGCTCTGACTATACGCCAGCTCTGACTATGCTGTAGATCTGATTGTACTGTAGCTCTGACCATACCGTGGCTCTGACCATAGCACAGCTCTGACTATACCCCAGCTCCGACTTTACTGCAGATCTCACCATACTACAGCTCTGGCCATACTGTAGCTCTGACCATACTGCAGCTCTGACCATAGCACAACTCTGACTATACCGCAGCTCTGACTTTACTGCAGATCTGAACGTACTGCAGCTCTGGCCGTACTGCAGCTCTGATCATACTACAGCTCTGACCATATGCCAGCTCTGACTATGCTGTAGATCTGATTATACTGTAGCTCTGACCATACCACAGCTCTGACCACAGCACAGCTCTGACTATACCACAGCTCTGACTTTACTGCAGATCTCATCATACTGCAGCTCTGGCCATAGCACAACTCTGACTATACCCCAGCTCTGACTTTACTGTAGATTGGACTATACTGCAGCTGAGACCATATTGCAGCTCCTGCCACAGCACAGCTCTGATCATACCACAGCTCTGACTGTACGGCAGCTCTGACCATACCTCAGCTCTGACCATAGCACAGCTCTACCACTCTCCAGTTCTGACTATACCGCAACTCTGACCATACCTCAGCTCTGACCATACCACAGATCTGGCCATAGCAGAGCTCTGACTCTACCGTAGCTCTGACTATGCTGTAGATCTCACTATTCTCCAGCTCTAATCATACCACAGCTATGACCATAGCATAGCTTTGACCATATCTCAGCTCTGACTGTACTGCAGCTGTGATCATACCGCAACTCTGACCATATCTCACCTCTGACCATATCACAGATCTGACCATACCACAGCTCTTACCATACTGCAGGTCTGATCGTGCCACAGCTCTGACCCTACTGTAGATCCGACTATACTTCAGCTGTAACCACACTGCAGCTCTGACCATACCCTAGATCTGATCATGCTTCAGCTTTGACCATCCTGCAGCTCTGACCAGACTGCATGCAGTGCTGACCGTACTGTAGATCTGACTCTGGCAGTCCTAACCATACTGCAACTGTTACCACACTGCAGGTGTGACCATACTGCAGCTCTGACTCTGCTGCAGATCTAATCATACTGCAACTGTTACCACACTGCAGCTCTGACCTCACTGCAGATCTGACTGTGCTGCAGCTCTAATCATATGCAACTGTTTACCACACTGCAGGTGAGACCATACTGCAGCTCTGACCTCACTGCAGATCTGACTGTATTGCAGCTCTAACCATACTGCAACTGTTACCACACTGCAGGTGAGACCATACTGCAGCTTTGACCTCACTGCAGATCTGACTCTATTGCAGCTCTGACCCTAGCATAGCTCTGATCATGCTGCAAGAAGTGAAGGAGATGAGAGAGAGAACTAAGGCCGCAATGCTGTTTGCATAGCTTGTTGGCATGGCTGCCAGGGATCTTGGATCCAAAGTTAGGAGTGCTGCTGCTGCTTCTCCCAGGGATGGGTCTGCCTCGGTATCACTGCAGAGTCGGTCCTGCAGGGTTGGGGCAGCCGTGCACATGTGGTGTCTGTGGCCAGTGTTCCGATGGGTTTCAGAGCAGTGGCTGAAACTGTCAGTGAAACCCCCAATGTCTGACATCTCAGAAGGCTTCTCAGGTCTCCCACATGGCAGCTTTTTTTTTTTCTCTTTAAAATATAAACTTTTTTTTTCATCCTTTACTAAGAAATAACATTTCCCTATACACCTGACCTCAGCAACGTACACCATACCGAATAATTACAAATGGTCACTGCATTTGTGAAAAGATAATCAACATGCCAGATAATGAAAGAAATACAACATTAAAAAAAAAGAGGCCATACTTGCCCATACGTTTGGCAAACATACAAAGAAAATTGACAATACTGACAGGTTTCAGGGTATCGGGCAAAGGGATTATCTGTTAAGGATGGAAACTGGTAACATCAATTCTAGATGGCCCATTTACACATTATTTGGAGAGATTAAAAAAGTACCCATCCACTGAACCAGCAATTCAATGTGTAGGGGTGTAGCCTACAGGTCGCAGGTGCACAAAGACTGTGTAAAGGGAATTGGCTGCAAAAAGGTATTTATTTGCAAACCATTGGGAATGAATTGGAATCAATTTATAGGTTGATGGTTAAGGGTTATATACAGTTGTTGGTTGTGAGCAACAGAAATAGATTCTAGTTGATAGAAGAAATTTAATAGATATCGGGCAGGTTAGATAAAGGATGAGAAGATTAGGGAATTATAGGTAGAACCCCATGAAGGCTGCTGGATAAGAAGTCCTTGTGTATAAACCATGTGTATACCCGCCATGCCCCAGTTATACACAGCCTGCTTAGGACACAGCTTTGTTGAATTACCTGTAGACCCCAGACTCCTCTGTTGAAGCGTTCTTGCTTCCATCATGAATAATTACTGAACTTTTTTTGTTTTCTTACATTCTTTCCTCAGAATTCAAGGTCCCTGATAAGACATCTTTGAGGTCAGGCATAAATCATCACTTCACATCTTCACGGCAATGCAACGAAGACAAGTATCTGTCTCCTTGGGTCTGTCTAACAAGGAGAAAAGCCTGGCCTCCCACCAGCATCCAGGCAATAGTGGATTCCCTCTCCATAGATGTCAAAAAAGAAACAGATGCTCCCGCAGGTGAAATGAGCTCTGGTCCACGATGCAACGCAGGTTGTGCAGAAAATCAAAGAGGAACCGAGCCAGAAGTATCCCCCAGGACAAATCATTAAGGGGGAAAAGGCAAGTGGTACAATGCTTTATTTTATGATTCTACTAGAAAAAAAAATAGCGGCATTCATTAAAACATTGAGATAATTGGCAGGTAGAATGAAACAAAAACTATTAACAGAGGTTCCCAGGAGAATGGAGGACAATTGATACAGGGTGTGAGGTGGAGAGGCATAATTTGTTCTAGTGATCCTGTCATTCCAGCCTTTCCAATGATAATGTATTGATGAATGCATTGCCCAGATAACATTTAAAAAGGTTTTAAGTGGCTGGGCATGGTGGCTTACGCCTGTAATCCCAGCATTTTGGGTGGCCAACACAGGTGGATCACCTGAGGTCAGGAGTTTAAGACCAGCCTGGCCAACATGGAGAAACCCCGTCTCTACTAAAAATACAAAAAATTCGCCGGGCGTGGCGGCACATGCCTGTAATCCCAGCTACTCGGAAGGCTGAGGCACGAGAATCACTTGAGCCCGGCAGGGGGGTGGGGGGCGGAGGTGGCAGTGAGCCAAGATCATGCCATTGCACTCTAGCCTAGGCAACAAGAGCAAAACTGTGTCTCAAAACAAAACAAACAAAAAGGTTTAAAGTGGCCGGGTGTGGTGGTTTGCCTGTAATCCCAGCGTTTTGGGCGGCCAAGGCAGGCGGCTCACCTGAGGTCAGGAGTTCAAGACCAGCCTGGCCAACATAGAGAAACCCTGTCTCTGCTAAAAATACAAAAATTAGCTGAGCCTGGTGGCGGGTGCCTGTAGTCCCAGCTACTCGGGAGGCTGAGGCAGGAGAATCACTTGAATCCGGGAGGCGGAGGTTGCAGTGAGCCGAGATCTCACCACTGCACTCCAGCCTTGGAGACAGAGTGAGACTCTGTCTTTAAATAAATGAATAAATAAATAAATGCAATCTGTCTTAAATAAATAGACACATAAATAGGTTTAAAACATGTTTAACAAGCATGAATACATATATATGGTCATGTGAGAGTGAGCATACAAGCAGATAGTGGTCTGGCCATCTACATAGATAAAACTCTGACCCACAACCTGCCAAGAAAACCAACCCATTATCCACCATAACCACCCCAGGAAGCCACCTTCTGTGTACAAGTCAGACACACAGGATGTCAGATCACTATCTCCAGCAAACAGTCCAGGAAGGCAAACAATATCTTCAGGCACCATGGGCCCCAAACCAGCAAGACTTGATTCATAACCACCAGATTTCCTAATGTTTGCCTCGATTTAAAATTAGGAAGATGGCTGGGTGTGGTGGCTCACGCCTGTAATCCCAGCACTTTGAGAGGCCGAGGCGGGTGGATCACAAGGTTAGGAGATTGAGACCATCCTGGCTAACATGGTGAAACCCCATCTCCACTAAAAATACAAAAAAAAAGTAAACTGGCATGGTGGCAGGTGCCTGTAGTCCCAGCTACTTGGGAGGCTGAGGCAGCAGAATGGCATGAACCCGGGAGGTAGAGGTTGCAGTGAGCTGAGATCCTGCTACTGCACTCCAGCCTGGGTAACAGAGTGAGACTCCGTCTCAAAAAAAAATTAGAAAGCTGAAGAGACACCATCCTAACTAATCCCAGGGGTGCCCTACTTCTTCTGAGCCTCCTACAGCTTTAGAATGTGGACAGCCTCTAATTAGGGCATGCCTGCAGTCTTCCCTGATTCTCCTATCCAAGGTTCCTCCTGTGGTTCCTGCTTTTACGTTTTTTGCTAAATGCAAGGGATGGTGGTTTCCTCCCTTGGTATGGCAAGCCCTGGATAAATCGTTTCTTCTTCCTCACCATTGGGTGATCTTCTGTTATTTCCATAGTGACGAGTCATCATCACCTTGTCATCAGCAGCATGTCAATGTAGCATGGAAAGTGGGGCTGGTGGATGGAGATGTCTTTTGCAGAGCCAGGGATTCCACGTGGAGCATTTACATTGGGACATTCACTGTTGAGGGTACTTCCCCCCTCCCCTGCAGACCACCCCCACCAAGGGTCAACCCAAGACCCCCAAGCTCACTTTCTTTCCTCCAGGTCTTCACTCTGTGATGTCAAGTCGTTTCATCTCTCTGAGTTCCTCTTTCTTTATTTGCTAGAAAGAGATCCTGCCCTCCCTTTCCTATGACTCTTAGGTTTGTTCTGTGATAAGGTGATTCAAGGGATAGACACTGCTTCATAAGCTGACCCACAGTGACTGCTGGAAATGAGAGAGGTTGGCTGGGCTCAGGGCTTCATGCCTGTGGTCCCAGCACCTTGGAAGGCCATGGTGAGAACATTGTTTGAAGCTGGGAGGATCGTTGGAAGCCTGGGCAACATGGCAAGACACTCATCTCTACAAAAATAAAAATAAATTATCCAGGTGTGGTGGTGTGTGCATGTAGTCCCAGCTACTCTGATGGCTGAGGTAGGAGAATCCCTTGAGCCCAGGGGTTTGAGGCTGCAGTGAGCTAGGATTGCATCACCTCATTCTAGCCTGGGCAACACAGTGAGACCCCACCTTTAAAAAAAAAAAAAAAAGGAAGAAAAAAAGAGCTCACCTTTCATTTCTGTACCACTGATGTTGGCAGTTGTGATGCTAAAAGTGAAATTGGTCCTGTTCTCTCTTTCCTTTTTGTAAATAATTTCATTTAGACTTGAGGGGGTCTCCTTCTAGCTCCTAGTTTCTTTGTGTATCTGTCTGTGTGTGTGTGTGTGTTTGTGTGTCACAGAGAGCAAGAGACAGCGAGAGAGAGAGAGAGAGACAAAGATATTTTTCTCTTTTGGTGTTCAGTGGATGCGCGGCCAGGAAGGAGTGTTTGCTGGTTTTCTGGTGAGTCAAATAAAAACAAATGTGGATTTAGATAAGAAAGAAATTTGAAAAGACAATCACAGGCTGGGTGTGGTGGCTCATGCCTGGAATCCCAGCACTTTGGGAGGCTGCAGCAGATCACTTGAGGTCAGGAGTTCAAGACTAGCCTGGCCAACATGGTGAAACTTTCTCTACTTTAAAAAAAGAAAGAAAGAAATAGCCAGGCATGGTAGCACACACCTAAAATCCCAGCTACTCCAAAGGCTGAGGCTGGAGAATCACTTGAACCTGGGAGGTAAAGTTTGCAGTGAGCTGAGATTGTGCCACTGTACTCTAGCCTGAGCAACAGAGAGAGACCCTGCCTCAAAAACAAAACAACAACAACAAAACGAAAAAAGAAAAGGAAAGACAATTGCAGTAGGGAGATTGCTTGACTGTGAGAGTTGTAAGCATCTCAAAGACTCAGGCAGAAATAAATTTCATTTATAGGGAGATGCATGTCAGAATAATTGATCAGGAAAGTATTTCCCTTGATGTTCGTTGATTTTTCAGGAGGGGCTGTTGAAGAGGGGCTGTCCCACATTCCAATGTACAAGGGTGTTCAGAGGAGCTGGGGGTGGGTAGGGGAGGAGAAAACTTCAAGTTTGGTCCACAAGCACATTATTCCTATTGATTATGGGGATGAACAGATCAGCTAGACATTTACGAAGCAAAGAAGGAATTTGGAGGCTGGGCACGGTGGCTCACACTTATAATCCCAGCACTTTGGGAGGCCAATGCGGGCAGATCACCTGAGGTCAGGAGTTCAAGATCAGCCTGGCCAATATGGTGAAACCCAGTCTCTATTAAAACTACAATGTTAGCTCGGCCTGGTGGAGCATGCCTGTAATCCCAGCTACTCGGGAGGCTGAGACAGAGTTGCTTGAACCCCGGAGGCAGAGGTTGCAGTAAGCCAAGATCACGCCATTGCACTCCAGCCTGGGCAACAAGAGCATAACTCCATCTCAAAAAAATATAAAACAAATAAAAATTTAAGAAGGAAATAAAAAGAAGGGATTTGGAGAGTCTGGTCTGGCCTTGCATCTGGAGATGCAAGGCAGCCATGCATCTTTCCTAAGTCATGAGAGAAAGGCGGTACTTTACAGCAATCACTTCTCAGAATACAAAAAGGTAAGGGGAATTGAGAGATATGCTGCCTAACACAGTGAAATTTTTGTCTATACAACAAAATATAACAAAAAATTAGATGTGGTGGTGCGCACCTGTAGTCCCAGCTACTTGGGAGGCTGAGGCAGGAGAATGGCGTGAACCCAGGAGGCAGAGGTTCCTTCCTTCCTTCCCTCCCTCCTTCCTTCCCCTTCCTTCCCCTTCCTTCCCTCCTTCCCCCTTCCTTCCTTCCTTCCCCCTTCCTTCCTTCCTTCTTTCCTTCTGTCCTTCCCTCCTTCCCCTTCTCCTTTCTTCCTTCCTTCCTCCCTCCCTTCCTTCTTTCCTTCCTTTCCTTCCTTTCCTTCCTTCTCTTCTTTCCTTCCCTCCCTTCTCTTCTTTCCTTCCTTTCCTTCCTTCCTTCCCTTCCTTCTCCTCTTTCCTTCCTTCCCCTTCTCCTCTTTCCTTCCTTCCCCTTCTCCTCTTTCCTTCCTTCCCCTTCTCCTCCTTCCTTCCCCTTCTCCTCTTTCCTTCCCCTTCTCCTTTCCTTCCGCTTCTCCTTTCCTTCCGCTTCTCCTTTCCTTCCGCTTCTCCTTTCCTTCCGCTTCTCCTTTCCTTCCCCTTCTCCTTTCCTTCCCCTTCTCCTTTCCTTCCCCTTCTCCTTTCCTTCCCCTTCTCCTTTCCTTCCCCTTCTCCTTTCCTTCCCCTTTCCTTCCCCTTCTCCTTTCCTTCCCCTTCTCCTTTCCTTCCCCTTCTCCTTTCCTTCCCCTTCTCCTTTCTTCCTTCCTCCCTCCCTTCCTTCTTTCCTTCCTTCCTTCCTTCCCTTCCTTTCCTTCCTTCCTTTCCTTCGTTTCCTTCCTTTCCTTCCTTCCCTTCCTTTCCTTCCTTCCCCTTCTCCTTTCCTTCCCCTTCTCCTTTCCTTCCCTTTTCCTTCCCCTTTCCTTCCCCTTCTCCTTTCCTTCCCCTTCTCCTTTCCTTCCCCTTCTCCTTTCCTTCCCCTTCTCCTTTCCCTTTCCTTCCCCTTCTCCTTTCTTCCTTCCTCCCTCCCTCCCTTCTTTCCTTCCTTCCTTCCCTTCCTTCTCTTCTTTCCTTCCTTCCCCTTCTCCTTTCCTTCCCCTTCTCCTTTCCTTCCCCTTCTCCTTTCTTCCTTCCTTCCTTCCTTCCTTCCCTCCCTCCTTCCTTCCTTCCTTCCCTCCCTCCCTCCCTCCTTCCTTCCCTCCCTCCCTCCTCTCTCTTTCTCTTTCTTTGATGGAGTCTCACTCTGTCACCCAGGCTGGAGTGAAGTGACACATTCTCGGCTCACTGCAACGTCCGCCTCCCAGGTTCAAGTGATTCTTCTGCTTCAGCCTCCTGAGTAGCTGGGACTACAAACGCGCACCACCACACCCAGCTAATTTCTGTATTTTTAGTAGACACAGGGTTTCACCATGTTGGCCTGGCTGGTCTCGAACTCCTGACCTCAGGAGATCTGCCCATGTCGGCCTCCCACGATGGTGGGATTACAGGTGTGAGCCACCCCACCTGGCCCAGGTAGGGAGATTTCTTACCCTTCACTGTTTTCTAGAAACACAGTGCTCAGAAAAGTTCAATAGTGTCTGGGACAAGATACTTAGGTAATTTGAGGGTCTTTTAAATAAAAGAATAAAAAATTACATATACACATTTAGACATAAAAGTGAATTTTCGTTTAGAATAAAATCACAGCAAATTGCAAAATCTGGAAAAGCTGACGGGCAGCCTCCAAAATCACAGGATTTAGAGAGTAACATTTTTATGCATTCACTGTCAGACACAATCCTATTTCCCCTACAACTTCTAGCCATTTTTGTCTCATCCACACAGGCACGGGAAAGGTATTTCATTCTTTCCTGTAGCACAGCTGACTGTGATTTATTTATTTTTCAGACTTTAGAAAAGTATCTTTGAGCCAGGCACGGTGGCTCACGCCTGTAATCCCAGCACTTTGGGAGGCCGAGGCGGGCGGATCACAAGGTGAGGAGATTGAGACCATCCTGGCTAACACAATGAAACCCCATCTCTACAGTAAAATACAAAAAAAGAAAAACAAATAGCCAGGCATGGTGGCGGGTGCCTGTAATCCTAGCTACTCGGGAGGCTGAGGCAAGAGAATCGCTTGAACCTGGGAGGCGGAGCTTGCAGTGAGCTGAGATCACACCACTGCACTCCAGCCTGGGCGACAGAGCAAGACTCCATCTCAAAAAAAAAAAAAAAAAGAAAAGTTTATTTGAGCATTGTAATTTCTTCTTTTTTTTAATTGTATTATTTTACTTTAAGTTTTAGGGTACATGTGCACAATGTGCAGGTTTGTTACATAGGTACACATGTGCCATGCTGGTGTGCTGCACCCATTAACTCGTCATTTAGCATTAGGTATATGTCCTAAAGCTATCCCTCCCCCTCCCCCCACCCCACCACAGTCCCCGGAGTGTGATGTTGCCCTTCCTGTGTCCATGTGTTCTCATTGTTCAATTCCCACCTATGAGTGAGAACATGCGGTGTTTGGTTTTTTGTCCTTGCGATAGTTTGCTGAGAATGGTGGTTTCCAGTAATTTCTTATTTATTTATTTATTTATTTATTTATTTTGACATGGAGTCTCCCTCTGTCACCCAGGCTGGAGTGCAGTGGCGCAATCTCGGCTCACTGCAACCTCCGCCCCCTGGGTGCAAGCGATTCTCCTGCCTCAGCCTCCTGAGTAGCTGAGACTACAGGCACCCTGCCAGCACATCCTGCTCATTTTTTTTTGTATCTTTACTAGAGATTGGGTTTTTCCGTGTTGGTCAGTCTGGTCTTGAACTCCTGACCTCAGGTGATCCAGCCATCTCGGACTCCCAAAGTGCTGGGGTTACAGGTGTGGGTACCTGCGCCTAGCTAATTTCCGGTTTTTTTTTTTTTTTTTTTTTTTTTGAGATGGAGTCTTGCTCTGTCACCAGGCTGGAGTGCACTGGTGCGATCTCGGCTCGCTGCAACCTCCACCCTCCCACATTCACGCCATTCTCCTGACTCAGCCTCCCAAGTAGCTGGGACTACAGGCACCTGCCAGCGCATTCGGCTAATTTTTTTTTGTATTTTTACTAGAGATGGGGTTTTTCTGTGTTGGTCAGTCTGGTCTTGAACTCCTGACCTCAGGTGATCCAGCCATCTCAGCCTCCCAAAGTGCTGGGGTTACAGGTGTGGGTCTCTGTGCCTAGCCAATTTCTGTTTTTTTGTTTTGTTTTGTTTTGTTTTGAGATGGAGTCTTGCTCTGTCGCCAGGCTGGAGTGCACTGGTGTGATCTCGGCTCGCTGCAACCTCCACCCTCCCAGATTCATGCCATTCTCCTGACTCAGCCTCCCAAGTAGCTGGGACTACAGGCACCTGCCAGCACATTCGGCTAATTTTTTTTTTTTGTATTTTTAGTAGAGAAGGGGTTTTTCCATGTTGGTTCAGCCTGGTCTTGAACTCCTGACCTCAGGTGATCTACCTGCCTCAGCCTCCCACAGTGCTAGGATTACAGGCGTGAGCTACTGCACCCAGTCAGTTTCTTATTGAGAATGTTATGCAGCTAATATTGCTGTCAACTATGGGGAAAAGCTCATTTTCTCTTCTACAAAAATTGGAAGATTTCTTGACATTGCAATTTCTTCTCAGCATTCATTGGCCGGTTGGTTCTCAATGTTCTCAGAGTAGCAGTATTTCAAACATTGTATGCTACCTATGTTGATGTTGTACTTTGTCCTAAATCGCTAAAAAATAGAAGGGTTTTCGCAATGAGATAATATGAGCGACTTTTTTTTTTTTTTGAGATGGAGTCTCACTCTGCCATTCAGGCTGGAGTGCAGTGGTGCGATCTCGGCTCACTGCAACCTCTGCCTCCCGGGTTGAAGCAATTCTTCTGCCTCAGCCTCCCAAGTAGCTGGTACTACAGATGCACGCCACCACGCCCAGCTAATTTTTGTATTTTTAGTAGAGATGGGCTTTCACCATGTTGGCCAGGATGGTCTCAGTCTCTTGACTTCATGATCCACCCACCTTGGCCTCCCAAAGTGCTGGGATTACAGGTGTGAGCCGTGGTGCCCGGACTCTTTTTCTTCTTTTTGTTCTTTTGAGGCTGCGAATGGATTAGATAAGGCCATCCCATGTTGGAGAAAATGATCTCCCTTCCTCAGGCTACCAATTCAATTTCTAACATCACTGGGAAGCACCCTCACAGATACCCCAGAGTGACATTCAATCAAACATCTAAACACCCCATGATCCAGTCAAGTTAACACATAATATTAACTGTTCCAACCTCATTCTAGATATAAGAAGGGCCCTAAATGCAATGACAGCTGTTCTTCTAAGAGACAGGAGAGGAGACGCAGACACAGAGGAGAAGGTCACGTGTAGACAGAGGCAGAGACTGCAGTGATGCGGCCACAAGCCCAGGGATGCCTGGAGCCCCCAGGAGCTGAGAGAGGCAGGAAGGAGCCTCCCCTAGAGCCTCCAGAAGGAACTGGATACAATTGGAATGGGTTATATGGTGATCCCCCAAATATATGTTTATTTCCTTTTCCCCAGAACTGTAAATGCAATCTTATTTGGAAATAGGATCTCTGCAAATGTAATTAGTGAAGGATCTTGAAATAAAATTGTCCTAGATTAGGGGGTCCTAAATGCAATGACAGGTGTCCTTCCAAACACAGAAGAGGAGACCCAGACACAGAGGAGAAGGCCACATGAAGACAGAGACTCAAGTGGTGTAGCCACAAGCCCAGGAATGGTGGGAGCCCCTGGGAGCTGGGAGAGGCAGGAAGGATCCTCCCCTAGAGCCTCCAGAAGGAACTGGATAAAATTGTAATGGGTTATATAGTGAGCCCCAAAATATGTATGTTTATGTCCTGTTCCCCAGAACCTGTAAATGCAATGTTATTTGGAAATAGGGTCTCTGCAAATGTAATTAGTTTAGGATGTGAAAATAAAATTGTCCAAAGATGAGGGAGCCCCCTAAATCCAATGACAGGTGTCCTTCTAAGACACAAAACAGGAGACCCAGACACAGAGGAGAAGGCCACGTGGAGACAGATTGGTGTGATGTGGCCACAAGCCCAGGGATGCTGGGAGCTCCCGGGAGCTGGGAGAGGCAGGAAGGATCCTCCCCTAGAGACTCCAGAGGGAGATCAGCCCTAAGATACCTTCATCTCAGACTCCTGGTGTCCAGGATTATGTGAGCATACATTTCCTTTTTAAGCCTTGAAGGTTGTGAAATTGGTCACGGCTGCCTTGAAGGTCGCGAAATCGGTCACGGCTGCCTTGAAGGTCGCGAAATTGGTCACGGCTGCCTTGAAGGTCGCGAAATTGGTCACGGCTGCCTTGAAGGTCGCGAAATCGGTCATGGCTGCCACTGCAAACTTTCCATGGATAGAGGACCCCCTTTCTGACTCATCTGCACATTCTGGTCTGGAATTTAGGATGGCAGTGAACCAGCTGCCCAATGTGTAGTGATCTCCTTGTCTGTGTATCTAGGAATGGACCAGCCATACAGCCAAGAAACCCACCCCAAGCAGTGTTCTTGAATGTCCCAAACTGCAGCCGACTTTTCTGCTCTGGCCTGTGGGCATGTCCTGGGAAGCTTGTGGTACAGGAAATCCAACTTACAGCTTCCATCTGGGTAGAGCTGACCTTCCAAAGAGTGGAAGCTGTCTCAGTTCCTCGCCTGGTCCGTCCAGGGCAGATATCTGAAGGCATGGATGCTAGAGAGATTTTCCCTTGGCTAAGGTCCAAGGTTATTTTCTGGGCACTTCTTTGCTCGTGATATTATTTTGTGAGCTCTCTAAATGCTTTGGAGTGTTGAGCTTTACCCTGTTGTGTGTTGTGTTTTAAGAGAAGCAATCAGATCCCGTCTCTACAAAAGAAGAAAAAGTAGTGAGGTGTGGCGGTGTGTGCACCTGTGGTCTCAGCTACTCTGGAGGCCGAGGTAGGAGGATCGCTTGAACCTAGGAGGCCGAGGCTGCAGTGAGCTAGGATTGCACCATTGCACTCCAGCCTGGGTGACAGAGCAAGACTAATCTCTTAAAAAAAAAATGTGGCTGGGCACAGTGGCTCACACCTGTAATCCCAGCACTTTGGGAGTCCGAGGCAGGCGGATCACGAGGTCAGGAGATCAAGACAACCCTGGGCAACATGGTGAAACCCCGTCTCTAATAAAATACAAAATATTAGCCGGGCATGGTGGTGTGCGCTTGTAGTCCCAGCTACAACGCCCAGCTGAGGCACGAGAATCGCTTGAGTCCTGGACGCAGAGGTTGAAGTGAGTAGAGATTGTGCCACTGCACTCCAGCTTGGGCTACAGAGTGAGACTCCGTCTCAAAAAAAAAAAAAAACCAAAAAATTGCAGGTCTGCAATCCCAGCACTTTGGGAGGCTGAGGCAGGCAGATCACTTGAGCCCAGGAGTTTCAGACTAGCATAGGGACCGTAGCAATACCCCATCCCTACAAAAACAAATAAATAGCTGGGCATGGTGGTGCACACCTGTAGCCTCAGCTACTTGGGAGGCTGACATGGGAGGATCGCTTGAGGCTAGGAGGTCGAGGTTGCAGTGAGCTGTGATTGCACCACTGCACTCCAGCCTGGGTGACAGAGCAAGACCTATCTCTTAAAAAAAAAAAAAAAAAATGCGGCTGGGCATGGTGACTCATTCCTGTAATCCCAGCACTTTGGGAGGCCGAGGTGGGTGGATCTCCTCAGCTCAGGAGTTCGAGACATGGTGAAACCCCATCTCTACTAAAATACAAAAATTAGGCGTGGTGGTGCACGCCTGTAACCTCAGCTACTTGGGAGGCAGAGGTGGGAGGATCGCTTGAGGCTAGGAGGTTGAGGCTGCAGTGAGCTATGATGGCACCATTGCACTCCAGCCTGGGTGACAGAGCAAGATCTTGTCTCAAAACAAAAGCAAAACAAAACAAAAAAAATAAAAACAAAACACATTCATGCTTCCTCCCCTAGGATTGCAAGTCTGTTGTCTGGGAGTCTTTTCCTTTTTCCTCCCTTTTCCTTCACACCTCATTGAAACTGGCACTTGTACTTCCTATTCCCCAGGAATTTTTCCATTTCTACCACTCTCCCTCACTCCACTCCCCCCTATTGCAAGCTCCTGGGCTGGGACACTCTTAGCGTGGGATACGTCAACCCGTCTCCTCCCTGTCCTGTTGCCTTGGGGATGTGCCACCTCGCACCAACCACCTCGCCTCTCTATGCTGCACTCCCTTCGCTCAGACACTCGAGATGACGGCTGGGCGCGGTGGCTCACGCCTGTCATCCCAGCACTTTGGGAGGCCAAGGCGGGCAGATCACGAGGTCAGGAGATCGAGACCATTCTGGCTAACGTGGTGATACCCCGTCTCTACTAAAAATACAAAAAATTAGCCGGGTGTGGTGGTGGGTGCCTGTAGTCCCAGCTACTCGGGAGGCTGAGGCAGGAGAATGGCATGAACCCGGGAGTGAGCCGAGATCATGCCACTGCACTCCAGCCTGGGCGACAGAGCGAGACTCTGTCTCAAAAAAATAAAAATAAAATAAACTCGAGATGATGGCTGGCTGTTCACCTGAGAGGTCCAGAGCTCCCCAGATAAACCACGTCACGCAAAAAAATGCTTTGAGAGGACGACAGGCAAGCCCAGGTGGTACAACAGGACATACGAAACCATCCCAGAACACTGTCATGATTCTCCTGTATGACACCTGGAGCTGGCTGTTTCTCACATGCTCTGGCCACCTCCCAGTCCCGAACCTTTCTTCCTTGGCCAGCTCCATGTCTTCCGTCTCAAATGTCTTCCAGGGGTCAAGTCTCGGGTTCCCTGGAGTCCCCAGTTGGCCTCACACTGTGGATGCCCTGGGTATTGGCTCTGGATGATGGCTTTTGAGCAGCTGTTCTGACAGCATCCACCACCTATGGCTGCCTCCCTGGCAGAGGCGGTAACCATGGAAATGGGGAACCCAGCCAAGGATCATCTGTGATGGGAGAGTGGGAGGGAAAAGGAGGCAGACAAAGGGGACAGGCGTGGGTTCATGAGTCGAAGGGCATCAGCACCTTAGTGTGGTAGGCCTTTTACAATTCACGCCTCCCCAGCATATCTACAGGCATCACGTCCCAGCCCCTCAGGAGGTAAGGAGGAGGGTGAGAGCTCCTCCCATCTGTGGCTCCGTGGAGGAGGATGCGTCCTGTGCCTCCACACCGCACCCTTGACATTGGCTGTTGTGATGCTCTGGGTATAATCAGTCCCAGCTCCAATTCTTTCCACGGCACTGCAGCCTGGACAACACAGTAAGACCTCATCTCTAAAGAAGGCGGCCAGGCACGGTGGCTCATGCCTGTCATCCTAGCACTTTGCGAGGCTGAGTTGGGCTGATCACGAGGTCAGGAGATCGAGACCATCCTGGCTAACATGGTGAAACCCCATCTCTACTAAAATACAAAAAAATTAGCTGGGCATGGTGGCGTTTGCCTGTAATCTCAGCTATTCAGAAGGCTGAGGCAGGAGAATCGCTTGAACCTAGGAGGCGGAGGTTGCAGTGAGCTGAGATCGCACCACTGCACTCCAGCCTGGGTGACACACTGAGACTCCATCTCAAAAAAAAAAAAAAAGAAAATGAATGAATACATAATAAGTCAACAAATAAATACCTCCAGGCCGGGCGCGGTGGCTCATGCCTGTAATCCTAGCACTTTGGGAGGCTGAGTTGGGCTGATCACGAGGTCAGGAGATCGAGACCATTCTGGCTAACACAGTGAAACCCCGTCTCTACTAAAATACAAAAAAATTAGCTGGGCGTGGTGGCAGGCATCTGTAGTGCCAGCTACTCAGGAGGCTGAGGCAGGAGAATCGCTTGAACCTGGGAGGCAGAGGTTGCAGTGAGCCGAGATCGCACCACTGCACTCCAGCCTGGACGACAGAGTGAGACTCCGTCTCAAAAAAAAAAAAAAAAATGAATACACAATAAGTCAATAAATAAATAGATACCTCCAGAGTGACTGTAGCCCAGAGGGCTTCTGTTTTTTTCTAGCACCATCCTATGTGGGGGACATCAAGAGCAATCCTCAGGTGTCATGATACGGCTGCTAGGAGGTCTCCTGGGATGCTGCATATAGTTATACTCACACTATGATTTCTTCTTATTTTTTATTCATTTTATTTATTGTTTGTTTGTTTGTTTGTTTTAAGACAGTCTTGCTCTGTCGCCCAGGCTGCAGTGCAGTGGTGCAATCTCTGCTCACTGCAACATTTGCCTCCCGGGTTCAAGTGATCCTCCTGCCTCAGCCTCCAGAGTAGCTGGGATAACAGGCACGCAGCCACTACATCCAGCTAATTTTTGCATTTTTTTTAGTAGAGGTGGGGTTTTTCCATGTTGGCCAGGCTGGTCTCAAACTCTTGACCTCAGGTGATCTGCCTGCCTCGGCCTCCCAAAGTGCTGGGATTACAGGCGTGAGCCACCACACCCAGCCTATTCATTTATTTGTTATTTGTTTATTTTTATTTTTAGAGATGGGGTCTCAGTCTGTGGCCCAGGCTGCAGTGAAGTGGAAGGAGGAAAAGAATGGGATCTATTTCACCTGGAGTGTCTCATCTACCAATATCAATGCTGCTGAAATGAAGGAGGATCTCTCTTTCTCTTTCTCTTTCTCTAGAGGTGGGGTCTCTGTTGCCCAGGCTCCAGTGCAGTGGGGACATCACGGCTCACTGTAGGCTCCGCCCCCGGCCTGAAGCAATCCTCCCATCTCAGCCTCCCAAATAGTTCTGACTGCAGATGCTCACCACCACACCTAGCTAAATTTTCTATTTTTATTATTTTATTTTATTTTTTGAGATGGATTCTTGCTCTGTCGCCCAGGCTGCAGTGCAGTGGCATGATCTCGGCTCACTGCAACCTCCACCTACTGGATTCAAACAACGCTCCTGCCTCAGCCTCCCAAGTAGCTGAGACTACAGGTGTGCGCCACCAAGCCTGGCTAATTTTTGTATTTTTAGTAGAGACGGGGTTTCACAATGTAGGCCAGGATGGTCTGGATCTCTTGATCTCATGATCCACCTGCCTTGGCCTCCCAGTGTTGGGACTACAGGCATGAGCCACTGTGCCCAGCCCCCCTACCCCACCCTTTTTTTTTTTTTTTTAAGTCTTCTGCAGTGGGCTGAAGTGTGTCTCTGCAAAGTTTATGTCCACCAGAACCTCAGAAGGGAAATTTATTTGGAAATAAAGTCTTTGTGGATGTAGTTAAGATGAGGTTGCACTGGAATAGAGTGGGCCCTAAATTCAATGACTGGAGCCCTTATAAGAAAAAAAGAGAACCCACAAAGGAGAAGACTATGAGAAGATGGAGACAGAGGTTGGACTGACGCATCTACAAGCCTAATGTGTTCGTCTGTTTTCATGCTGCTGTAAGAAATACCTGAGCACCTGAGACTGAGTAATCTATTAAGGAAAGAGGTTGAATCAACTCACACTTCCACATGGCTGCGAAGGTCTCAGGAAACTTACAGTCATGGCAGAAGTTGAAGGGGAAGCAAGCACTTCTTCACAAGCTGGTAGGAGAGAGAGAGACAGTGAAGGGGGAATAGCTAAACACATAAAATCATGAGATCGGCCGGCACGCGGTGGCTCATGCCTGCACTCCCAGCCCTTTGGGAGGCTGAGGCAGTTGGATCACCTGAGGTCAGGAGTTCGAGACCAACCTGACCTACATGGAGAAACACTGTCTCTACTAAAAATACAAAATTAGCTGGGCACGATGGCTCATGCCTGTAATCCCAGCTACTTGGGAGGCTGAGGCAGGAGAATCGCTTGAACCTGGGAGGTGGAGTTTGCAGTGAGCAGAGATCGTGCCATTGCACTCCAGCCTGGGCAACAATAGTGAAACTCCATCTCAAAAAAAAAAAACCCAAAAAACAAAAAAACAAAAAAAATCATATCTCATGAGCATTCACTCACTGTCATGAGAACAGCATGGGGGAAACTACCTCCCTGATCCAGTCACCTCCCACCAGTTCCCTCCTTGTACACCTGGGGATTTGACATGAGATTTGGGTGGGGACACAGAGGCAAACTATATCACCAGGCATGCTGAGTTAACCACTTCCCATACCCACATGCAAAACTTCAAAACTGTCAGTAACGCCTCACTCATTATCCTCTTCCACCAATCCCACCTCCAGTTATGGCCAGAGAAGACACAAGACCCCAGTTCAAGAAACTGTCTTCTTTGTGGAGCTGTTCTTTCTACTAAGACTTTAGTTGTGTATATCAATTGTGACTTCAATTACGTATAATGGATCTCTCCCAATTTGGGTGAGATTACAATTCCTGATGAGATTTGGGGGGGGGACACAGAGCCAAACCATGTAATTGATATGGGCAGGGGGGCTGGTGAAAGGTGATTGGATGACGGGGGCAGAGTTCTCGTGAATGGTTTTCATGAATGGTTTAGCACCATCCCCCCTTGGTACTACAGTAACTGAGTTCTCATGAGATCTGGTTGTTTAAAACTGTGTGACACTTTTTCTCTCTTCTCTCTTCCTCCTGCTCTGGCTAGGTAAGAAGCCTGTTCTCACTTTGCCTTCTGCCATGTTTATAAGTTTCCTGATGTCTCCTCTGAGCCTCCAGAAGGAACCAAGCCTACTGACACCTTGATCTCGGCTGTTGGCCTCCAGAAGTTCGAGAGAACAGACGTCTGCAGTTTCAAGCCACGCAGTTGTTGGTATTTTTCTACAACAGCATCTGAATCCTAATGCATGCTCTCTAACTGTGGGATCGATTTTGGAGTGCTGAGATGTGCCCTGTTTCTCCTATGACCTTCGTTGTGTTTTTAGTGCTCTTGGAAGAATGAGAGAATTAAGCATAGAATACTCACAGAGAGGAATCTCTCTCTCTTTTTTTTTTTCTTTGAGACGGAGTCTTGCTCTGTTGCCAGGCCAGGAGTTCAGTGGCACGATCTCGGCTCACTACAACATCCATCTCTCAAATTCAAGCAATTCTCCTGTTACAGCCTCCCAAGTAGCAGGGACTACAGGCGCATGCCACCACGGCCAGCTAATTTTTTTTTTTTTTTTTTGGTATTTTTAGTAGACACGGGGTTTCACCATGTTGTCTAGGATGGTCTTGATCTCCTGACCTTGTGATCTGCCCACCTCAGACTCCCAAAGTGCTGGGATTGAGGAATCTTTCAACCCCTTGTTAACTTTCTTTTTTTTTTTTTGAGACGGAGTCTTGCTCTGTCACCCAGGCTGGAGTGCAGTGGCATGATCTCGGCTCACTGCAAGTTCCGCCTCCCGGGCTCACACCATTCTCCTGCCTCAATCTCCCTAGTAGCTGGGACTACAGGCACCCGCCATCACACCCGGCTAATTTTTTGTATTTTTAGTAGACACGGGGGGTTTCACCGTGTTAGCCAGGATGGTCTTGATCTCCTGATCTTGTGATCCGCCCTCCTCGGCCTCCCAAAGTGCTGGGATTACAGACATGAGCCACCACGCCCGACCCCATTGCTACCTTTCAAATTGCATAGGAACATTGAAAAGATGATAAAATGTGGAGGCTCAAAGAAAACAAGCGGTGTTCAGCATTCCCAAAGTGGCCTGGTTTGAGGAAATTAATTGTTTATTTGGCATCTCTGAACAAGTGGTGTTTTGGGCTCCTAAACTTAAAGATAAATACCTATTGTTTCCTATCCATCATTCGTCTTCCTTCTCCTTGCCCGACCCAGAACTCCAAGATGGCTAATCTCTTCTGCAATATTGTAAAGGCCTTGAAGCAATCTAACATCTGTGTTCTTCCTTTCCTCATTTATGAAATTACTTTCAAATAACCAAATTAAACAGGATCTTCCATTTGGGCTGGAATAGTAAGAGCAGCAGAGGACAGCATGTTCCCGTTTATGATAGCAGGCAAGGAAATTCAACCAGACTTTGCTGATTTAAGAGACGCTCTTGGAAGACCCCATTACTTAAATGATCTAGAAAATGTCCTTCCAAGTCAAGGTATGTCTTAAGGAAGAAAAACGTACAAACAAAACCCAGAAAACTGTTTTAAGAGTCTTATTCTGATGAGACTCTATTTGCATTTGCCAAATAGCTGTGATTTTCTGGAATGCAGGACAAGCTGGAAGTTAGATAAATTAGGCAGGATGAAGACAATTTTTTTCTCAAGGGCAGGAACACAGATAAGAGCACCTAAGTGTAACATTTTGTTCTGGCACACAGCCCAACTCCAGTCCTTCTGTAGAATATCTGTATTCAGTCAGAGGATATCAAAGATGGATAGAGCCTTGGGAATTATCTAGCACAACCTTATCCATTTTACAGCTGGGGAAACCAGAGCTGGGAGGGCAACTTCCAAATTGGGAGTGATCCATTGCACACAACTGAAGTCATCATTGGTAGACACAACTGAGGTCCTAGTAGAAAGAACAGCATCACAAGACAGTGATTTGAACTGGGGTCTTGTGTCTTCTTTGGCCATGACTGGAGGTGGGATTGGTGGAAGGGGGTGATGGGTGACGCCTTACTGACAGCTTTGAAATTTTGCTTGTGCGTACGGAAAGGGTTTCACTCAACAGGCCTGGTGATATGGTTTGCATCTGTGTCCCCACCGAAATCTCATGTCAAATTGCAATCCCCAGTGTTGGAGGTAGAGGAGCTGGTGGGAGGTAATTGGATAAAGGAGGCAGAGTTCTCATGAATGGTTTAACGCCATCCCACTTGCTACTGTATAGTGAGTGAACTCTCATGAGATTGGGTTGTTTAAAACTGTGTGGCACCTTCTCTCTCTTCTCTCTTCCTCCTGTTCTGGCCATGTAAGACAGCTGCTCCTGGCTGGGCGTGGTGGCTCAAGCCTGTAATCCCAGCACTTTGTAAGGCCGAGGCGGGTGGATCACGATGTGAGGAGCTCGAGACCAGCCTGGCCAACATGATGAAAACCCTGTATCTACTAAAAATACAAAATTCAGCCAGGCACGGTGATGGGCACCTGTAATCCCAGCTACTTGGGAGGCTAAGGCAGGAGAATCGCTTGAACCTGAGAAGCAGAGTTTCCAGTGAGCCGAGATTGCGCCATTGCACTCCAGCCTGGTCAACAAGAGCAAAACTCTGTCAAAAAAAGGAAAAAAGAAGACACCTGCTCCTGCTTTGCCTTCCACCATGATTGTAAGTTTCCTGAGGTCTTCCCAGAAACCAGGCAGAAGTTGCCATGCTTCCTGTACTGCCTGCAGAAACTTTAACAATTAAACCTATTTTATCTATAAATTGCCCAGTATCAGATTTTTCTTCAGAGCAGTGTGAGAATGGAGTGATACACGTTTTTGTCCAAACCCTGCACATTCTCAAGAAGAATGTTTTTTAATGAGTGGCCCTTGACTGACATTGGAAAGCAAAGCTCTTGGAATGTTCTGATTTGTAGCACCTTGAGCCACTCTGTACCAGTTTGGCCAGATTGTTTATGCTCCCAGTGAGATTTAGGGTAAGCAACTTCTTCCCTCCGGGACTCTGGCACGTCTGTAACTGAGCTCAGCGATGTAGGTGCTGTAGGTTTGAATAAGAGACCCTCAAAAAAAAAAACCCTGGGCCGTGTGTGGTGGCTCATGCCTGTAACCCCAGCACTTTGGGAGGCTGAGGCAGGCGGATCATGGGACCAAGAGATCGAGACCATCCTGGCCAACATGGTGAAACCCCATCTCTACTAAAAATACAAAAATACAAAAAAAAAAAAAAAATAGCCGGGCATGGTGGCACCCACCTGTAATCCTAGCTACTCGGTAGGCATGAACTGGGGTGGTGGAGGTTGCAGTAAGCTGAGATCATGCCATTGCACTTCAGCCTGGCGACAGAGCAAGACTATGTCTCAAAAACAAAAAAACAAAACAAAAACAATCCCTGGACTCCAAGGATCATGGGAGCTTCCTTGGTTGGCAATGCTTCGTGTCTGCTGTCACATATTATGGCTGGTGGAATTAAGAATATCTAGTATGATTCCACTAGAGGAAGACTTTTGAAAGCTTGTGAGTGCTTTCCTCTGTCCATCATGCCATGAACCTTTTCTCTTTGATGGGTTTTCCTGTATCCTTTCACTGTAATGAGCCATAACCACAAGTCTAACAGCTTCTAGGACTTAGAAGGCCTTCGAGTGAATCATGAAACCAATGGGATTTTGAGTTGTCTGCAGTGGGCTTGGAAAATCAGTCAACAGTGTGGAGGAGGGGTAAGGAAAGTATATTTTCTGCTCCTGGAAGATGCACGGCTGGGCTGGGATTCTTTTTTTTTTTCTTCTTTTTTTCTTTTTTTTTTTTGAGGCAGAGTCTCACTCTGTTGCCCAAGCTGGAGTACAGTGGCGCGTGATCTCGGCTCACTGCAAGCTCCGCCTCCTGGGTTCATGCCGTTCTCCTGCCTCAGCCTCCAGGGTAGCTGGGACTACAGGCGCCCGCCACCACGCTTGGCTAATTTTTTGTATTTTTAGTAGAGACTGGGTTTCACTGTGTTAGCCAGGATGGTCTCGATCTCCTGACCTCGTGATCTGCCCGTCTCAGCCTCCCAAAGTGCTGGGATGACAGGTATGAGCCACTGCGCCTGGCCGGCTGGGATTCTTGAAGGTCTAAGAAGAGAGAGCTGGCTGGAAATCACTGTTCCTCCAAGAAACAGGTAGACATAACCCATAGCTTTGAAGATATTGGGAGTTCAGCCTGTTTTAACATATGCCACACCATTGAATTGTTATGAAATCCTCTATGTTTTGTTGGATGAGGAAATAAAATTGAGGTAGTTTTCAGTGGCTTTTCCAAAGACAGAGAAGATACAATGGCAGCTTTCTTTATCTTTCTTTTTCTTTTCTCCTTCTTTCTTTCTTTTCCTTCTCCCCTTTCTTTTCCTTCTCCCCTTTCTTTTCCTTCTCCCCTTTCTTTTCCTTCTCCTTCCTCTCCTTCCCTACTCCTCCTCTTTCTTCTTCCTCTCTTCCTTCCTTTTCTTTCTTCCTTTCTTTCTTTCTTTTTCTTTCTCTCTCCTTCCTTTCTCTCCTCCCTCTTTCTTTCTTCCTTCCTTTCTTCTTTTTCTTTTTCTCTCCTCTCTCTCTCTCTTTCCCCTCCCTCCCTCCCTCCTTCCTTCCCCTTTTTTCCTCCTTCCTTCCATCCCCTCTCTCTTTTTCTTGTTTCTTTTTCATTTCAACAGTCAACACACATTTGTTGAGTCCTTACCACGAGCTGAGTATTACCCTATGTGCTTGGAACACAGGAAACAAAGAGGTCTGTATTCTCTTGGAGGTTACATTTTGGTGGTGAGAGAGGAATAATAAACCTACATGATAACTATATAATATATAGTGTGCTAAAAATGTAATAAGGGGAAAATGTAGGGAAGAATAAGGAGGATTGGGAATAAGGGAATAATAATACAATAATGATGATCATGCTTACTAATAATAAAATATTGGGTGGTCACGGTGGTGTTATATCAACTTCCTAAAGCTATCATAATAAATCTTCACAAACTGGGTGGCTTAAGACAACAGAAATATACCCTCTTTCAGTTCTGGAGATCAGAAATCTGAGATCAAGGTGTCACAGGGCCACACTCCCTCTGGAGGCTCTAGGGGAGGATCCTTCCTGCCTCTCCCAGCTCCTGGGGGCTCCAGGCATCCCTGGCCTTGTGGTTGTGTCACTCCAGTCTCTGCCTCCATCTCCACGTGGCCTTCTCCTCTGTGTCTGCGTCTCCTCTTCTGTCTCTTAGGACACTGTCATTGGACTCAGAGTCCACCCTTCTCCACGATGATATCATCTTGAGATTCTTAACTTAATTGCATCTACAAAGACCCCTTTATAAAATAAGGTCCCATCCAGAGATTCTGGGGATCAAAATGTGGACATATTTTTCTGGGGACCACAGTTCAATTCACTACAGTTGTATTTGTTTCATTCTGGAGGCTCTAGGGGAGGATCCTTTCTGCCTCTCTCAGCTCCAGGCATCCCTGGGTTTGTGGCCACATCACTCCAGTCTCTGCCTCCATCTCCACGTGGCCTTCTCCTCTGTGTTTGTGTGTATGTGTGTGTGTGTGTGTGTGTGTGTGTGTGTGTGTGTGTCTCCTCTTCTGTCTCTTAGAAAGCCACTTTCACTGGATTTAGATCATCCTAACCCAGGATGGTCTCATCTTAACTAATTACCTCTGTAAGGACCCTGTTTCCAAAAAGGGTTACATCCTGAGGTTCCAGAGGGACATGCATTTTGGGAGGACACTCTTCCCAAAACATAATACCTTGTATAGGATGTACGCTTTTCTTTATCTTGTTGCTTCTCAAACCAATCTCTTTAAACTTCCTGAGATTAGAAGGTGCAGGTAAGCATTCTTTGCAGCCATCTGAACAAAGACTAGAAGGTAGAGCTAAAGCATTCGATGCAGCCATCTGGTCAGACTGGAAGATGGAGGTAAGCATTCGATACAGCCATCTGGTCAAAGACTAGAAGGTGAGGTAAAGTATTCAATACAGCCATCTGGTCGAAGACTAGAGGGTGGACGTAAGCATTCGATGCAGCCATCTGCTCAAAGACTGGAAGGTGGACCAGGTGCAGTGGCTCGCACCTGTAATCCCAGCACTTTGGGAGGCCGAGATGGGTGGATCATGAGGTCAGGAGATCGAGACCATCCTGGATAACATGGTGAAACCTGGTCTCTACTAAAAATACAAAAAAGAAAATTAGCCGGGCATGGTGGTGGGCACCTGTAGTCCCAGTTACTCAGGGAGACTGAGGCAGGAGAATGGCATGAACCCAGGAGGCGGAGCTTGCAGTGAGCCATGATCGCGCCACTGCACTCCAGCCTGGGTGACAGAGTGAGACACCGTCTCAAAAAAAAAAAAAAAAAAGACTGGAAAGTGAAGGTAAGCCTTCAAGGCAGCCATCTGGTCAAAAACTAGAAGATGGAGGTTAAGCATTGGATGTAGCCATCCAGGGGAGCTGATGTCCAGGTGTAAACCATAGCTGGGTCAGAGGCTGGGAGTGTGTTTGGTGTGGGTGGGGATCAGCAAGGGGTCCCCTAGGACTGCATCACAGTGAGTGAGGTGGTAACAGTGTGTGATAAAAAGAGAGGAGCTGAGAAGTGCAGGCTCCCTAGCACCTGGTGGGCCTATGTAAGGACTTGGAATGGGAACCACTGCCAGCTTTCTCTTATTTCTTTCTTTATAATCTCAACTCTTATTTTAGATTCAGGGGTACATGTGCAGGTTTGTTACACGGGTATACTGCATGATGCTGAGGTTTGAAGTATGAATGATTCCATCACCCAGATACTGAGCATGGCACCCAATCGGTAATTTTTCAGCCCTTCTCCCCTCCTTCCCTTCCCCTTCTAGTAGCCCCCAGTGTCTACGGTTCCCAAGTTCATGTCCATGAATACCCAATGCGGAGTTCCCATTTATAAGTAAGAACATGGTATTTGGTTTTTCTTTCCTGCCTTAATCCACTTAGGATAACGGCCACCAGCTCCATTCGCATTGCTGCTGCAAAGAACATGATTTTTTTTTTTTAGATGGAGTCTCGCTCTGTTACCCAGGCTGGAGTGCAGTGGTGCCATCTCAGGTCACTGCAACCTCCGCCTCCCGGGTTCAAGCGATTCTCCTGCCTCAGCCTCCCAAGTAGCTGGGACTACAGGAATGTGCCACCACGTCCAACTAATTTTTGTATTTTTAGTACAGATGGGGTTTCTCCATGTTAGCCAGGATGTTCTCAATCTCTTGAACTCATGATCTGCCCGCCTTGGCCTCCCAAAGTGCTGGGATTACAGTCATGAGCCACTGCACCTGGCCTAATTTTGTTCCTTTTTATGGTTGCATAGTATTCCATGGTGTCTGTGTAGCACATATTCTTTATCCAATTTACTATTGATGGGCATCTAGGTTGATTTTATGTCTTTGCTATGGTGAATGGTGCCACTGTGAACATATGTGTACATGTGTCTTTGTAGTAGAATGATTTATTTTCCTTTGGGTAGATACCCAGTAGTGGGATTGCTGGGTCAAACGGTAACTCTCAAGTTCTTTGGGGTTTCTTGCATTTATTAATGCATTTATTAATGCATTTATTAATCCAGAGGCAGGTTATGAATTAATTATGAATTAATGTGTGTGGCCAGGCACAGTGGCTCATGCCTGTAATCCCAGCAATTTGGGAGGCCCAGGTGGGTGGATCACCTGAGGTTGGAAGTTCGAGACCAGCCTAACCAACATGAGAAAACCCCGTCTCTACTAAAAAAAAAAAAGAAAATGCAAAATTAGCTGAGTGTGGTGGCACATGCCCGTAATCCCAGCTACTTGGGAGGCTGAGGCAGGAGAATGACTTGAACCCTGGAGGGGGAGGTTGCAGTGAGCTGAGATGGTGCCATTGCCCTCCAGCCTGGGCAACAAGAGCGAAACTCTATCTCAAAAAGAAAAAAAAGAAAGAAAAAAAAAAGAATGGGTGTGCATTTTTAATAAGCTCATTCTGGCTGGTGTGATGATTACAGGCTATGATACCAACACAGAAGCAGGTAGAACTGTGAGGATGTTGCAGTGATTTTTAGGGAAGATGGCAGGAGAGCTCAGGCCAGGTTGATGATGGTGGAGGGGCTGAGAGGACATTAGATGCTGGATGGACTTAGAAGGTCGAGATGACGGAAACTCTGCGTGGCTTGTATTTCACATTGAAGAAAGAGAAGGAGCAGGAATGTCGGCATGTTTTGGCCTGGGAAATAGGAAGGAGGAAGCTACAGTCGGTTGGGATGTGGATGTCTCCAGGAAGAGCAGGTGCGTGGAGGATGCAACCATGTTGAGTGTAACTTGTGTTTTTCACACCCAAGGGAGGGTGTTAAGTGGGTAGATTGCTAGGCAATAAAAAAAAAGTGTTCCATATACTCCGATGTCTTCTCAGTGAGTGCTACCATCCTATCAACCTTAGGCAGTAGACACTATTTTTTTTTTTTGAGATGGAGTTTCACTCCTGTTGCCCAGGCTGGAGTGCAATGGCACGATCTCGGCTCACCGCAATCTCTGCCTCCCGGGTTCAAGTGATTCTCCTGCCTCAGCTTCTCTCAAGTAGCTGGGATTACAGGCATGTGCCACCATGGGTGGCTAATTTTGTATTTTTAGTAGAGATGGTGTTTCTCCATGTTGGTCAGGCTGGTCTTGAACTCCTGACCTCAGGTAATTCGCCTGCCTTGGCCTCCCAAAGTGCTGGGATTACAGGTGTGAGCCACCGTGCCCGGCCAGTAGGCACTATTAAGCCCGTTCCACAGCTGAGAACAGAGACACATAGAGCCAGGATAAGGCAGATGTGGGTTTTAAGCCCAGCCGATGCCTATGATCAGGTTCTTACACCTTCCAAGTGAGCAGCAGAGTCAGGATGAGGAACTTGGTTTGGTAACATTCAATCTCACTTTTTTATTTTTTTATTTTTATTTTTTATTGTACTTTAAGTTCTGGGGTACATGTGCACAACGTGCAGGTTTGTTATGTAGGTATACACATGCCACGGTGGTTTGCCGCACCTATCAACCCGCCATCTACATTAGATATTTCTCCTAATGCTCTCTGTCCCCTGTCCCTGCACCCCCCGACAGGCCCCGGTGTGTGATGTTCCCCTCCCTGTGTGCATGTGTTCTCACTGTTCAATTCCCTTTGGAGGGACATGGATGAAGCTGGAAATCATCATTCTCAGGAAACTAACACAAGAACAGAAAACTCACTTTATTTTTTACTTTAAATAAAGAAAATAAATTTAAAGGGTACAAGTATAGTGTTGTTTCATGGATATGTTGTGTAATGGTGAAGTTTGGACTTTTAGTATAGCCATTACCTGAAGAGGAAATATTGTACACAAGAGACAATTTTTTGGCTGGGCGCGGTGGCTCATGCCTGTAATCCCACCACTTTGGGAGGCTGAGGCAGGTGGATCACAAGGTCAGGAGTTCAAGACCCGCCTGGCCAACATGGTGAAACTCTGTATCTACTAAAAATACAAAAACTAGCCTGGCATGGTGGCAGGCACTTGTAATCCCAGCTACCTGGGAGGCTGAGGCAGGAGGATCACTTGAATCCGGGAGGCAGAGGTTGCAGTGAGCCAAGATCTTGCCACTGTATTCCAGCCTGGGCAACAGAGTGAGACTCCATCTCAAAAAAAAAAAAAAAAACAAAAAAAGAGATACATTTTCAACTTTCACCCCCCCACACCCCAACAATCTTCCCTTTGGACTCCCCAATGTCCGTGAACTCCATCTCTTATGTTTATGAGTACCTATTATTTAGCTCTTACTTATAGGTAAGAACATACAGTATTTGATTTTCTTTTTCTGAGTTATTTATCTTAGGATAATGGCCTCCAGCTTCATCCACATCTCTTTGGAAGACATGATTTCATTCTTTTTATGCCCGCATAATATTCCATGGTATATAAATACCACAGTTTTTTTTTATCTAATTCTCCAATGGCAGATACCTAGACTGATTCCATATCTTTGTTATTGTGAATATGCTGTGATAAATATATGACTACAGGTGTATTTTTGATGGGATGATTTCTTTTTTTTTTTTTTTTTGAGACAGAGTATCATTCTGTCACCCAGGCTGGAGTCCAGTGGTGCGATCTCGGCTCACTGCAACCTCCACCTCCTGGGTTCAAGCAATTCTCCAGCCTCAGCCTCCCAAGTAGCTGGGATTACAGGCACCTGCCACCACGCCCAGCTAATTTTGTATTTTTATTAGAGATGGGGTTTCACCATGTTGGCCAGGCTGGTCTCGAACTCCTGACCTCAGGTGATGCACTGATAGGATGATTTCTTACCCTTTGGGTATATGCCCAGGAGTGGGATTCCTCGATCAAATCGTAGTTTTATTTTTAGTCTTTTGAGAAATCATACTGTTTTCCATTCAAGCTTTATTTACAGCAGTAGTTCCCAGCCTTTTTGGTACCAGGGACCAGTATGGTGGAAGATGATTTTTTCCACGGATGATGACCTGGAGATGGTTTGGGGATGATTTGAGTACATTATATTGATTGTGCTCTTTATTTCTATCATTATTATATTGTAATACAGAATGAAATAATTCTACAACTCACCATTGTGTAGAATCAGTGGGAGACTTGAGCTTGTTTTCCTGCAACTAGATGGTCCCATCTAGGGGTGATAGTAACAGATTATCAGGCATTAGATTTTCATAAGGAGCACGCAGCAAACTATAGATCCTCACATGCACAGTTCACAGGAGGGTTTGCTCTCCTATGAGAGTCTAATGCCACCACTGATCTGACAGGAGGTGGAGCTCAGGTAGTAACATGAGTGATGGGGAGCAGCTGTTAATACAGAGGAAGCAGCCAGGTGTGGTGACTCACACCTGTAATCCCAGCACTTTGCGAGGCTGAGGTGGGCGGATCACCTGAGGTCAGGAGTTCAAGACCAGCCTGGCCAACATGGCGAAACACTGTCTCTACTAAAAATACAAAAATTAGCTGGGTGTGGGGGTGAACACCTGTAATTCCAGCTACTCAGGAGGCTGAGGCAGGAGAATCACTTGAACCCAGGTGGCAGAGGTTGCAGTGAGCTGAGATTTTACCACTGGACTCCAGCCGGGGTGACAGAATGAGACTCCGTCTCAAAAAATAAAAAATAAAAAAATACAGATGAAGCTTTGCTGCTCACCTGCTGCCCACCTCCTGCTGTGTGGCCCGGTTCCTAACAGGCTATGGACCAGTGGTGGTCTGTGCCCTGGGGATTCAGGACCCCTGAGTTAGAGCACCAATTTACAATATCCCTTTTTCTGGGGTCAGACGTTGAATGCATACCTAGCTTAGCTCCGTACCTGGTGCTATGCCCCGAACGCTTATTGATCTTGTTTTCTGGGTATCGTGGATGAGTGACGATCCATGCATTGATGTTGGGTTGTGTTGTTGTGGTCACTTCTCATACCCCCCATCACACTGCAGCCTTCTCTGTGTCTGCATCCACACACTTGGAGCTAGCCATCTCACTCAGGGCTTTCTTGGAAGCACAGGGAGCTGCTCCGTGCTGCAGAGTGGATTCCATCTGTGCAGTGGGAGAACAGGAATTGATAGATAAATGTTCCAGCCTTTCCATCCTTCAGAGGGTCCTCAGCAGGATACAGACCCCCTTACCTATGGCAGTAACAAGCGCCATAGCAACCCCAGCTGTTGGATCTTCTCCCATATGGCAGCACTCCTCTCCTCATCCCTTATTTTTGCTTTATGCAATCACCCTTTTTTTTTTTTTTTTTTGAGACGGAGTCTCAGTCTGTCCCACAGGCTGGAGTGCAGTGGAGCGATCTCGGCTCACTGCAACCTCCACCTCCCAGGTTCACACCATTCTCCTGCCTCAGCCTCCTGAGTAGCTGGCACTATGGGCACATGCCACCACATCTGGCTAAGTTTTTTTTTTTTTCTATTTTTAGTAGACACGGGTTTCAACATGTTAGCCAGGATGGTCTCGATCTCCTGACCTAGTGATCTGCCCACCTCGGCCTCCCAAAGTGCTGGGATTACAGGCGGGAGCCACCGTGCCTGGCTGCAATCACCTTTTAAATAATCTACCAGTACCCAGATACTGCTTTTCTTTTCTTTTTCTTTTTTTTTGAGATGGAGTTTTGCTCTTGTTGCCTAGGCTAGAGTGCAATGGCATGATCTTGGCTCACTGCAACCTCCGCCTCCAGGGTTTAAGCGATTCTCCTGCCTCAACCTCCTGAGTAGCTGGGATTACAGGTGCCCGCCACCACACCTGCCTAATTTTGTGTGTGTGTATTTTAAGTAGAGACGGGGTTTCACCATGTTGGCCCGGCTGGTCTCAAACTCCTGACCTCAGGTGATCTGCCCGCCTCGGCCTCCCAAAGTGCTGGAATTACAGGTGTGAGCCGCTGCGCCTGGCCAGATGCTGGTTTTCATCTCTACTTTTGAGGAATGCTGATCTACGACATGTAGGGAAGACACATGTACTGTCACAACAACCATGAAAGCAAAGGACAGAATCTGGGTGTCAGGGAGTGACATAGGTTCAAGTCCCAATGCCGGGTACCTGTGAAGGTGACCTTCTTTGGAAATCAGGTCTCTGCAAATGTAATGAGTCCAGACACCAAGGGAAACAGAGAAGATAAGAAGCAGAGATTGAGGTGATGCGTCCACCAGCCAAGTAGCACCAAGACTTGCTGGCGACCAGATGCTAGCGGGTAGACCTGGAACAGATTCTGCCTCAAAGCCTGCAGAAGTAAACCAACCCTGTAGACACCTTCATTTCAGACTTCTTGTCTCCAGAGCTGTGAGAGAATCCATTTCTGTTCATTGGAGCCACTTCTTTTCTTTTCTTCCTTCTTCCTTCTTTCTTTTCTTTTCTTTTTCCTTTCTTTCTTTTCTTTCTTTCCTCTCTCTCTCTCTCTCTTTCTTTCTTTCTTCCTTTCCTTCCTTTGCTTCCTTTCCTTCCTTTCCTTCTTTCTTCTTTCTTTCTGAGATGGAGTTTCGCTCTGTCACCCAGGCTGGAGTGCAGTGGCGCAATCTCGGTTCACTGCAACCTCCACCTCCTGGGTTCAAGTGATTCTCCTGCCTCAGCCTCCTGAGTAGCTGGGATTACAGGCACACTCCACCATGCCCGGATAATTTTTTATATTTTTGGTACAGATGAGGTTTCACCATGTTGGCCAATCTGGTTTCAAACTCTTGACCTCAAGTCATCCGCCCGACTTGGCCTCCCCAAATGCTGGGATAGCAGGTGTGAGCCACTGCGTCTGGCCATAGCCATTTCTTTTGCAGTGATTTTTTTTTTTTTTATGGCTGCCCTAGCTAAGGAATACCATTACAATGAAAGGTGAGCTGCTTAACGTACAATTTTTTTTATACTTATTTATTTACCTTTGTTTCAGTCATTTTTGGAGAACAGGTGGTTTTAGGTTACATGGATAACTTCTTTAGTGGTGATTTCTGAGATGTTGGTGAACCCGTCACTCAAGGAGTGTACACTGTACCCAATGTGTAGTCTTTTATCCCTCACTCCCCTCCCACCCTTTCCCCCAAAGTCCATTGTATCATTCTTATGCCCTTTGCATCCTCGTAGCTTAGCTCCCACTTATGAGTGAGAACGTATGATATTTGGTTTTTTATACCCAAGTTACTTCACTTGGAATAATGGTCTCCAGTTCCATCCAGGTTACTGTAAAATACATTATTTTACTCCATTTGCTGCAAAATACATTATTTTATTCCATTTTATGGGCGAGTAGTATTCCATGGTGTATATATACCACATTTTCTTTATCCACTCATTGGTTGATGGGGATTTAGACTGGTGTCATATTTTTGCAATTGCGAATTGTGCTGCTATCAATCACCACTGAAGAACTCATCCATGTAACCTAAAACCACCTGTCCTCCAAAAACTACTGAAACAAAAGTCAATCAATTAATAAATAATAATAAAAGGCAAGTGTCTTTTTTCATATAATGGCTTCTTTTCTGCTGTGTAGATACCCAGTTCTGAGACTGCTGGATCAAATTGTTGATCTACTTTTAGTTCTCCAAGGAACATCCATACCTGATCAAATGGTAGTTCTATTATTAGTTCTTCAAGGAGTCTCCATATCTGGATCAAATGGTAGTTATAGTTTTAGTTCTTCAAGGGGTCTCCATCCCTGGATCAAATGGTAGTTCTATTATTAGTTCTTTAAGGAGTCTCCCTACCTGGATCAAATGGTAGTTCTAGTATTAGTTCTTTAAGGAATCTCCACACCTGGATCAAATGGTAGTTCTAGTTTTAGTTCTTCAAGGGGTCTCCATACTTGGATCAAATGGTAGTTCTATTATTAGTTCCTTAAGGAGTCTCCATACCTGGATCAAATGGTAGTTCTATTATTAGTTCTTTAAGGAGTCTTGATACCTGGATCAAATGGTAGTTCTATTATTCTTCAAGGAATCTCCATACCTGGATCAAATGGTAGTTCTAGTATTAGTTATTTAAGGAGTCTCCATACCTGGATCAAATGGTAGTTCTAGTATTAGTTATTTAAGGAGTCTCCATACCTGGATCAAATGGTAGTTCTAGTATTAGTTCTTTAAGGAATCTCCACAGTGGTTTCCATAGTGGTTAAACTAATTTACATTCCCACCAGCAGTGTAAAAGTGTTTCCTTTTCACAACATCCACACCAATATCTGTTATTATTTGATTTTTGAATTATGGCCATTCTTGCAGGAGTAAGATGGTATCTCACTGTGGTTTTAATTGTCATTTCCCTGATCATTAGTGATGTTGAGCATTTTTTCATATGCTCATTGGACATTCATATGTCTTTTTTGAGAATTGTCTATTCATGCCCTCTGCCCATGTTTTGACGGGATTGTTGTTTTTTTTTTTTCCTGCTGATTTGTTTGAGTTCCTTGTAGATTCTGGATGTTAGTCCTTCGTTGGATTCATAGTTGGGAAAATTTTTCTCCCATTCTGTGAGTTGTGTGTTTACTCTGCTGATTCTTTGTTTTGCTGTACAGAATAAGCTACAATTTTAAGGAAGAAGATTTGTGTCAACTTATGTAGCTCAGTAAAGAGAGTGAGTAGGACCTCAAAACATTCTTTAAAGGAGAGAGAGGATGTGATCCAACTTAGACAAAGAGAATGTTCTGGACACAGAGGCAATTTGGCCAGAAACGAGATAACAGGGAAGTCAAAGTAGATAACAAGGAAGTCTACCTTAATTCAACAGCACAAGAGCTTGAAATCATAAATGAATCTTTCTGAATACTATGCTAAAGCAATTGCTTTAAATGAATATATTCAGACTTGCCAAGGCTGAGACTTCAAATACTATCTTGAGGTCTTTACCAGCTATCTGATGCTGTCAAAGATTTTGTATATAAAAAGACCTTGGAACAGGAGGTTGCCATTTAGTGAACAGGGTTGGCAGTATACCTTCCTGTCTGCTTTGCATAGTGACTCATTGTCTACTCAACGAGGATTCTTAATAATCATGTCATTGGTGACAGATAGGCAGTCAGTGGATTTTTTTTTTAATGACAAGTGGAAAAATGTTAAAAGCCAGCTTTGATTAAAATGTGAGTTAAGCTGGAAAGCTCTGTGAAATCCATCCATTGCTGTATATTAAGAACTGTAACCTGCCACTGTGTGTAACACCCATTATATAAACTCATGTAAAGATTTCAGTCACGCTGCCGGACGTAGTGACTCACGCCTGTAATCCCAGCACTTTGGGAGGCTGAAGCGGGTCGATCACCTGAGGTCAGGAGTTTGAGAACAGCATGACCAACATTGTGAAACCCTGTCTCTACCAAATACAAAAAATTAGCTGGGCGTGGTGGCTCATGCCTGTAATCCCAGCTACTTGGGAGGCTGAGGCAGGAGAATCGCTTGAATCCGGGAGGTGGAGGTTGCAGTGAGCTGAGATTGTGTCATTGCACTCCAGCCTGGGCAACAAGAGCAAAACTCCTTCTCAAAAAAACAAAAAATGAATTTCAGCCACGCAGCACATTTGGGTAACTACCAAGTATGTCTCCACTGGAAATCCTTGAGGATCAATAGAAGTTATTCCAAAATATAAGCTGGTGTAGTGATAAACCTGGTGAAAAACACCATGTTTTATAATGTAACGTCTAAGTCCACAATGGTGCCTGTGTTATGGATGGAAACAATTTGCAAGTATGGCAGGGTGGGCTGCAGCTGTTCCACAGAAGATCATAAAGTATATGGAATGGTAAATGCATGACACGTTTTGTAAAATAATTAAATGAAGCTCAATGCTGCCATCCCTCAGGTCATATTTACATAGATGATTGAGCTGTCTGATTCACTGAGGGTTCCCTCTGTGTGTCTCTTTGGTGAAGCAATTTATTCTGCTTTTACAGATTAGAGTAGATATTTTCTAAGTGATGAAATACAATTCTTCCAGCGGCACAATATAAAATCATATTAAAAAGCATTAAAGCATATAAGCTAACAGCATGCATACTTATCTACAAACTGGTTTCTAAAAGTGGAGAAGCATTTTTTGCTTTCAGATGGAGATTGTGTACTGAGATCTCGAATTCTGTTTCCTTAAAAAATAGTTTAATGAACCCTAATCCATCTATCACTCAGGTTTTAACAATTATAAACAGTTGTCAACGTGTTTTATTTTTCCATCGTAATTTTTTTGGCCAAGGTATTTGAAAGAAAATCTTAGACAATATTATCATTGTACCTTTCAATTTTACAGAATTTTTTTTTTTTCTGATCAGGCCTTTTTGTTCTTCAACAAAGTCTCACTCTCTGTTGCCTAGGCTGGAGTGCAGTGGCATGATCTTGGCTCACTGCAACCTCCGCCTCCCGGGTTCAAGCGATTCTCCTGCCTCAGCCTCCCAAGTATCTGGGATTACAGGTGCCTACCACTATGCCCAGCTGATTTTTTGTATTTTTAGTAGACATTGAGTTTCACCATGTTGGCCACATTTGTCTCAAACTCTTGACTTTGTGATTCGCCCGCCTTGGCCTCCCAAAGTACTGGGATTACAGGTGTGAGCCACTGCGCCCAGCCCAACAATACTTTTAATCTTATTTACTCATCAGTATGTGTTCAAATTTCCCTCAGTCTTAGAAATGACTTTCTGTGGTTGGTTTCTTTAAATAAAAATTTGAAGAAACTCCACACACTTTAGATGGCTGATTTGTCTCATAAAATTTTTTGATTTGTAATAATTCATCATCTTACTTTTATTTTGTCCTGATTATATAGTTCATCTCCCTGGTGACTTTTGCCATAGAAGGACTTTATCCCTGTCTTCAAAAGCCATAAAAATAGTCCCCATTGCTAACTAACAACATTGATGCTTTTGCGACCTAGCAAAGCTTCTAGGTGTAGCTTTGATCTCCTTTGTTGAGACAGAAATGAGCTGAACAGGGACCACCCCTGAGCCAAATTCTCCAGCAAGTCACTCCTGGGCCCCTTCTCTTTCTTTTCTTTTCTTTTTTTTTTTTTTTGATGGAGTTTTGCTCTGTTGTCCAGGCTGGAGTACAGTGGTGCAATCTCAGCTCACTGCAATGTCCGCCTCCTGGGTTGAAGTGATTCTCCTGCCTCAGCCTCCCAAGTAGCTGGGATTACAGGTGTGCATCATCATGCCCGGCTAATTTTTGTATTTTTAGTAGGGACGGGATTTCACCATGTTGGCCAGGCTGGAAGGAAGGAGAGAGAGAGAGAAAGAAAGAGAGAGAGAGAGAGAAAGAAAGAAAGAGAGAGAAAGAAAAAGAGAGAGAAAGACAGAAAGAAAGAGACAAAGAAAAAGAAAGAAAGAGAAAGAGACAAAGAAAGAGAGAGAGAGAGAAAAAGAGAGAAAGAGAAAGAAAAGAAAGAGAAAGAAAGAGAAAGAGGGAGGAAGAGAGGGAGGAAGGAAGGAAGGAAGAAGCAAAGCAAAGTTGAGTGACTAGAGTTTCTGTACATTGGACCAATTTGGCACATTTCTGTATATAGGACAATCCATGTCCATTTACTTGTGTTCTGTGAGACAGAGGAAGCCTCGACTGCTGCTATCCTGCCCTTGCTGGGAATGAGCAGGGCTGTACCTGCACTCCTCATGGAATAGGCACTAAAGAAGCAAAGTTACAACAGAAGATGTCCTCTACTGCAGGGCACCTTACAGTCTAATCTTGCAGTATGGCAGTGAGTCAAAATCTCAAAAGATCTGAGTACCTTCTGCATAAGTCCCCAGAGGCTTCTAGTATTCATTTTACAACTATACTGATGCCCTCAGTTGATGCTGAGTGAGTGGCTATTCATGCAGATGATGGAATTGGCTTCAGAAGAGGTCTCTCTTTGACCATCTAGCGGCACTGTTGCTTATCTATCAGGAAATGGAGGGAGGCACTGGGAATTTGAACTTGAGCTCTGGAGTTCTTCCATGCAGCTGTGTTTATGTGTCATCAAGTGCCGATTCATTGCCCGTTGGGATAGAGGAGAATCAGGCCTGGCCTGGCATCATTGCAGGGTGGGTGTGAAATGCCACTTCTATCGAGACCAACTGGAAATGAAAGATTGTCAACAGTCAAAAAGGTCACTGCATAAATGCCTGTGAAGTTCAACTAACACTCAGAGGCAGAATACATTTATAGCAGAGAGTTTTCCAGGAAAGAAAAATGGTCTTTGTGAATGTTCTTTGGGAGGCCACGGATGGCGTGTTCTGAAGTGAATGGAATTTCTTTGCAGAAGACCCATAGCCAGGCTGAGTTCAGGAGGTATCTTTTTTTTTTTTTTTTTTTTTGAGACAGAGTCTCACTCTGTCGCCCAGGCTGGAGTGCAGTGGCTCAATCTCAGCTCACTGCAACCTCCGCTTCCCAGGTTCAAGCGATTCTCCTGTCTCCACCTCCCAAGTAGCTGGAATTACAGGCACTGCCACCAAGCCTGGCTAATTCTTGTATTTTTAGTAGAGATGGAGTTTCACGATGTTGGCCAGGCTGGTCTCGAACTCCTGACCTCAAGTGATCCACCCACCTAGGCCTCCCAAAGTGCTGGGATTACAGACATGAGCCACCGCGCCTGGCCTGGGAGGTGTCTTAATCCATTTGCTGTTGCTACAACAGAATAACACCGTCTGGGTAATTCACAAAAGTTTATTTTGTAAAGTCCTGGAGGCTGGCAAGTCCAAAAGCCATGGTGCCTGCATCTGATGAAGGCCTCTTGCTACAGTACAACATAGTGGAGGACTTATAATGCCACCAGCTCTGTCCATGTGGGCCTCGCTTTGATGATCTTATCTAATTCTCTCCTAACGGTGCCACTCCAAATACTACAACATACTAATTTGAGAGAGAAGTTTCCAACACATGAAGCTTGGGAGACACAAACCCTACAAGTTGGAGTGAAGACGGCTTCTTTAATTCTGGCAACTTGTGCAAAGAGGCATAATGGTTATTGCCTCTCTGGGTTCACTAAACACATAAACATGCCCACACTAATAATTCATGTCGACCGCAGTACTCTCTGCTTTTCCTGAATAGCATATCGTATTGAACAGGTTATACGACCTTGCGTAGAGACTTGGCTCTCTTTAAGCCTACATTTCTCATCTATAAAATGAGAATGAAAGATGGTTTCTCCATGTTTATGGAAGGGTTCCAACAAGGTAAAGCATGTAGCGTACTTTGTCAATTCTAAAGCACTCTTCTGATATAAATTATAGCATCCCCGGATTCATTGTTTGAGTTGGTTTGTTTTTTTAAATTAATTTCTTTTGTATGTATTTAAGGTGTGCAACATGATTTTTTGATATAGGGACATAGTGAAATGATTATAATTGTTAAGAAAATGAACACATCTATCATCTCACATATTTACCCTTTTTTGCGACAAGAGCACCTTAAATCTACTCTCTTAACAAAAATCCTAAATATAAAATATATTATAGTCCTTATATTTTGCATTTGATTTCTAGACTTATTCTACATCGTCTATAACAACCACCATTTTTTCTATTTCTATATATTTTCTTCCTTCCTTCTTTCCTTTTTTTTTTTTTTTTTTTTTTTGAGACAGAGTCTTGCTCTTTTACCCAGGCTGGAGTGCAGTGGTGCGATCTCAGCTCACAGCAAGCTCCACCTACCGGTTTCATGCCATTCTCCTGCCTCAGCCTCCCAAGTAGCTGGGACTACAGGCGCCCGCCACCACACCCGGCTAATTTTTTGTATTTTTAGTAGAGACGGGGTTTCACCGTGTTAGCCAGGATGGTCTCGATCTCCTGACCTCGTGATCCGCCCGCCTTGGCCTCCCAAAGTGCTGGGATTACAGGTGTGAGCCACTGTGCCCAGATCCTTTCTTTCTTTCTCTTTCTTTTTTCTTTCTTTCATTCTCTCATTTTTCATTTTTTCTTTCCTTCTTTCTCTCCTTTCCTCTCTCCTTTGCTCCCTCCCTTCTTCTTCCTTCCTAGATTCTTTCCTCCCTCCCTTCTTCCTTCCTACCTTCTTTCCTCCCTCTGTTCCTTCCTCCCTCCCTCCCTGCCTTCCTTTCTTTTTCATTTCCTTCTTTCTGCCTTCCTTTCATTCTCTTTTTATTTTTGTAGATTCTTTATATAAGTGAGATCCAATACTTTTAACTGAATGTGAACATTTCTTTTACAAAATAAAATGTATATTCAGGCTTTTACTTAATCCATGCTAGTAAGAGCCTGGTTCAAAAATGAGCTGCAGGTTTTTTCAAAGTGAATCACAATAATTTCTGTGGAATAGGTGAAGTGAAAGACATTTTTAGAAAGTTTGCATCTTTTTGCACAGATGCAAAATGAAGGCGTTTATGTTTTCCACTCTGTTTGTTTACTGAAAGCAAAAGAAGAAAAGTGAGGAAGGGATTATACAAAGAAAGTGACTGAAAAATTCTGAAAATATCTGTTTTCATAAGATAAGAGCTTTATTCTAGTTCTGAACGCATAATCATAGTCATCATTATCCTCATTTAAATAAAAACAGCTAGCTAGGCAACTTAGTCTCATTGAAATTCCTGAGATCTTCATTCTTTCTTGCTATTTGGCTGAAAAAAGAATAAGTTTATCTCATTCTTTTCCCAAAGTATAGCACAAGGTTGAGAGCCTGGATTCGTGGCATGCATACCTAATGAGACCATTGTATTACTTGGGGTGAAACTCCTTCCATTTGACTTGATGTAGTTATTTTCTTTTTATTGCAGAGGAAGCAAACTTTGGGTTCTACCTGGTAAAGGAACTTGGGTCTTCCTTAAGCATCAGGTGTGTTTCAAATGGATAGATTTAATGATAATTGATCCACTAATAATTGATCCACTGGGCAATGCTTTTTTAAATGTTTGTTTTCAAATAATTTAAAACAATTCCTCAAGTTTAGAAATGCCTCTCCTCGGCC
Source organism: Pongo pygmaeus (assembly GCF_028885625.2). NCBI lineage: Eukaryota > Metazoa > Chordata > Mammalia > Primates > Hominidae > Pongo > Pongo pygmaeus. The sequence goes on from NC_072397.2 coordinate 1,539,713, forward strand.
AGGCGCGGTGGCTCATGCCTGTAATCCCAGACTTTGGGAGGCCGAGGCGGGTAGATCACCTGAGGTCAGGAGTTTGAGAACAGCCTGGCCAACATGGTGAATCCCCATCTCTACTAAATATAAAAAATTAGCTGGGTGTGGGACTCACGCCTGTAATCCCAGCTACTTGGGAGGCTGAGGCAGGAGAATCACTTGAACCTGAGAGGTGGAGGTTGCAGTGAGCTAAGATTGTGCCATTGCACTCCAGCCTGGGCAACAAAAGGGAAAACTCTGTCTCAAAAAAAAAAAAAAAAAAGCCTCTCCTCTTCTAGTCATCTCCCATCCCTCTCCCACTTCAAAGATGCTCATTCTGATTTTTCAAGGCTGAGTTCCGGGTTGGCAGGACAGTCTTGAATGAGGATCTGAATGTAGGTGTATTCCTGCAATTAGTCTCCGTTGCCACTAGGAGGTGGTGTGTAGTGGGGTGTCCTTTTGAATTGACTTGCCAAGAAGACCAGGTGTAGGGTTAAGCATGATTTTCCAAATGGAAGCTTCAGGAAAGCTTCAAAAGATACCTTATGCACTGTAATGCACAGCGTTTGATACTAAAACAATACATAGCATCTTAAACAATACATAGCAAGTGAAGTTTCTCTCAAGCTTCCCTCACAAAGAGCAAGCCTTGCTTATGGTGTCCCTGTTCTGTCCTATACCTTATCTCAGGCACTGTGAGCTGGGAATTAAAATTTTCTTTCCTTTTTTTTTTTTGAGACAGAGTCTCGCTCTGCTGCCCAGGGTGGAGTGCAATGATGCAAACTTGGCTCACTGCAACCTCTGCCTCCTGGGTTCAAGCAATTCTCCTGCCTCAGCCTCCTAAGTAGCTGGGATTACAGGCACCCGCCACCACACCATGCTCATTTTGTATTTTAGTAGGGATGTTGGTTTCACCATGTTGGTCTGGCTGGTCTCAAACTCCTGACCTCAGGTGATCCACCTACCTCCACCTCCCAAAGTGCTGGGATTACAGGTGTGAGCCATCACACCCAGCTATCTTTACATTTTAATTATGGCAAAATACATATAACATTTACTACTAGTGACATTCAGAACATTCCCCGTGCTATATAGCCATTACCTCCATCTCCTTCCAGAACATTCTCATCACCCTAAATGAAGACCTTGTACCTATTAAGCCCTCACTCCTCATTCCTCCTTTTTCCAGCCCATACAAACCCCTAATCTACTTTCTATCTCTAGGGATTCATTCCTTCTGGACATTTCACATAAATGGAATAACACAAGGTGTGGCTTATTTATATCTGGCTTCATTTACTGAACATAATATTCTCAAAGTATACTCACATAGCAGCGTGTGTCAGGATTTCATTGCGTTTGATGGCTGTATCATATTCCACTGTATGGATAGACGCCATTTGGTTTCTCCATTCACCTATGGATGAACATTTGGGTTGTATTTACCAGTTGGTGATTGGGAAGAATGCTGCTATGAATAATTGGGTACGTATTTTTGTCTGAACATTTGTGCTATGCTTTGAAGGCTTCTGTGTCCCCAAAGTTCATATGAGGAAAGCTAATACTCAAGGTGATAGTATTAAGAGGTGGAACCCTTGGAAAGTGATGAGGTCAAGAGAATGGAAGCTCCATGGATGGGATGAGTGCTTTTATCAAAGGAACCCCAGAGAGCTCCTTTTTTTCCTTTTGCCATGCAAGAGCACAGCAAGAAGGTGCCATCTACGAACCAGGAACTGGGTTCTTACCAGACACTGAATTTTCTATGTCTTGATGTTGGGCATCCAGCTTCCAGAACTGTAAGCAATAAACATCTGGTGTTCAAAAGCCACCCAGTCTAAATTACTTTGTTACAGCAACACACAAAAAGACAGTGGCCCCCGAAATCTCCTCTCATCACAAGGAGCCCCCTTCACTTCACCCACAAAGGAGGCAAGATCTGAGGTCATCATGCTCCCAACCAAGGGACTGAGTGTTCTGATCTATGTTTTAATTTTTCGATGGAGCACATCACTTCCAGCTGGGACTCTGGGTATAGCACAGGGAGAAATAAAGCGTGAACCATCATTACAAGCTCAGGGAGGGAGGGAGAAAGCGCAAATCGAAGAGCTGGAAAATCATCGAGCCAGCCCAGCTGTTGGGAGACTGGGGATTCTTTGTGCATGGAGCAGAAAGAATTTCCTGCACGGGGTGGCGGATTGGGCCAGGACTTCTTGGCATTGAGGATTTACAGAGCTGTTTTGCAGCTAAACCGACTTTCATTCCAAGCACTTCTACAGAGAATGAAATCAAACAGCAGTGATGATGGGATCCCCAGGCCCGGCCAGTGATCTGCTTAATTACTGACCAGGGAAGCTTCAGTAGCTTAATTGGATTGATGGGCACAGTGCCTAGTCCTCCACCCCCTCCACAGTGCCTAGTCCATCCCACAGATTTTTATGGATGGCATGCTGATCTTCCATGCCGTGAGGCTTGGGGTCCTGTGTCCAGCATTCCCCACCAGCTGGGCAGATGCTGCTGGATTTATGTCAACAGCGAGTTCTGCAGGCACACCTCTAAAACACAGTCTCATAGTGTCTTCTGTTTTCAGGAACAAATACAAATTTTCTTCTCACATAAGTTATATCATGAACATGAGCATTTAACAAGGGATGGTGTGTGTGTGTATGTGTGAGCACGTACATGTGTATGTTGTGTGTTTTGTGTGTGTATGAGAGAGACACTACAGACACACTAGCCCCATGAAAGGCCAGGGCAGTGAGGCCTGGGCCATGGTCTGCTAAGGACCTGGTGTGGCCCACTGATGGTTATCACAAGTGGCCTGGGAGGTGTTCTGTTGGCCCCAGGGGTTCACTGACCATCATCACAGGTGGCCTGTGATGTGTTGACTTGGTGGGGCCCACTGACCACCATTGCTGGTGGCCTTAGAGGTGATCTGTTGACCCCAGGGGCTCACTGGTGACCATTGCCGGTAGCCTGGGAGGTGGTCTGTTGACCTTGGGGACTCACTCAAGACCATTACAGGTGGCCTGGGAGGTGGTGTGTTGATGACCCCAGAGGCTCACTGATGACCATTGCAGGTGACTTGGGAGGTAGTCTGTTGACCTTGGGGACTCACTGATGACCATTGCAGGTGGGCTGGGAAGTGGTCTGTTGACCTGGGGACTCACTGCCCATCATTGTTGGTGGCCTTGGAGATGGTTTGTTGACCCTGGGGACTCACTGATGACCATTGCAGGTGGGCTGGGAGATGGTCTGTTGACCTTGGGGGCTCACTGATGACCATTGCAGGTGACTTAAGAGGTGGTCTGTTGACTTGGGGACTCACTGATGGCCATTGCTGGTGGCCTTGGAGATGGTCTGTTGATCTTGGGGACTCACTGATGACCACTGCAGGTGACTTGGGAGGTGGTTTGTTGACCTGGGGACTCACTGACCATCATTGTTGGTGGCCTTGGAGATGGTTTGTTGATCCCGGGGGCTCACTGATGATCATTGCAGGTGACCTGGGTGATGGTCTATTGACTGGGCAGGTCCTACTGATTCACTGCAGAAGACGGGCGATTTGCTGAGCACCTAGAAGGGCCTGACTATCAGTGCTAGGGCTAGTGGGTCCAACCTCAAGGTCCTGCACCTAGAGGACCTAACACAGACAATCTTCTGCTGGCTGCTGAACACTTGGACCTAATCCTGACCATCTTCTGCACATTGCCCAGGACTAGTTGGTCCCACTTCTCTTCTCAGAGCCCACAATAAGCCCTGCAGTCACTCCCTCTGCAGAGGTGAAACTGAAATTCCCTCAGGTCACATTCCTGGTTATGCAGGAAACTGGGAATGAGACAGGAATTCCAAACCCAGGTCAGTGGCCTAAATGTGGTCCTGTGGGTCTGACCACAGGCAGTTACAAGGCTGGACCCCAGGGGGAAGCTGCCTTCCCACATCACGCTGGGTGCATACCTGGAGCATTGCACAGCTTGGGGGGATGAAGGGCAAGACCTCAGGTCCCTGGGCAGCCATGCTTTTATGAGTATGTATATCCTGGAGCAGGTCCTGCCACTTCAGGCCTCCTTACCAGTGGTGGAAGAGGCGGGTGCCTGAGCCCCTCTTCCCCATTGTGACTTGTACTTTTTGACTCCTAGCCCTTTCCCCTCTCCCTCCCCAGGCCTCCTAGTTCAGGACACGCCTGAACACCTCCGGTAACCTTCCCATGTGTAGTTTCCAATATACCAAGAGGAGCTTTCACGGTGGTTGAGCTTTAAGCAGCAGAAAGCCTTCCCAGCAATTTGCCTTGTGTATATTGGTAATGGGGTGCTCCAGGGAAACATAACTGATTGTATCATTTCACAATAAGAAGAGGTTCTAAGTCAGGCACAGTGGCTCACACCTGTCATCCCAGCACTTTGGGAGGCTGAGGTGGATGGCTGAGGTCAGGAGTTCGAGACCAGCCTGGCCAACATGGTGAAACCCCGTCTCTACTAAAAATACAAAAATTAGCCAGGCATGGTAATGGGTGCCTGTAATTCCAGCTACTCAGGAGGCTGAGGCAGGAGAATTGCTTGAACCCAGGAGGCGGACGTTGCAGTGACCCGAGATCACGCCATTGCACTCCAGCCTGGGCGACAAGAGCGAAACTCTGTCTCAAAACAATAAAATAAATAAAGTAAAGTAAAATAAAATAAATAAAATAAAGAAGAGATTCTAAGTCGGTCTTGGTGGCTCAAGCCTGTAATCCCAGCACTTTGGGAGGCTGAGGTGGACGGATCACCTGAGGTCAGGAGTTCGAGACCAGCCTGGCCAACATGGTGAAACCCCGTCTCTACTAAAAATACAATAAATTAACCAGGCATGGTGGCGGGTGCCTGTTATCCCAGCTGCTTGGGAGGCTGAGGCAGGAGAATCACTTGAACCTGGGAAGTGGAGGTTGCAGTGAGCTGAGATAGTGCCACCACACTCCAGCCTGGGCGGCAGAGCCAGACTGTCTCAAAATATTTATATATGTGTATGTGTATATATATGTATATGTATGTGTGTATGTCTACACGCACACGAGTTTGTATGTATATCTGTGTGTCTACATGCATACATGTGTTTGACATATGTACATGTATATGTATACATATATGTATACATATATTGTATTTGTACTTGTATACATACTTGTATATGTGTGCATATGCATATATGTATAATATATACGTTACACAGGTGTATCCATGTAGACACACACACATACACACACACACACACACACACAATATACGTCCAAAGACAGCATCTGAAAAACTTCAGGCTAAACCTACCTGGTGGAAGAAACTCTTTTCTTAACTCTCATTTCTACATGAGAAGTATATTTAAGATGGGCTTTTTGAGCCCATCTTAATTTTGGGTATTTCCCTCACAGTGAAATGGTTTTCACCTTCTCAGGGAGAGAAGTCTTATTTCATTTTTCCCTTTCTCCCCCCATTTTCCCTTTCTTTCCTCTTCCACATAGAGCATTTTAGATGCGTTCCAGGGGCCATGGTCTGTCACTCACTCAGTTCTCTTTAGTTTACAGAAAGACATCATTCTGTGAAAAAGAAAGAAAAAATCTCTCTTCTCAGTTTCTGATGTTTGCTTATCTGTTATTCTTGCAGATGTATATTGCCAGATTTGTATATGTCAATGTATTATGGAAATTTTAAGAGATATAAAAAGTATAAACGATAGTGAGTTTCAGCCAGGTGTGGTGGCTTACGCCTGTAATCTCAGCACTTTGGGAGGCCAAGGCGGGCGGATCACGAGGTCAAAAGATCAAGGCCATCCTGGCCAACATGGTGAAATCCCCTCTCTACTAAAAATGCCAAAAATTAGTCGAGCGTGGTGGTGTGTGCCTGTAATCCCAGCTACTCGGGAGGCTGAGGCAGGAGAATGTAGTGAACCCAGGAGGTGGAGGTTGCAGTGAGCCGAGATCCCGCCACTGCACTCCAGCCTGGGTGACAGAGCAAGACCCTGTCTAAAAAAAAAAAAAAGAATAGTGAGTTTCAGCCAGGTGCGGTGGCTCATACCTATGATTCTAGCACTTTGGGAGGCTGGAGAATTACTTGAGCCCAGGAGGTCGAGGCTGCAGTGAGCCAAGATCACGTCAGTGCACTCCAGCCTGGGTGACGGAGCAACGTTCTGTCTCGAATTTTTAAAACGAGAAGGGTGAGTTTAAAAGCTTGTGTACCTGCACACAACTTCAAGAAAATACTGCAAGGTTATCTTCTTCACTTTCAGCCAGAAACTTAGCCAGGTGTGGTGGCAGGTGCCACCTGGAGACCTGGATGGGGGTCCTCTGAGAACATCAGGTTCTTTTTCTGAGCCTCTGGTCTCCAGCCTAGCCTGTAGGCATTGCCTCCTCCAACGGGCAGTTTGTGCCTCTAGAAATCACCCTTCTACCTCCTATACCCCTCATCTCAATATCTCCGTGTGCTTGGCACATAGGGGGAATTTGATAGAAGCAAATGGAGTCAAATCAGGGAATTTGATAAGCTTCCCATTCACTCTGGGGATACTGGGACCAGATCCAAAGCCAGCAGCATTGAAACAGCTGTTGAAGCAGTGTTCAAACAGTATTGAAACAGATTTGTGGACACCGAAGTCGTGCACGCATTTCTCATGAGGAAAGGCTGTCACTATTTAAATTTCTCCCTGACTTGGGTGTCTGCACATATCCATGAGTCTTATTCTCTACGTGGACACACAGATGTCCACCCAGATATCTCAGCCGTAGAAGAACCATCAAGCATCTATGACCCACATTGTTTATCTATTTATCTTGCCAGTCGTTTTGTGGGGAGGAAGGGGGCTTGCTTTGTTTAAAAAATTATTTGAGGCCAGGCATGGTGGCTCACACCTGTAATCCCAGCACTTTGGGAGGCCGAGGCTGGTGGATCACCTGAGGTCAGGAGTTCGAGACCAGTCTGGCCAACATGGCGAAACCCCGTCTCTACTAAAAATACAAAAATTAGCCAAGCGTGGTGGCGGGTATCTGTCATCCCAGCTACTCAGGAGGCTGAGGCAGGAGAACTGCTTGAACCCAGGAGGTGGAGGTTGCAGTGAGCCAAGATCATGCCACTGTGCTTCAGTCTGGGTGACAGTGCGAGACTCCGTCTCAAAAAAAAAAATTATTTGAAGTAGTGTACAAGAATGTAGGAGAGAAAAAAACCCTAATCCACACAGTGTCGAGTTCGTTATAAATGTCAGGATACACATGAGACTGACTCGTCTTCTCCAGGAAGATGACAAGAGTTGGAAAGGCCCTGACTTGTGATTGGAAGGGAGGCTTCAGGTACTTGGAGAGAAAATGAGAATTAAAGGCACAAGAAAACAGTTATTTTGCAACAGGAATATATTTGGCAGGGACCTCAAAATCCCAGTTGTGGACCCATTGCTGGCTGCAAGTACAGGGTCTCAAACATGGTTTATCTATCTTGCCAATATTTTTTGGAGAGGAAGGGGGCTTGCTTTCTTTAAAAAATTATTTGAGGCCAGGCACGGTGGCTCACACCTGTAACCCCAGCACTTTGGGAGGCTGAGGCTGGTGGATCACCTGAGGTCAGGAGTTCAAGACCAGCCTGGCCAACATGGCGAAACCCCATCTCTACTAAAAATACAAAAATTAGCTGGGCATGGTGGTGGGCACCTGTAATTTCAGTTACTCAGGAGGCCGAGGCAGAACAATTGCTTGAACCCAGGAGGCGGAGGTTGCAGCGAGCCGAGATTGTGCCATTGCACTCCAGCCTGAGTGACAGAGCAAGACTCGGGCTCAAAAAAAAATTTTTGAAGTAGTTTGCAAGAATGTAGGAGAGAAGAGTCATCTTCTCTGGGAAGATGCCAAGAGTTGGAAAGGCCCTGAGTTACGACTGGAAGGGAGGCTTCAGGTACTTGGAGGAAATATGGGGATTAAAGGTACAAGAAAACAGTCATTTTGCAACAGGAATATATTTGGCAGGGACCTCCAAATCCCAATTGTGGACCCATTGCTGGCTGCAAGTACAGGCTATCAAACCTCGTTGGGCAGTGGGGACCCTCTGGGCAGAATCACCTCCATTCCATCTGGGTTTCCACTTTAAACCCCCCAGTGAGGATTTTTCCATTCTGGAGACCTCGACGGGGTCCTCTGAGAACATCAGGCTCTTTTTCTGAGCCTTTGATCTCCAGCCTAGCCTGAATCAGGCTGGTTATCAGAGGTGCATCCTCCTTAGAATGAAGGAAGAAGGGACTTGGCAATGTTCTATGTACACACAACAGGGTGACGCTTTGGGGCTTCTGTAAATGAGGTTTCTCCCTCTCATTCAGTTGCTCATCTTCCCTTTCACCCACTGCCCTGCCAACTAATTCGAGTAGCCTGATGGTTCTCGCTTCATCTCCCCAGGGGAGGGATGGGTTAAACCAGAGAGATGGAGAAAAACCAGCCTCTTCCTGGCTTGACTTCAAAGTCTGTTTTCAAGAGGGAGGCGCGCGTGGGTTTGGGTTAGACCTAAAGTGGTTGATGCTTAGAGGGAGGGATTTCTGCTCTCACACTAGGGGCAGAGATGAGGTAGTGAGGATGGAATATAGAGGCAATTGAAGGTATTTGGAAAGACATGCGTGGGCAATATGCAAATACTACACCGTTTTATATAAGGGACATCCATGAATTTTACTAGTATCTGCTGAGTGTCCTGAAATCAACCCTCCACAGATAACAAGGGATGACTGTACATAGATGACTTAGAGATAGAGAAAGATATATAGAGAGAGATAGGGTGATACAGAGATGAAAGATTGATTGATGATAGATATCTGGATGGATAGATAGGAGATAGATAGATAGACAGATACATAGATAGATAAATAGACAGATACATACATAGATACATAGATGACAGATAGACAGATACATAGATAGATAGATGGATAGATGCATAGATACATAGATAGATACATACATACATAGATAGATGATAGAAAGGTAGATGATAGATGGTAGATAGATATATAATAGATAGATAAGTAAATAGATAGATAGTAGACAGAGATAGAAGGTAGATAGTAGGCAAGTAGCTGGTAGGTAGGTAGGTAGATAGCAGAAAAGTAACTGATAGATAGAAGACAAGTTGCTGGTAAGTAGGTAGGTAGATAGTAGACAGGTAGCTGTGTAGACAGATGATAGATAGATAGATAGATAGATAGATAGAAAGAAACGTAGATGCTAGATAGGAGACAGGTACATAGATTGATGTCATGTTGATTGACAGATGATAGAACCATAGACACTGAGGTGAGTGCACACACGTATAAACACACATTGGATATACAGATGTATATATACAGAGAGAACCATACACACAGAGTCATGTACTCCCATAACCCCCGTTGCTGTGTCACTGCGTACATTTTCGGAAATCCACCTATTTGTGAGTTGAGGAAGAACCTGCTCTCCCAGGGATAAAGGGGTGTGCTGCTCCAGGATGACATGCCACACTGGTGTTGGCTCTTTCAGCCCCACACACAAACAATGGAGATTCCTACCCCACCCGCTGGGTCGGGGTCCACACCCTCTTCAGTGAGTGTCCTGGATTTCCTGGAGAGGCTCAGCCAGGCAGGAGGGGACCAGGATAGACGCTGGCCATTCCTCCAGGGTGGTCACCAAGAGGTGGGTGATTTCAGCCTGAAAGATGCACCTGCAGGACCTGGGGGTTGAGTAGATGGTGTCATCTGAGGGGCAGGGGATGACTAGCGTCCCTGGGTGGAGAGGGCTGCGTTGACAGTGCACTCACCCCACCTTGCTGGCCCTCAGTCGCCTGGCCACAGAGACTCCGGGTCCACCACATTGAACCCCCACTGCCACGATGCCCTTCACCCTTGACGTGAAAGTCCCTTCCTCACCTGAGCCCGCCAACTTCTCTCCATCCTCACTTCCTCATCTCTGCCCCCAGTCTGTCTATCTACTTATCTATTTATCTATCTATGTATCTATCTATCTACTATCTATCTATATCTATGTATCTATGTATCTATTATCTATGTATCTATCTCTATCTATCTATCATCTATGTATCTATCTAGCTAGCTATCTATGTATGTATATGTATCTATCTATCTAGCTAGCTAGCTAGCTAGCTAGCTTCTATCTAGCTAGCTAGCTTCTATCTATCCATCCATATATCTATCATCAGTCAGTCAATCCTTTCATCGCTGTATTGCTCTATCCAGGTATCTTATCTATTTATTTTTCTCTTTCTATCTTTATCTCTAACTCATCTATATACAGTCATCCCTTGTTATCTGTGAGGGATTGGTTCCAGGACACACGACAGATAATAGTAAAATTCATGGATGTGCCTGATATAAAATGGTGTAGTATTTGCATATTAGCTATGCACATCCTTCCAAATACCTTCAATTGCCTCTATATTACTTATAATACTTAATACAATGTAAGTGCTATGTAAATAGTTACTATACCGTATTTTTCAGGGAATAATGTTTTAAAAAGTCTGTACATGTTCAGTACAGATGCATTTTTTTCCAAATATTTTTCATCTGTGGTTGGTTGAATCCATGGATTTGGAAGCCACAGATACGAACAACCAACTGTGTGTGTGAGTGCGTGTGTGTATATACATATGTATCTGTGTATACATGTATATGTATATATGTATGTGTGTATATATGTATATGTATATATGCATGTGTGTATATATGTGTATATATGTATGTGTGTATATGTATATTTATATATTTATATGTATATATGTATGTATAGATGTATGTGTGTGTATATGTATATGTATATATGTATGAGTGTATATATGTATGTGTGTATATATGTACATGGGCATATTTATATGTATATATGTGCATATATGTATGTGTGTATATATGTACATGTATATATGTGAGTATATATGTGTATGTGTATATATGTATGTGTGTATATATGTATATGTATATATTTATGTGTGTGTATATGTTTATATGTATGTGTGTATATATATGTATGTATGCATATATATGTACATATGCATATATGTGTGTATATGTGTATGTACATATGTGTGTATATGTATATGTATATGTCTCTGCATGTATATGTGTGTATATATGTATATGTGTATGTGTGTATATATGTACATGTATATATGTGTGTATATGTGTACATGTATATATGTATGTGTGTATGTGTGTGTGTGCATATGTATGTGTATGTATCTGTGTATATATGTATATGTGTATCCGTGTATGTATACACTACATTTATTCTATTTATCTCATAATTATGTGTAAAACATGTAAGACAGATGCTAATTGTTGCCGCTCACCTACCTACATTTTCTAAGAAACATACGGTTTCAGATTTTAAAATGAAACAGATTTGAAGCCATGTGGAAATTTTTGACTGAAGTTCTCCAGTGGCCAGTTTCTGTTTAAAAAATGTAAAAAGAGCAAGGATTTCACACAGTCCATCAGGCAGCTAATAAAGACACTCATGCATCTGTCACCAACCGCAGCCCAGCAACCCGGCATTGCATGGTTAGAATATCTATTAGGAAGTGAAAAGTAAATAATCGTTGTATCTGAACCTTTATAGGGTCTCAAACACCTGCCTGATTCACAACGGTGCATAGTTCCAGTGACTTTCCATTTATGAAGGTTCTTGCTTGGAGCACCTGGTCTCTCTTCCCTATGATCATGTAAAACCGGCTTTCAAAACCTTTTCATCGGCAGATTAAACAGATTCTTATTTCCCCTCTCCCTTAATACTTTCCAAGGTGTTTGAAAGAGTCGTGGATACATTTTAATTTTCTTAATCATAGTTTTGCGGCGAATTGTCACGTCGCCGGGTTCATTTATTTGGAAGTGTATTGAAACGTCCTCTTCTGTGACGTTATGAGATAATTGCTTTCTATCCAAATCCCATTCTGTGAATCCATGTGTCCAGTGGAGGGTGCCTGTACCCAAGCTAAGTTACTCTTTCAGCCCGGGAGGCTCTAAAATCCAAACAATGCTTGCTTGTCTAAAACGTCCAGTTCAATATCTGGACCTTTGCTTTTTCTTTTCTCTTTTTAACCAGTAGCCTAGTTAGAAAGTCCCTTTCTCTTTATTTTACTTTAAGTTCTGGGATACATGTGCAGAATGTGCAGGTTCGCTACAGAGGTATCCATGTGCCATGGTGGTTTGCTGCACCTGTCAGCCCGTCATCTAGGTTTTAAGCCCTGCATGCATTAGGTGTTTGTCCTAATGATCTCCCTCCCCTTCCCCCAACCCCCCGACAGGCCCTGGTGTGTGATGTTCCCCTCCCTGTGTCCGTGTTTTCTCATTGTTCAACTCCCACTTATGAGTGAGAACATGCAGTGTTTGATTTTCTGTTCCTGTGTTAGTTTGCTGAGGATGATGGTTTCCAGCTTCATCCACGTCCCTGCAAAGGACATGAACTCATTCTTTTTGATGGCTGCATAGTATTCCATGGTGTCTATGTGCCACATTTTCTTCATCCAGTCTATCATTGATGGGCATTTGGGTTGGTTCCAAGTCTTTGCTATTGTACATAGTGCTGCAATAAACATACGTGTGCATGTGTCTTTATCGTAAACTGATTTATAATCCTTTGGGTACATACCCAGTAATGGGATTGCTGGGTCAAATGGTATTTCTGGTTCTAGATCCTTGAGGAATTGCCACACTGTCTTCTACAATGGTTGAACTAGTTTATATATAGTTTCTATCGCATAAGCACTTTCTTAAATAAAAAAAGTTTTCAGTTCCTCCTTCCCAATATGTAGGCATTTTCTTAGCTTTTTTGAATTGCTCTAGGGGGTCCTACAGTTTGATTTTGTGTGAGACAGCACACTTTGCTGTGCTTCTGATCTTACCAGGAATGCATTTAGCCCTTCCCTGCTAAGTATAATCAATAGCTGTCAGTTTGTAATGCACTTTATAAGGTGGAAGAAATGGTCTCTATTCCTACTTTAAGAAATATATACATATATGTATTTTAACATAAATGAATGTGTACATTTGTCAAGTGTCTTTTTGGCATTTACTGTAATCATATGCTTTTAACTCTTTATTCTGTTGTCATGGTGAGTTACCTCGATCTGTTTCAAAGGCTGAGCCAACCCACATTTCTGGGATAGATTCTTTCCTTCCCCAACCCTCGGTCATGAAATTCTCCTCTCCTCCCCTCCCCTCCCCCCTCTCCGCTCCCCTCCCCTTCCCTCCCCCTCTCCCCTCTCCCCTATCCCCTCTCTTCCCCTCCCCTCCCCCCTCTCCCCTCTCCCCTATCCCCTCTCTTCCCCTCCCCTCCCCTCTCCTCCCCTCTCCTCCCCTCCCCTCTCCTCCCCTCCCCTCTCCCCTCCCCTCCCCTCTCTCCTCTTCCCTCTCCCCATCCCCTCCCCTCTCCCTCCCCTCTCCCTCTCCTCTCCCTCTCCTCTCCCTCTCCTCTCCCTCTCCTCTCCCTCTCCTCTCCCTCTCCGTCTCCTCTCCCGTCTCCTCTCCCTCTCCTCTCCCGTCTCCTCTCCCGTCTCCTCTCCTTTTCGGTGTCTGATGTTCCCCTCCCTGTGTCCATGTGTTCTCATTGTTCAACTCCAACTTATGAGTGAGACTCTCTTTTCTTTTCTTTCTTTTCTTTTATGTTTTTGAGATGGAGTCTCACTCTGTCACCAAGCTGGAGTGCAGTGGCACCATCTCAGCTCACTGCAACCTCTGCCTCCTGGGTTCAAGCGATTCTCCTGCCTCAGCCTCCCAAGTAGCTGGAATTACAGGCAGCCACCAGCACATCTGGCTAATTTTTGTTATTTTTAGTAGAGACGGGGTTTCACCATGTTGACCAGGATGGTCTCAATCTCTTGACCTGGTGATCCGCCCATCTCGGCCTTCCAAAGTGCTGGGATGACAGGTGTGGGCCACCACACCCAGCCCATACTATTGTTTTAGTACTGGTGGTTTTGATCTGTTAACGTCTTGCGAAGCCAGCATTACCTGGATACTAACACCAGATTAGGACATTGTTAGACTCTAAAACGAATGGCAAAGATTCCTCATGAGCAAATACACAAAAAGTATTTAATATAATGTGCTGAGAAGAATATGCTTCTATTTTCTGGAAGCATTTGTATAGCATTGAGGTTTTTTTTTTTTTTTTCCTTGAATAATTGGTAGAATTTACCTGTACAGCTGTTTGGGGTTAGAGTTTTCTTTGAGACTATTTAACGAATTACCTTATTCGATATATAACAGAGCAGTGAGCGAGCTGAGCCTGTTTCAAACCAGAACCCCCCATGGGATCCCAAGACCTTCCACTGAGCCAGATGCTGGAATCCAGCTCAGTACCCCCACGAAACTCAAAGAACAGGCTTAAACAGTGAGAAAAACACCCTTTCGAGTCAGATAAAAACTGGGACATTTCCACGTTTCTGTTGGACGCCATTTGGTGTGTGTATAAATATAATCTCGAGGGATAACTTCCAGTTCCAGGCAGAGCAAAGGACCATGACGTCTCAGCCCAGAGAGAAAGGCTTTGAATATCTGCCATCCTCCCAGGAAAAAATAAAGGCGTTTTTCCATTGTTCCCTTCCAACTTATCTTCCCCTTGACATATTGCATCAAATGCTTTAAAATTTTATTTTTGGTGTTGGCTCATGACTCGCATCCATGCCCCAATGTCTGAAATCTAATTAATATTCTCTGAGTACTCCCTGTTGAGTTAGCCTCACGTCCGAGCCTTTAAGCAGGGCTCAGACGTTACAGGAAGAAGAAAGTAATCTTCACCTGGTGAGTTTGAGACACTTTTGAAATGTTCCTCTGCGTTTAGAGACCCTGCTAGTTCTCATCTCTTACCAGTTCCAAAGTGTAACACGTTCTGTTTCCCTGAGCTAATAAAAATCAATTTCTGCTGCTCACAGTTTGTCTTTCTAGGAAAGACGGGTCTCAGGCTATTTGTCTTGGCCGAATGCCACAGAAGTAACTACAGGGAGAAACTGGTCTTGATGTTCTGTCCGTAAGATTAGTCATCTTGGCTGGGCATGGTGGCTCACGCCTGTAATCCCAGCACTTTGAGAGGCCGAGGCGGGCGGATCACCTGAGGTCAGGAGTTCGAGACCAGCCTGGCCAACATGGTGAAACCCCGTCTCTACTAAAAATACAAAAAAATTACCCGGGCATGGTGGCAGGTGCCTGAATCCCAGCTATTCAGGAGGCTGAGATGGGAGAATCGCTTGAACCCAAGAGGCGGAGGTTGCAGTGAGCCGAGAATGCATCATTGCACTCCAGCCTGGGTGACAAGAGTGAAATTCCATCTCAAAAAAAAATTTAATCATCTTCTGGGGTTTTTTTGGTTTATTTTTATTTATTTATGTATTTTGAGACCACACCCGGCTAATTTTTGTATTTTTGGTAGAGACGGGGTTTCACCATGTTGTCCAGGCTGGTCTCGAACTGCTGACCTCGTGATCTGCCCGCCTTAGCCTCCCAAAGTGCTGGGATTATAGGTGTGAGTCACTGTGCCTGGCCAGAATGATCTGGTTTTAAACATCAATGCTGCTGAGGTTGAGAAAAATCTTCTTTAGCATGAGAGACTCAGTCTATATATTCTCTGTGTTTCATCTGTCATTATTGTTATTATTCTACCTGTTCATCTATCTATTAATATCTACGTATCTACTATATATCATCTATTATCTAACATCTACCTATATCTATATATCATGTATTATCATGTATCTATCCATTGTCTATCATTTATCATTCTGTGTATTGATCATCTTTTTTTCTATCTATGTACCTCATCTATCATCTATCATGTCTATCATCTATTTTTCTATCATCTGCGCATTCATCGATCTAGCATCTATTATCCCTCTCTATCATCTATTGATCTATCTACATATCTGTCTATCTACTTAGCATCTATCTGTCATCTATTGGTCTTTCTACATATCTACCTACCTACCTACTCAGCATCTATGTATCTATGTATCTGTCTATCTATCTATCGTCTCTTGATCTCTCTACATATCTACCTACCTACCTACTCAGCATCTATGTATCTATTATCTATTGATCTCTCTACATATCTACCTACCTACCCAGCATCTATGTATCTATGTATCTACGTATCTATCATCTATTGATCTCTCTACATATCTATCTACCTACTTAGCATCTATCATCTATTGACCTATCTATATATCTATCTACCTACCTACTCAGCATCTATCTATTATCTATCTATCTATCATCTATCTAATCTACCTATCATCTATTGATCTATCTACACATCTATCTACCTACCTAGTTAGCATCTATCATCTGTTATCTATCTACATATGTATCTACCTATCTACTTAGCATCTATCTATCATCTATTGATCTATCTATATATCTATCTATCTACCTACTTAGCATCTATCTATGTATCATCTATTGATCTATCTACATATCTATCTACCTATCTACTTAGCATCTATCACCTATTGATCTATCTACATGTCTATCTACCTACCTCCTTAGCATCTATCTATCTATCATCTATTGATCTATCTACTTGTCTATATACCTACCTCCTTAGCATCTATCTATCTAATCTATATATTATCTATCTATCATCTATTTACCTAAGTATTCTCTCTCTCTCTCACTCACTCTTGCTCTCTGTCACTCTTGCTCTCTCTCACTCTTGCTCTCTCTCTCTCTCCCTTGCTCTCTCCCTACTACCTATCTATTATATATCTATCTATGGCAGTTGCTAGCAACCAGGTATGATGTTTTGCCCTAGGGCACATTTGGCAATGTCTGAACATATTCTTGGTGTCACAGGGCTGTTTGGCACATCTTGTGTAATTATGAATTTCCCAGAACATAGCCTTTTATCAGGAAATTCTCATGGTTCTGCCCTCAGCGTGTATCCCAGAGGTGAGTACGTTATGACCTCTAGGGTGCCCAGTGAAGTCTCAGCCCTCCACCACACACCGTCTGCTTGACTTTTGAAGCCGTCTCTTCCTGATCTTTCTGCCTGTTACCTGACCCTTGGTCTATCAACTCTAGATAATCCTGGGGAATAATCATGCTGTTACTTGAGTGGGCTGCTTTGAAGAATGTGTCCCAAATCCATCCTACGGGAACCTCAGAATGTGACCTTATTCGGAAATAAGATTTTTGCAGAAGTGATGAGTTAACACAAGATCATACTGGAGTTGCATTGGCCTTAAGTCCAATGACAGGTGTCCTCACAAGAGACAGAAGAGGAGACACAGACACAGACGAGGAGGTCACATGGACATGGCAGCAGAGACTGGAGTGATGCAGCCACAAGCCCATGGATGCCTGCCACCCCCAGCAGCTGGGAGAGGCAGGAAGGATCCTCCCCTAGAACCTCCAGAGGGAGCTCAGCCCTGAGACACATTCAGTTCAGACTTGTGGTCTGCAGGACTGGGAGAGGATAAATTTCTGTTCTACCTATCTGACTATCATCTATCTACCATCTCTATTTATCTACCATCTCTGTCTATCTATCATCTATCCCTCATCTCCATCTATCTATTATCTATTGACCTATCATCAATCTATCATCTATTATCTATCTATGTATCTATCTATCTATCCTTTCCGTCTATCATCTCTATTTATCTAACCTATCTGCCTATTATCTATCTATGTATCTCTCACCTCCATCTATTATCTATCGATCTATCATCTATCTATGTATCGCTCATCTCCATCTATTATCTATTGATCTATCATCTATCACGTATTATCTGCCTATCTATCATCTATTATCTGTCTCTCATCTCCATCTATCTATTATCTATCGATTTATCATTGATCTATCATCTATTATGTGTCTATCTATCCTTTCCATCTATCATCTCTATTTATCTATCCTATCTATCTCTCATCTCCATCTATTATCTATCGATCTATCATCTATCATCTATCTCTCATCTCCATCTAATATCTATCGATCTATCATCTATCTATGATCTATGTATCTCTCATCTCCATCTGTCTATTATCTATTACCTATTGATCCATCATCTATTATCTGCCTATCTATCATCTATTATGTATGTATTGCTAATCTCCATCTAACTATTATCTATAGATCTATCATGTATCTATCATCTATTATCTATCTATATCTATATAGCTCTTATCTCCATCTGTCTATTATCTATTTTCTATTGATCTATCATCTATCTATCATCTATTATGTATGTATCTCTCATCTCTATCTACTATCTATAGATCTATCATGTATCTATCATCTAATATCTATTTATCTGTCTATCTATCTATCCTTTCCACCTATCTATCATCTATTATCTATCTATCTACCCTTTCCATCTATCCATCATCTATCATTTACTGTGGTGTCCCCAGGATCACCCCCTGGGATGTCATCAACAATGAGCATGAATCCCAGTGGACATCCTTTCGTTCAGGGTCTTTGGACACCATCTCTGGACACCCTCCTCTTTTCTAACTCAAACTGCCACAGACCAAGATAAACATTTCAGCTGGAATTTCCACTTCGTGACCCTGGAGGAAGAATTTCCTATCCTTCAGGTCCCAGTCTTGATTTAGTCATTTCTGCTGGCTGATTGCTCTGTGATTTGTTAATTACCCACTTGCTCTTCAGTGACCACAATTTAATCTCAACTTAACAGGGTCGCGCTCCATACTCAGACCTTGGCAGATGTTTTCTTACTGGCCAAAGACTGGATTTCTCAGGCGTGTGTTTTCAGACACTGCTCAGAATCTACAGGCAAGAATGTCAGAGCTAATTTCAGGTCTTAGGAGCTCAGCACAAAATTAGGTAGTGAGTTTTCTTTCTATGAACACCTTGCTGTTCAATTTTTTTTTCTTTTTTTAGACGTAGTCTTGCTCTGTCACCCAGGCTGGAGTGCAGTGGCACAATCTTGGCTCACTGCAACCTCCGCTTCCCAGGTTGAAGCGATTCTCCTGTCTCAGCCTTCTGAGTAGCTGGGATTACAGGTGGACGCCACCACATCCGACCAATTTTTTGTGTTCTCAGCAGAGACGGGGTTTCACTATGTTGGCCAGACTGGTCTCGAACTCCTGACCTCAGGTGATCCACCCCTTCGGCTTCCCAAAGTGCTGGGATTATAGGTGTGAGCCGCCACGCCCGGCCCTGGAGTCGATTCTGATCATTCGGTGTGTAGAACAGCTCAGGAACCATGGATCTGGCTTGGTATTTGCAGCCACCGGGTGCTTTCTCTATAGGCTGGGCCCCTTCCCATCTCTTCTTATGGACTGGATTCGGCCCCCCACCACTGCTCAGAGACAAAGCTCTGACTCCACCGTTATGACTGTATTTGGAGACAGGGTCTGTGAGGAGGTAACTGAGGTCAAATGTGATCATAAGTGTGGGGTTCTAACCTAATAGAATTGTGTCTTTACAAGAAGAGTATTGGCCGGGCGCGGTGGCTCACGCCTGTAATCTTAGCACTTTGGGAGGCCGAGGTGTGTGGATTGCTTGAGGTCAAAAGTTCAAGACCAGCCTGACCAACAAGGTGAAACCTCGTCTCTGCTAAAAATACAAAGAAAAGTTAGCTGAGTGTGGTGGTGTGTGCCTGTAATCCCAGCTACTCAGGAGGCTGAGGCAGGAGAATCCCTTGAACCTGGGAGGAGGAGGTTACAGTGAGCTGAGATTGAACCACTGCATTCCAGCCTGGGTGACATAGCGAGACTCCATCTCAAAAAAAAAAAAGAAGAAGAAGAAGATCACCTTTTACCCTCAAGTAGACCCCACTGTCTTTTCTTTCTCTCTGTTTCCATCTCTTCTGGATATTTAACTCCGACTTATCAGTGAGAACAGGTCGTATTTCATTTTCTCTTCCTGTATTAGTTTGCTCAGGGAAATAGTCTCCAGCTCCAGCCATGTCCTCGCAGAGGACATGACCTCGTTCTTTTTTTCCTTTTTCTTTTTTTTTTTTGAGACAGAGTTTTTGCTGTTGTTGCCCAGGCTGGAGTGCAATGGCACAATCTCAGCTCACTGCAACCCCCGCCTCCCAGGTTCAAGCCATTCTCCTGCCTCAGCCTCCCGAGTAGCTGGGATTACAGGCATGCACCACCACACCTGGCTGATTTTGTATTTTTAGTAGAGATGGGGTTTCTCCATGTTGGACAGGCTGGTCTTGAACTCCCAACCTCAGGTGATCCACCCCCCTCGGCCTCCCAAAGTGCTGGAATTACAGGCGTGAGCCCCTGCACCCGGCCATCTTGTTCATTTTTATGGTTGCATAGTATTCCACAGTGTATAGCTACCACATTTTCTTTATCTGGTTTATCACTGATGGGCATTGATGTTGATTCCATCTTTTTGCTGTTGTGAGTGGTGACGTGAACAGGCAGTTTTGAAAAGAAGACATACATATGGTCAAGAGTCATATGAGAAAAATGCTCAACATCACTAATCTTTAGAGCATTGCAAATCAAAACCACAATGAGATACAATCTCACATCAGTCAGAATGGCTATTACTACAAAATCGAAAAACAGCAGATGCTGACGAGGTTGCAGAGAAAAGGGAACGCATATACGCTGCTGGTGGGAATATAAATTAGTTCAACCATTGTGGAAAGCACTGTGACAACTCTTCAAAGAACTGAAAACAGAATTACCATTCGACCCAGCAATCCCATGATTGGGTATATACCCGAAGGAATATAAATTGTTCTAGCATAAATGGCCGGGCGCGGTGGCTCACGCCTGTAATCCCAGCACTTTGGGAGGCTGGGGCAGGTGGATCACAAGGTCAGGAGATCGAGACCAGCCTGACCAATATGGTGAAACCCCATCTCTACTAAAAATACAAAAATTAGCTGGGCGCGGTGGCTAACACCTGTAATCCCAGCACTTTGGGAGGCCAAGGTAGGCAGATCACAAGGTCAGGAGATCAAGACCAGCCTGAACAATATGGTGAAACCCTGTCTCTACTAAAAATACAAAAATTATCTGGCTCACACCAGTAATTCTAACACTTTGGGAGGCCAAGGCGGGCAGATCACCTGAGGTCAGGAGTTTGAGACCAGCCTGGCCAACACGGTGAAACCAGATCTCTACTACAAATACAAATATTAGCCAGGCATGGTGGCTCATGCCTGTAGTCCCAGCACTTTGGGAGGCCAAGGGAGGTGGATCACAAGGTCAGGAGATCGAGACCAGCCTGACTAACATGGTGAAACCCCATCTCTACTAAAAATACAAAATTTAGCTGGCTCACGCCAGTAATCCCAACACTTTGGGAGGCTGAGGCAGGTGGATCACCTGAGGTCAGGAATTCAAGACCAGCCTGGCCAATATGGTGAAACCCCATCTCTACTAAAAATACAAAAAGTTGTCAGGCATGGTGGCTCACACTTGTAATCCCAACACTTTGGGAGGCCAAGGCGGGCGGATCACCTGAGGTCAGGAGTTTGAGACCAGCCTGGCCAACATGGTGAAACCCCATCTCTACTACAAATACAAAAATTAGCCAGGCATGGTGGCTCCTGCCTGTAGTCCCAGCTACTTGGGAGGCTGACACAGGAGAATCACTTGAACCCGGGAGGCAGGGGTTGCAGTGAGCTGAGATCCTGCCACTGCACTCCAGCCTGGGTGACATAGTGGGACTTGGTTTCAATAATAATAATAATAATAATAATAATAATAATAATAAATAAATTGTTCTAGCATAAAGACACATGCACACGAATGTTCACTGCAGCACTAACTTTTGGCTTTCTTTTCTGGTAGGATGCAAACATTTTCTTGGGTTGGTGCCATTTTATTCTATTGTTAGCAAGCATCTATGACCTGTGGTGAGTTACTCCTAAGCAGCGGCTCTGAACTCTGGCTGCACAAAGGCATTTTATGGGAGCTTTTAGAAAATACTGAGGCTAGGACCCACCCCCAGAGACCCATGTTTATTTGATGGGAGGTGTCGGCTGGGTAACAGGAGTCCTAAGGTATCAGCAAGGGGTGGTGAAATGCAGAGAGTTTGAGAAACCACGGAGCTAGGCAGGTGTTGTGCACCTTAACTCCCCCGTCCCCAGTGCGTTGGGGGTGCCCTCAGGAGTCAGTGAGGAGCCTCCAGTTTGGACGGGGCTTCAGCAGCTTGGCTGCAAGCAAGACAGCCCAGGTCCACTTTGTAAATAGATCAATACAGGCCAGCCAAGAGGAATCGATTTTCAGTTGCGTGTGGCTGGCTGCCCTGCAAAGCCAATTTGTAATCTGATCCCGTTCCTGTATGGGGGAGCTTTCAAATTTCTCTGGGATGCCTGGAAGCCTGTGGAGACAGAGAGGCTGTTTCTGTAGGGTTACCCGGTGGCCACGCCAAAATGCTCAGCTGTGCGTTTCGGCGACCAGCATCCCCTGAGACTCAGTGAGAAAAGAAAACAAGGGCTAGAAGGAGGGTTAGCAGGACGGATGAGAGGCTGTTTCAGACATGGCATTCTGCAGTGTGCTGTTACACAAAATGCAGCATATTGTCAGGCTTTGTGTTATATGGACTTTATACCACCTATAAGGTGCAGAATATATAATCGTGCAATTGTTAAAAAAGATATATATATATAAAATATATATTATATATGGGATATATATGTTATATATAAGGTATATATAAAGATATATATATAAAGATATATATTTATATATAAAAGATATATATATTTATAAATAAAGACATATATCTTTATATATAAAAGATATATATATTTATAAATAAAGACATATATCTTTATATATAAAAGATATATATTTATAAATAAGGACATATATCTTTTATATATATAAAAGATATATATTTATAAATAAAGATATATATCTTTATACATATAAAAGATATATATTTATAAAAAAGATATATATCTTTATTATATATGTATCTTTATACATATAAAAGATATATATTTATAAAAAAGATATATATCTTTATTATATATATCTTTATATATATCTTTATTATATATATTTTATATATCTTTATTATACATATTATATATATCTTTATTATATCTATATAAAAGATATATATTTATAAAGATATATATCTTTATATATAAAAGATATATATATATACTCTTTATATATATATAAAAAAGATATATATATACACTATTTTTTTTTTGGAGTCTCACTCTGTCACCCAGGCTGCAGTGCAGTGGCGCAATCTTCGCTGACTGCAACCTGCACCTCCCAGGTTTAAGCAATTCTCCTGCCTCAGCCTCCCGAGTAGCTGGGACTACAGACACCTTCCACCATGCCCGGCTAATTTTTGTATTTTTAGTAGAGATGGGGTTTCACCATGTCAGCTGGGATGGTCTCGATCTCCTGACCTCGTGATCCACCCGCCTTGGCCTCCCAAAGTGCTGGGATGACAGGCGTGAGCCACCGTGCCCGGCCTATATGCGTTTTATGACATATATTATTCACAGAGTAGTTCAACTTTGTAGAAAAAAATTAGATTTTCCCACCTCGCATATAGATATACATATATTCTATCCTCCAGGATAGTTACCATATTATACATTATAACATATCATGTGTTATGTATAAAGTATGATATAGTATATGTTTGCATATCCAATAGTGCAATTTGTTGTAGAAAATATAAGGTTTTTCCAGCTTGCAATATGGATGTATGTATATCTTAATATATATCATATTGTCTGCAATAGTTATATGTGCATAATAGTAAATACAATATATAATACAGATAATGCATTATATATATATATAAAATATATATATTTGACTATATGATAGAATATATAATAGTGGGCCTGGCACGGTGACTCATGCCTGTAATCCCAGCACTTTGGGAGGCTGAGGCAGGTGGATCACGAGGCCAGGAATTCCAGACCAGCCTGGCCAACATGGTGAAACCCTGTCTCTACCAAAAATACAAAAATTAGCTGGGCGTGATGGCAGGCTCCTGTAATCCCAGCTACTCCAGAGGCTGAGGCAGGAGAATCACTTGAACCCAGGAGGTAGAGGTTGCAGTGAGCCAAGATTGTGCCACTGCACTGCAGCCTGGGCGACAGAGCAAGACTCTGTCTGAAAAAAAGAAATTATATAATAGTGCAATTTCATAGGAAACATAGAATTTTCCCACTTTACATACAGATATACTTATAGTCTATTTCAAATTCCATTATCTGCAATAGAAATAATATTATGTATGTATAACACTGTATAACATATATAGTTACATGTATAATGGATAATGTTGTATAATACATAGTTACATAATATATAGTTATGTCTATATAACACACATGTGTACATATAACACCCATACATGTAAGTATATAACACACGTATGTGTATATGACACACACATACGTGTATATGATGCATATATATGTATATATGATACACACTTATGTATATAAGACATATATATCTATGGGTTCACATAGAGGGTTTTGGCTTGGAGCTGGGTTCTTTAGCGGGCAGCTTCCAGCAGTGAATGGGACATGCACCCTGCCCCACAGGCTCATGTGTATTAGAAACATTACTCAGTGCCCAGGACAGCACATCCCTGGGCTGGGATGAGTCAATGGTGGGAGCTGCAGGCAGGATGCACAGTGAGAGAGACCCTGATCCGGTCCACTCAGCAAGGGCAAGGTACAATGGCTTTCATGTCTGTGTTCACCCAAGTTCATGTTGAATCCTTACTCTTGAGAGTTGGCGTTAGGAGGTGGTGCTTTTGGGAGATGATGAGGTATTCATGCTGAATCCTCACTCTTGAGAGATGGCGTTAGGAGGTGGTGCTTTTGGGAGATGATGAGGTATTCATGTTGAATCCTGTCTTGAGTGATGGCCTTCAGAGGTGGTGCTTTTGGGAGATGACGAGGTATTCATGTTGAATCCTATCTTGGGAGATGGCATTAGGAGGTGGTGCTTTTGGGAGATGATGAGGTATTCATGTTGAATCCTCACTCTTGGGAGATGGCGTTAGGAGGTGGTGGTTCTGGGAGATGATGAGGTATTCATGTTGAATCCTCACTCTTGGGAGATGGCGTTAGGAGGTGGTGGTCCTGGGAGATGATGAGGTATTCATGTTGAATCCTCACTCTTAAGTGATGGCGTTAGGAGGTAGTGCTTTTGGGAGATGATGAGGTATTCATGTTGAATCCTCACTCTTGAGTGATGGCGTTAGGAGGTGGTGCTTTTGGGAGATGATGAGGTATTCATGTTGAATCCTCACTCTTGAGTGATGGCGTTAGGAGGTGGTGGTTTTGGGAGATGATAAGGTTGTGAGGTTGGAGCCTCATTAAGGGGATTCCTGTCCTATAAAACGGACCCCAGAGAGCTCCATCATCCCTTCCACCATGTGAGGATACAGACAGAAGGTGCTGTCTATGAACCAGGAAGTGGGGTTTCTACCAGGCACTGAATCTCATGTCTTGATCCTGAACACTCAACCTCCAGAACTGCGAGACGTAAAGGTTGACTGCTTATAAGCTGCCCAAGACCCCATCCTGAAACATGAAGCTTCCAGTCCCAACAAAAGTGGAGAAAATGTTTATGGACAGAATAGTCACGTCCCACCATCATTCCTGTGTTGAAATCTTCAACCCCAAGAGGATGGTGTTGGGAGGTGGGGCCATTGGAAGGTGATGAGGTGGTGAGGGTGGGGCCCCATGAATGTGATTAGTGCCCTTAGAAAAGGGACCCCAGAGAGCTCCTTCACCCCTTCCACCAGGTGAGGACACAGCCAGAAGACACCATCTATGAACCAGGAAGTGGGGCCTCACCAGACACCGAATCTGCCATGCCTTGGTCTTGGACTTCCAGCCTCCTGAACTGTGAGCAAAAAATGTCAGTTGTTTATAAGCCACCCAGTCTATGGTACTGTTTGTTTTGTTTTGTTTTGTTTTGTTTTGAGACGGAGTCTCGCTCTGTCACCAAGCTGGAGTGCAGTGACGCGATCTTGGCTCACCGCAACCTCTGCCTCCCAGGTTCAAGCAATTCTCCTGCCTCAGCCTCCTGAGTAGCTGGGATTACAGGCACCTGCCACAATGCCTGGCTAATTTATTTGTATTTTTAGTAGAGATGGGGTTTCACCATGTTGGCCAGGCTGGTCTTGAACTCCGGAGCTCAGGCAATCTGCCCACCTCAGCCTCCCAAAGTGCTAGGATTAAGTACTTTTTATAGCAGCCTGAGATGGACAAACACACAAAGACGAAAAAAATAATTCTAGTTGTGTTCTCCACGGTTTAGAACAGCGACAGGATAGGCAAGCTCATGCCTTGCAAATGGTGAGACCCTTTTTGACAAGCTGTTGGACAGCAATTCCTTTCCCACGGGATTTATTTTTTCCTAAGGATAAAAACAGAAAATGGACCGAGTGCGGTGGCTCACACCTGTAATTCCAGCACTTTGGGAGGCCAATGTGGGAGGATCACGAAGTCAGGAGTTCAATACTAGCCTGGCCAATATGGTGAAACCCCGTCTCTACTAAAAATACAAAAATTAGCTGGGCGTCTTGGTATGCACCTGTAATCCCAGCTACTCAGGAGGCTGAGGCAGGAAAATCGCTTGAACCCAGAAGGCAGAGGCTGCAGTGAGCTGAGATCGAGCCACTGCACTATTCCAGCCTGGGTGACAGAGCGAGACTCCGTCTCAAAAAAAAAAAAAAGAGGCAAATGAAGCGTTAAGGATCAGACTGTGTTGCTGTGCCATTTATACATGGAGAAAACTCGAGAGGGATCTCATGTCCAAGGACCAGGACACGGCCAGGTAACAGCAAAGCTTCCATGCAAGTGACAGGGTGAAAAAATAGCGTGGATGGTCCCCACTGAGAGGAAAACCCAACACATTTTCCAGTGGAGAAAATGGGACTGGTAGGAGAACATCACGACGATGACGGTGCTATCTGTGAGGGAAAGGGTTTGCACTGGTGTGAAAAGCACTGGAAAGCAGCAAGTCAATCTATGCACAGAGGTTATCTGGATGCAGCAGAAAAGGAGGTGGCAGGTGTGTCCGGTTCGCATTTCATAAATATTTGCGATGCTTTTTATTTAATTAATTAATTAGTTTATTATTTTTGAGACGGAGTTTCACTCTTGTCACCCAAGCTGGAGTGCAGTGGGGCGATCTTGGCTCACTGCAACCTCCGCCTCTGGGGTTCAAGGAGTTCTCCTGCCTCAGCCTTCTGAGTAGCTGGGATTACAAGTGCCCGCCAGCATGTCTGGCTAATTTTTGAATTTTTAGTACAGACGGGGCTTCTCCAAATTGGCCAGGCTTGTCTCAAACTCTTGACCTCAGGTGATCTGCTCGCCTCGGCCTCCCAAAGTGCTGGGATTACAGGTGTGAACCACTGCACCCGGCCACATTTTTCCCCTCTTATAATAACAGTGTCATGTTGGATCAGGGGCCAACTCCACTTCATTCTGACCAAATCTTTACGAATCACATCTGCAAAGGCTCTATTTCCAAATGAGGTCACACTTGAGCTTCTGAGCAGACGTAAATTTGGGGGGTACATGTTTCAGCCCCATTCACATCAACGTCTTTTTCTTCTTTAGCAATCAGTGAAGATAATAAGGTCATTTTTATTCTGAGACCAGCCTGGCCAATATGGTGAAACTCCGTCTCTACTAAAATACAAAAATTAGCTGGGTGTGGTGTCGGGCACCTATAATCCCAGCTACTCAGGAGGCTGAGGCAGGAGAATCTCTTAGAACCCAGGAGGTGGAGGTTGCAGTCAGCCGGATCAGGCCACTGCACTCCAGCCTGGGTGACAGAGGGAGATTCCATCTCAAAAAAAATAATAAAATAAAAAATTAATTAATTAAAAATGCTGGGTGCGGTGGCTCATGCCTGTCATCCCAGCACTTTGGGAGGCCGAGGCAGGTGGATCACAAGGTCAGGAGTTCGAGACCAGCCTGGCCAATATGGTGAAACTCCGTCTCTACTAAAATACAAAAATTAGCCTGGTGTGGTGTTGGGCGCTTGTAATCCCAGCTTCTCAGGAGGCTGAGGCAGGAGAATCTCTTAGAACCCGGGAGGCAGAGGTTGCAGTGAGCCAAGATCAGGCCACTACACTCCAGCCTGGGTGACAAGAGGGAGACTCTGTCTCAAAAAAAATAATAAAATAAAAAATAAATAAATTAATTAAAAAGGCTGGGTGTGGTGGCTCATGCCTGTAATCCCAGCACTTTGGGAGGCCGAGGTGGGCAGATCACCTGAGGTTGGGGGTTCGAGACCATCCTGGCCAACATGGTGAAACCCCGTCTCTATTAAAATACAAAAATTAGCTAGGTATGGTGTCGGGTGCTTGTAATCTCAGCTACTCAGGAGGCTGAGGCAGAATCTTAGAATCCGGAAGGTGGAGGTTGCAGTGAGCTGAGATCAAGCCATTGCACTCCAGCCTGGGTGACAAGAGGGAGACTCTGTCTCAAAAAAATATATAATATAATAATAAATAAATAAATAAATAAATAAATAAATAAATAAATAAATGATAAAATAGGCCGGGCGCGGTGGTTCACACCTGTAATCCCAGCACTTTGGGAGGCCGAGGCGGGTGGATCACCTGATGTCAGGAGTTCGAGACCAGCCTGGCCAACATGGTGAAACCTCGTCTCTACTAAAAATACAAAAATTAGCCACGTGTGGTGTCGGGTGCCTGTAGTCCCAGCTACTCAGGAGGCTGAGGCAGGAGAATCTCTTAGAATCCGGGAGGCGGAGCTTGCAGTGAGCTGAGATTGCCTCACTGCACTCCAGCCTGGGCGACAAGAGGGGAACTCCGTCTAAAAAAATAATAATAAGTAATATAAAAAGTAAAATAAATAAAAGGATTTCAGAGGCATCTAAGTGAGTAAGGACCCGGCCAAGCATATATGTTGAAGATAAGCTGAGAAGGCTTTATAGCAATTACCAAAAAAAAAGAGCTGGTAACAACAGCCACTCTGGGGGTGTAAAAATGGAACCACCGTTGGTAACAGGAGCTTCCATTCCTTCTAATGACCTCTTTGAAGGTACGAGTGATTTACACTCCATCATAACCCTCTTGGCCCCTGGGGCCTCATCTCAGCATTCATTCCGTAGGCAGGAGGCACGGTTCTCGGTGTCCCCGGAGACCAACCCTGTTTTGTTTCTTTGGTAAAGCATAAAGCATGGTGCTACGGCTTTGAAAACATTATTCTCAGTGAACAGAAGCCTGTCGCTGAAGACCGCGTATCCTGAGATTTCATTCAGATGAAAGGTTCAGAATAGACAAATCCAGACACAAAGCAGATTAGTGGTTTCACAGGGGCTGGGGTGGGGGTGGGAAGGGACTGGGGTCATGGGTAAAGAGTATGGGGTTTCTTTGTCTTACGCAAGGGATGAAAATGTTGTAAACTACCCACAGTCATGCTTCTCTGCATCTGTGAATAACCTAAAAGCCATTGAATTGTAAATTGAATTGTCCATGACTAGATGGGCCACTGCACATCACAGGCAGAGGTAGGAGACACCATCCTAGCATCCACTGTTGACATTCTAAAAGTGACTGTCGGCCAGGCATGGTGGCTCACGCCTGTCATCCCAGCACTTTGGGAGGCCGAGGTGGGCGGATCACTTGAGGTCAGGAGTTGGAGAGCAGCCTGGCCAACATGGCGAAACCCCATCTCTACTAAAAATACAAAAATTAGCTGGCTATGGTGGCTCATGCCTGCCATCCCAGCAGTTTGGGAGGCCAAGGTCGGCGGATCACCTGAGGTCGGGAGTTCGAGACCAGCCTGGCCAACATGGTGAAACCTTGTCTCTACTTGAAAAATGAGTGAATTGTATGGGATGTGAATTATATCTGAACAGAACAATCTTTTTTCTTTTTCTTTTGGCTGGTTTTCTTTTTCTTTTGGTTTCTTTTGATCTGATGGTTTTACAAATAGGAGTTCCTCTGACAATGTCTCACTCTGTCACCCAGGCTCAAGTGCAGTGGCACGATCATAGCTCACCGCAGCCTCCATCTCCTGGACTCAGGTAACCCTCTCACCTCAGTGTCAGCGTAGCTGGGACTGCAGGTGTGCACCACCATGCCCAGTTAATTTATTTCTTCTAATTTGTAGAGACTTAAAAAAATATATATATATATGGAGGCCGATGCGGGTAGATCACCTGAGGTCAGGAGTTCGAGACCAGCTTGACCAGCATGGCGAAACCCCATCTATAGTAAAAGTACAAAATTACCTGGGCGTGGTGGCACACACCTGTAATCCCAGCTACTAAAGAGGCTGAGGCAGGAGAATCGCTTGAACCAGGGAGGCGGAGGTTGCGGTGAGCCCAGATTGTGCCACTCCAGTCTAGCCTGGGTGACTCTGTCTGAAATATATATACATATATATGTGTTCTTAGAATTTTTGCTTTAACCTTTTAACCTTTAACCTTTTAATATATTTAATATAAATCTTAGCATTTTTGCTTTAACGTTTAATGAAAAACTTCAGAGCATACTTCGGAGATCCTTCAGGATCAGCTGCAGACCACTGCAAGAAAATGAATATCACAGTAAAGCAAGTCACACAATTATTTTTGTGCATATAAAAGTGCATATAGGGCCGGGTGTGGTGGCTCACGCCTGTAATCCCAGCACTTTGGGAGGCCGAGGTGGGTGGATCATGAGGTCAGGAGGTAGGGACCATCCTGGCTAACAAGGTCAAACCCCATCTCTACTGAAATACAAAACTTAGCCAGGCATGGTGGTGCATGCCTGTAGTCCCAGCTACTCAGGAGGCTGAGGCGGGAGAATTGCTTGAAGCCTGTAGGCAGAGGTTGCAGTGAGTGGAGACCTCACCACTGCACTCCAGCTTGGGTGACAGGGCAAGACTCCATCTCAAAAATAAAATAAAATAAAAGTGCATATAAAAGGTATGTTTATAACCGTATTGTAGCCTATTAAACGTGTAATAGCATTATGTCTTAAAAATATGCATGCTTTAATTTAAATTACTTTTTTTTCTTTTTTTTTTTAAATTATACTTTAAGTTCTAGGGTACATGTGCACAACATGCAGGTTTGTTACATATGTATACATGTGCCATGTTGGTGTGCTGCACCCGTTAACTCGTCATTTGCATTAGGTATATCTCCTAATGCTATCCCTCCCCGCTCCTCCCACCCCAATTTTAAATCTATTTTATTGCTAAAAGCTGCTAAGGCAGTAAGTACCTGCTATGGGAAAAGTGGTACTAATAGATTTTCTTCATGGATGGGGTTATGACATTCCTGCAATTTGTAAACAACAACAAAAAGTAGTGTCTGACAGTGCCATAAAGCAAACTGCAATCAAATGGGATGTGCCTGTATAGACACACTTTGGCATCCATTCAATTCTTTTCTTTATCCAACCAGAATATATATGTAATTTTCATTATTTATTTACTTCAATTTTTAATTTTTTTATTCTTTCATATTTTATTTTATTTTGAGACAGAGTCTCAGTCTGTCTCCCAGGCTGGAGTGCAATGGCTCTATTTTGGCTCACTGCAAACTCTACCTCCGGGGTTCAAGCGATTCTCCTGCCTCAGCCTCCTGAGTAGCTGGGATTACAGGCATTCACCACCACGCCTGGGTAATTTTGTATATTTAGTAGAGACGGGGTTTTGTCATGTTGGCCAGGCTGCTCTTGAACTCCTGGCCGAGGCGATCCGCTCGCTTCAGCCTCCCAAAGTGCTGGGATGACAGGTGTGAGCCACCGTGCCCAAATCTTTCCAGCCGGCTCTGAGCAGGAATCCATGTCAGGTCCACCTGTCCATCCAGCTCCAAGCTGATTCTCAGCCACTGCACAGACTGAAAAAAATGGACTTTAATATCTTTGAAAACCTCGTTGGCTTAAAGGAACCTGTAGAAAATTCTTTTTTTATTTTTATTTTTATTTTTTAACTCAAAGAGTGGAGTTTGGATTGACCTTGTGATGGCACGCTGCTCTTTTGTTTTGGTGAAAATCCTGTAGCGGGCACTTTGCAGAAGCAAATTTAGAGCAAAGGTGGTGGCATGGAGTTGTGTGAGGTTGCTGAAAAGTAGCAAATGGAAGAAAGGTTAATGGAGCTGGATTTCTACAAAGGACGTCCTTTGAGGAGATCCACAGTGGTGACAATCACAGAGCAGCTTGCGTTTCCTATTCTGGGGACTTGGAGCACTCGATTCTAAGGAAGAAAGTGTGAGTGGGCACAGGGCTGGTGGTCACAACAAAAACAACAGTAATAATATGATACTACACCGTACGAGAGCAGTCATCATCACAATAGTAATAATATGACACTACCGCCATGTGAGAGCAGTCATAATCACAATAGTAAGAATATGATACTACCACCGCGTGAGAGCAGTCATCATCACAACAGTAATATGATACTACCACCGCGTGAGAGCAGTCATCATCACAACAGTAATAATATGATACTACCCCCGCGTGAGAGCAGTCATCATCACAACAGTAATAATATGATACTACCGCCGCGTGAGAGCAGTCATCATCACAACAGTAATAATATGACACTACCGCCGCGTGAGAGCAGTCATCATCACAACAGTAATATGATACTACCGCCGCGTGAGAGCAGTCATCATCACAACAGTAATAATATGATACTACCACCGCGTGAGAGCAGTCACCATCACAACAGTAATAATATGATACTACCCCCGCGTGAGAGCAGTCATCATCACAACAGTAATAATATGATACTACCCCCGCGTGAGAGCAGTCATCATCACAACAGTAATAATATGATACTACCACCACGTGAGAGCAGTCATCATCACAACAGTAATATGATACTACCGCCGCGTGAGAGCAGTCATCATCACAACAGTAATATGATACTACCACCGCGTGAGAGCAGTCATCATCACAACAGTAATAATATGATACTACCACCACGTGAGAGCAGTCATCATCACAACAGTAATATGATACTACCGCCGCGTGAGAGCAGTCATCATCACAACAGTAATATGATACTACCACCGCGTGAGAGCAGTCATCATCACAACAGTAATATGATACTACCCCCGCGTGAGAGCAGTCATCATCACAACAGTAATAATATGATACTACCCCCGCGTGAGAGCAGTCATCATCACAACAGTAATAATATGATACTACCGCCGCGTGAGAGCAGTCATCATCACAACAGTAATATGATACTACCCCCGCGTGAGAGCAGTCATCATCACAACAGTAATATGATACTACCGCCGCGTGAGAGCAGTCATCATCACAACAGTAATAATATGATACTACCACCACGTGAGAGCAGTCATCATCACAACAGTAATATGATACTACCCCCGCGTGAGAGCAGTCATCATCACAACAGTAATAATATGATACTACCCCCGCGTGAGAGCAGTCATCATCACAACAGTAATAATATGATACTACCGCCGCGTGAGAGCAGTCATCATCACAACAGTAATATGATACTACCACCGCGTGAGAGCAGTCATCATCACAACAGTAATATGATACTACCACCGCGTGAGAGCAGTCATCATCACAACAGTAATAATATGATACTACCGCCGCGTGAGAGCAGTCATCATCACAACAGTAATAATATGATACTACCGCCGCGTGAGAGCAGTCATCATCACAACAGTAATAATATGATACTACCCCCGCGTGAGAGCAGTCATCATCACAACAGTAATAATATGATACTACCGCCGCGTGAGAGCAGTCATCATCACAACAGTAATATGATACTACCGCCACGTGAGAGCATCATCATCACAACAGTAATAATATGATACTACCGCCACGTGAGAGCAGTCATCATCACAACAGTAATATGATACTACCGCCACGTGAGAGCATCATCATCACAACAGTAATAATATGATACTACCGCCGCGTGAGAGCAGTCATCATCACAACAGTAATAATATGATACTACCCCCGCGTGAGAGCAGTCATCATCACAACAGTAATATGATACTACCGCCGCGTGAGAGCAGTCATCATCACAACAGTAATATGATACTACCACCACATGAGAGCAGTCATCATCACAACAGTAATAATATGATACTACCGCCGCGTGAGAGCAGTCATCATCACAACAGTAATATGATACTACCCCCGCGTGAGAGCAGTCATCATCACAACAGTAATAATATGATACTACCCCCGCGTGAGAGCAGTCATCATCACAACAGTAATAATATGATACTACCCCCGCGTGAGAGCAGTCATCATCACAACAGTAATATGATACTACCCCCGCGTGAGAGCAGTCATCATCACAACAGTAATAATATGATACTACCCCCGCGTGAGAGCAGTCATCATCACAACAGTAATAATATGATACTACCCCCGCGTGAGAGCAGTCATCATCACAACAGTAATATGATACTACCACCGCGTGAGAGCAGTCATCATCACAACAGTAATATGACACTACCACCGCGTGAGAGCAGTCATCATCACAACAGTAATAATATGATACTACCCCTGCGTGAGAGCAGTCATCATCACAACAGTAATAATATGATACTACCGCCGCGTGAGAGCAGTCATCATCACAACAGTAATATGACACTACCGCCGCGTGAGAGCAGTCATCATCACAACAGTAATATGAT
This sequence comes from Pongo pygmaeus, assembly GCF_028885625.2. Classification (NCBI taxonomy): domain Eukaryota; kingdom Metazoa; phylum Chordata; class Mammalia; order Primates; family Hominidae; genus Pongo; species Pongo pygmaeus. The sequence goes on from NC_072397.2 coordinate 1,574,318, forward strand.
ACTACCCCTGCGTGAGAGCAGTCATCATCACAACAGTAATAATATGATACTACCACCGCGTGAGAGCAGTCATCATCACAACAGTAATAATATGATCCTACCGCCGCGTGAGAGCAGTCATCATCACAACAGTAATAATATGATACTACCACCGCGTGAGAGCAGTCATCATCACAACAGTAATAATATGATACTACCGCCGCGTGAGAGCAGTCATCATCACAACAGTAATATGATACTACCACCGCGTGAGAGCAGTCATCATCACAACAGTAATATGATACTACCGCCGCGTGAGAGCAGTCATCATCACAACAGTAATAATATGATACTACCGCCGCGTGAGAGCAGTCATCATCACAACAGTAATAATATGATACTACCACCGCGTGAGAGCAGTCATCATCACAACAGTAATAATATGATCCTACCGCCGCGTGAGAGCAGTCATCATCACAACAGTAATAATATGATACTACCACCGCGTGAGAGCAGTCATCATCACAACAGTAATAATATGATACTACCGCCGCGTGAGAGCAGTCATCATCACAACAGTAATAATATGATACTACCCCCGCGTGAGAGCAGTCATCATCACAACAGTAATATGATACTACCCCCGCGTGAGAGCAGTCATCATCACAACAGTAATATGACACTACCGCCGCGTGAGAGCAGTCATCATCACAACAGTAATATGATACTACCACCGCGTGAGAGCAGTCATCATCACAACAGTAATAATATGATACTACCGCCGCGTGAGAGCAGTCATCATCACAACAGTAATAATATGATACTACCGCCACGTGTAATGAGATGTCTTAGTCCATCTCAGGCTGCTATCACAGACTACCATAGACTGGGTGGCTTATAACAGCAGACATTGATTCTCCCACAGTCCTGGAGGCTGGAGGTCTGAGATCCAGCTGTGGGCAGGGCTGCTTCCTCCTGAGCCCTCTCTCCTGGGCTTGGAGACGCCGTCTTCTCCCTGTGTCCTCACAGGCTCATCCCTCTGTGTGTGTCTCTGTCCTCATCTCCTCTTCTTATAAGGACACCAGTCCTATTGGATGAGGGTCCACCTTAGTGAACTCGTATTACCTTAATCACCTCTTTAGAGGCCCCATCTCCAAACACACTCACATTTTGAGGTCCTGGGGGTTAGCGGCTTCAACATAAGGATTTAGGGCAGACAAAACTCAGACCTGGAACCACTGTATACATCACTGTTCCAGGGTTGTGGAGATATCCCTAGCTAGGAGAGGTAGCCTTGTGGGGTGACTCTGAAAAAACCCAAATCTAAAAAGACAGGGGAAGACCATGGAGAGGGGGGTCATGTATGTGTAACTCTTGAGCATTTTATTCCAGGATCAAGTAAACATGCCAATATTTGGGTTAGCTTTCTGCTTTTTCTCTGGGAAAACACGACGATTTACACTGCATTGAATTTAAGGATGGTTGCTTTCTCCTTGACATGCCACCAGAACAAACAGGGTCTCTGATTCTGAAATGACTCCAGATTTGGGAGGCAAAGTCATGTCAGCCAATTTTTACAGATGCCGTCTGTAGACTCCATTTGCACCTTCATTTGGCTTTACAGATTCAGACTGTGTTTCTGGAGCCGCCTGGCACGTTCTCCTCTATTGAGATTATAAAATTATCAAAAGCTTGAAGGTAAATGCTCTCTGTTGATTCAACACGATTACAACTTTGTGTGTGTGTGTTTGCTGCAGTGCAGCATGCAAGTTTTATAGGACAACCTGAGTCTTCATTTCTTCAGTTTGACATTCTGAGTTTAAGACAAAGGGAATGATCACCCCGCAGTGTTCTTGGTAAAGGAAGAGTGTTAGAGCATCATGGCAGTATTCTTTCAGCCTCCAGGAAGAGAAGCTTTTAAAATGACAATTTCTGATTTGACATTTTCACTTATAACACCCTAGAGGTATAGGCAGGTCTTGCATCAGCAAAAGGTTATTGCTGTGGAGAATTGGGAGCTCTGGTAAATGAAGTGTGACCACCTTGCCCACAGTAAGGCAGGGAAGACAACAGAATGTAGAAAATGTGACTACATTCAGGAAGACATTGTGGCAATTCCTCAAGGATCTAGAACCAGAAATACCTTTTGACCCAGCAATCCCATTACTGGGTATATACCCAAAGGATTATAAATCACTCTACTATAAAGACTCATGCCCACTTATGTTTATTGTGGCACTGTTCACAATAGCAAAGACTTGGGACCGACCCAAATGCTCATCAATGATAGACTGGATAAAGAAAATGTAGCACATAGACACCACGGAATACTATGCAGCCATCAAAAGGAACAAGATCATGTCCTTTGCAGGGACAGGGATGAAGCTGGAAACCATCATTCTCAGCAAACTGACACAAGAACAGAAAACCAAACACTGCATGTTCTCGCTCATAAGTGGGAGCTGAACAATGAGAACACATGGACACAGGGAGGGGAACATCACACACCAGGGCCTGTCAGGGGATGGGGGCTAGGGGAGGGATAGGATTAGGGGTAATACCTTATGTATATAATGGGTTGATGGGTGCAGCAAACCACCATGGCACATGTATACCTATGTAACAAAACTGCCTATTCTGTACATGTACCCCAGAACTTAAAGTATAATTTAAAAAAAAAAAAAGAAAAAAATGTGCAATACTCACAAGATGATGTTCCAAGTTGTTTAGCTGCAATAGTGACTGGGTTAATGCATGAGCTTGCCCCCCTTTTTCCTTATTATTTTGTTATCCCATAAAACCTTTCCTAGAGGGGCTAAGAATATATGGGAAATTCCAATATACCATTTCTGGGGAAACCCAAGCAAATAACAGACAGGGGCTATGGCCACAGCATGCTTTCTGGATATTCACTGTTACGAGTAGAATTGTGTCCTAAGCCAAATTCACAGAGTGACGTCCTAAATCTCAGTTCCACAGACTGTGATCTCGTTTGGAAGTACATCATTGCAGATGTAATTAATTGGTTCTGTTAGGATGAGGTCAGGCTGGAGTGAAATGGGTCCCTAATCTAATATAACTGTTGTTTTCATCCATTTCAGCTTCTATCACAAGATGTCATAAATTTGGTTGGTTTGAAATAATGGGCATTTATTGCTCACAGCTCTGGAGGCTGGAATTCCGAGATCAAAGGGTGGAAGATTCAGTGTGTGGGGAGGGCTTCCTGGATCACAGACAGCACCTTCTCACTATGCCCTTACAGGATCCCACCTCTGCCCCAAGGGACAAGATTTCACCATCAGACCCAAACACTTCCACCCAGTCCCACCTCTACCACTGGGAACCAGATGTCAGCATGAGACCAAAAAACCCTCACCCAGCCCCACCTCCAACACTGGAAACCAGATTTCAGCATGAGACCGAAACACCCTCACCCACACCCACCTCCAACAATGGGGATCAGATTTCAGCATGAGATGCAAACGCCCTCACCCAGCCCCACCTCCAACACGGGGAACCAGATTTCACCATGAGATACAAACATCTCAACCCAGCCCCACCTCTAAAACTGGGGAGCAGATTTCAGCATGAGACCCAAACATTTCCACCCAGCCCCACCTCCAACACTAGGGACCAGATTTCAGCATGAGACCGAAACACCTCCACCCAACCCCACCTCCAACACTGGAGAACAGATTTCAGCATGAGACCCAAACACCCTCACCCAGCTCTACCTCTAACAATGGGGACTGGATTTCACCATGAGACCCAAACACTTCCACCCAGCCACACCTCCAACACTGGGGACCAGATTTCAGCATGAGACGCAAACACCCTCACCCAGACCCACCTCCAACACTGGAGACCAGATTTCAACATGAGACCCGAACACCCGCACCCAGCACCACCCCTAACACTGGTGACCAGATTTCAGCATGAGACCCAAACACCTCCATCCAGTCTCACCACCAATACTAGGGACCAGATTTCAGCATGAGACCCAAACACCTCCATCCAGCCTCACCACCAACACTGGAGACCTGATTTCAGCATGAGACCCAGACATCTCTATCTGGCCCCACCTCCAACACTGGAGACCAGATTTCAGCAGGAGACCCAAACACCTCCACCCAGACCCAACTTCAACACTGCAGACCAGATTTCAGCAGGAGACCCAAACACCCTCACCCAGACCCACCAACATTGGTGACCACATTTCACCATGAGACCAAAACACCCTCACCCAGACCCACCCCTAACACTGGGGAGTAGATTTCAGCATGAGACCCAAACACCTCCACCTGGCCTTACCTCTAACAGTGGAGTCCAGATTTCAGCATGAGACCCAAATGCTTCCACCTGGCGTCACCTCTAACAGTGGAGACCAGATTTCAGCCTGAGACCCAAACACCCCCACCCAGCCCTACCCCTAACACTGGGGATGAGATTTCAGCATGAGACCCAAACACACTCACCCAGCCCCATATACAACGCTGGAGACCAGATTTCAGTATGAGACCCAAACACCCTCACTCAGACTCAAATCCAACATTGGTGACCAGATTTCAGAATGAGACTCAAACAGGCTCACCCAGACCCACCTCCAACACTGGAGACCAGATTTCAGCATGAGACCCAAACACCCTCACCCAGCCCCACCCATAACAATGGGGACTAGATTGCAGCATGAGACCCAAACACCTCCATCCAGCCTCACCACCAATACTGGGGACCAGATTTCAGCATGAGACCCAAACACCTCCACTCAGACCCACCTCCAACAATGGGGACCAGATTTCAGCATGAGACCCAAACACCCCCACCCAGACCCACCCCTAACACTGGGGACTAGATTTCAGCATGAGACCCAAACACCCCCACCCAGACCCACCTCCAACACTGGGGACCAGATTTCAGCATGAGACCCAAACGCCGTCACTCAGGACCACCCCTAACACTGGAGACCAGATTTCAGCATGGATCCCAAACACCCTCACCCAGCCCTACCCCTAACACTGGGGACGAGATTTCGGCATGAGACAAAAACACCTCCATCCGGCCCGCCTCACCTCCAACACTGGAGACGAGATTTCAGCATGAGACCCAAACAGCGTCACCCAGGACCACCCCTAACACTGGAAACCAGATTTCAGCATGAGACCCAAACGCCTCCACCTGGCCTCACCTCTAACACTGGGGACGAGATTTCAGCATGAGACCCAAATACCTCCATCCGGCCAGCCTCACCTCCAACACTGGGGACGAGATTTCAGCATGAGTACCAAACACGTCCATCCGACCCACCTCACCTCCAACAGTGGGGACGAGATTTCAGTATGAGACCCAAATACCTCCACCTGGCCTCACCTCTAACACTGGAGACCCAAACACCTCCACCTGGCCTTACCTCTAACAGTGGAGTCCAGATTTCAGCATGAGACCCAAACACCTCCACCTGGCCTTACCTCTAACAGTGGAGTCCAGATTTCAGCATGAGACCCAAACGCTTCCACCTGGCGTCACCTCTAACAGTGGAGACCAGATTTCAGCCTGAGACCCAAACACCCCCACCCAGCCCTACCCCTAACACTGGGGACGAGATTTCAGCATGAGACCCAAACACACTCACCCAGCCCCATATACAACGCTGGAGACCAGATTTCAGTATGAGACCCAAACACCCTCACCCAGACTCAAATCCAACATTGGTGACCAGATTTCAGAATGAGACTCAAAACAGGCTCACCCAGACCCACCTCCAACACTGGAGACCAGATTTCAGCATGAGACCCAAACACCCTCACCCAGCCCCACCCATAACAATGGGGACTAGATTGCAGCATGAGACCCAAACACCTCCATCCAGCCTCACCACCAATACTGGGGACCAGATTTCAGCATGAGACCCAAACACCTCCACTCAGACCCACCTCCAACGATGGGGACCAGATTTCAGCATGAGACCCAAAGAGCCTCACCCAGGCCCAACTCTAACACTGGGGACCAGATTTCAGCATGAGACCCAAACACATCCATCCAGCCTCACCACCAACACTGGGGATCAGATTTCAGCATGAAGCCCAAACACACTCACCCAGACCCACCTCCAACACTGGGGACCAGATTTCAGCATGAGACCCAAACACCCTCACCCAGCCCCAGCCCTAACACTGCGGACTAGATTTCAGCATGAGACCCAAACACGTCCATCCAGCCTGACCTCCAACACTGGGGATGAGATTTCAGCATGAGACCCAAACACTGGCACCCAGCACCACCCCTAACATTGGGGACCAGATTTCAGCATGAGACCCAAACACCTCCATCCATGCTCACCACTGACACTGGGGAACAAATTTCAGCATCAGACCCAAACATCTCCATTCAGCCTCACCATCAACACTGGAGACCAGACTTCAGCATAAGAACCAGACAACTCCATCCAGCCTCACGAACAACACTGGGGACAAGATTTCAGCATGAGGCCCAAACACCCTCACCCAGACCCACCTCCAACACTGGAGACCAGATTTCAGCATGAGACCCAAACACCCTCACCCAGACCCACCTCCAACACTGGAGACCAGATTTCAGCATGAGACCCAAACACTTCCACCCTGCCCGACCTCCAACATTGGGGACCAGATTTCAGCATGAGACCCAAACACCCTCACCCAGACCCACCTCCAACATCGGTGACCAGATTTCAGCATGAGACCCAAACACCCTCACCCAGACCCACCTCCAACATCGGTGACCAGATTTCAGCATGAGACCCAAACACCCTCACCCAGACCCACCTCCAACATCGGTGACCAGATTTCAGCATGAGACCCAAACACCCTCACCCAGACCCACCTCCAACATCGGTGACCACATTTCAGCATGAGACCCAAACACCCTCACCCAGCACCACCCCCAACACTGGTGACCAGATTTCAGCATGAGACCCAAACACCTCCATCAAGACTCACCCCTAACACTGGTGACCAGATTTCAGCATGAGACCAAAACACCTCCATTCACCCTCACCAACAACACTGGGGACCAGATTTCAGCATGAGGCCTAAACACCCTCACCCAGACGCACCTCCAACATTGGTGACCAGATTTCAGCATGAGACCCAAACACCTCCACCCAGCCCTACCTGCAACACTGGGACCAGATTTCAGCATGAGACACAGACACGTCCATCTGGCCCCATCTCCAACACAGGAGACCAGATTTCAGCGGAAGACCCAAACACCCTCACCCAGCCCCACCCCAAATACTGGGGACTAGATTTCAGCATCAGATCCAAACACCTCCATCCAGCCCCACCACCAGCACTGGGGACCAGATTTCAGCATGAGGCCCAAACACCCTCACCCAGGTCCACCTCCAACTCTGTGGACCAGATTTCAGCATGAGACCCAAACACCTCCATCCAGCCCCACCCCTAACACTGGGGACCAGATTTCAGAATGAGACCCAAACACCCTCACCCAGGCCCACCTCAAACACTGGGGACCAGATTTCAACATGAGACACTAAGACTTCCACCCAGCCCCACCTCCAACACTGGGGACCATATTTCACGATGAGGCCCAAACACCCTCTCACCCAGACCCACCTCCAACACTGGGGACCAGATTTCAGCATGAGACCCAAACACCCTCACCCAGCCCCACCCATAACAATGGGGACTAGATTGCAGCATGAGACCCAAACACCTCCATCCAGCCTCACCACCAATACTGGGGACCAGATTTCAGCATGAGACCCAAACACTTCCACCCAGCCCGACCTCCAACATTGATGACCAGATTTCAGCATGAGACCCAAACACCCTCACCCAGACCCACCTCCAACATTGGTGACCAGATTTCAGCATGAGACCCAAACACCCTCATCCAGCACCACCCCTAACACTGGGGACTGGATTTCAGCATGAGACCGAAACACTTCCATCCAGCCTCACCACCAACACTGCGGACCAGATTTCAGAATGAGGCCCAAACACCTTCACTCAGACCCACCTCCAACACTGGAGACCAGATTTCACCATGAGACTCAAACACTTCCACCCAGCCCCACCTCCAACAATGGGGACCTGATGTCAGCATGAGACCCAAACACCCTCACCCAGACCCACTTCCAACACTGGGGACTAGATTTCAGCATGAGACCAAAAAACCCTCACCCAGCCCCACCTCCAACACTGGAGACCAGATTTCAGCATGAGATACAAACATCTCCACCCAGCCCCACCTCCAACACTGGGGACCAGATTTCAGCATGAGACCCAAACACCTCCACCCAGCCCCACCTCCAATACTGGAGACCAGATTTCAGCGTGAGGCCCAAACAACCTCACCCAGCTCTACCTCTAACAATGGGGACCGGATTTCAGCATGAGACCCAAACACTTCCACCCAGCCCCACCTCCAACACTGGGGACCAGATTTCAGCATGAGATGCAAACATCCTCACCCAGACCCACCTCCAACACTGGAGACCAGATTTCAACATGAGACCCAAACACCCGCACCCAGCACCACCCCTAACACTGGTGACCAGATTTCAGCATGAGACCCAAGCACCTCCATCCAGTCTCACCACCAAAACTAGGGACCAGATTTCAGCATGAAACCCAAACACCTCCATCCAGCCTCACCACCAACACTGGAGACCTGATTTCAGCATGAGACCTAGACATCTCTATCTGGCCCCACCTCCAACACTGGAGACCAGATTTCAGCATGAGACCCAAACACCCTCACCCAGACCCACCTCCAACATTGGTGACCAGATTTCAGCATGAGACCCAAAAACCCTCAGCCAGCACCACCTCCAACACTGGGGACCAGATTTCAGCATGAGACCCAAACAACTCCATCCAGCCTCACCACCAACACTGGGGACCAGATTTCAGCATGAGACCCAAACACTTCCATCCAGCCTCACCACCAACACTGGGGACCAGATTTCAGCATGACGCCCAAACACCTTTACCCAGACCCACCTCCAACACTGGAGAGCAGATTTCAGCATGAGATGCAAACATCTTGACCCAGCCCCACTTCCAACACTGGGGACCAGATTTCAGCATGAGACCCAAACATTTCCACCCAGCCCCACCTCCAACATTGGGGACCTGATTTCAGCATGGGACCCAAACACCTCCACCTGGCCTCACCTTCAACTTCAGGGACCTGATTTCAGCGTGAGACCCAAACACCTCCACCCAGCCCCACCTCCAACACTGGGGACCACATTTCAGCATGAGGCCCAAACACCCTCACCCAGACCCACCACCAACACTGGGGACCAGATTTCACCATGAGACACAAACACCTCCACCCAGCCTCACCACCAACACTGGGGACCAGATTTCAGCATGAGACCCAAACACCTCCACCCGGACCTACCTCCAACAATGGGGATCAGATTTCAGCATGAGGCCCAAACACCCTCACCCAGACCCACCTCCAACATTGGTGACCAGATTTCAGCATGAGACCCAAACGCCCTCACCCAGACCCACCTCCAACACTGGAGACCAGATTTCAGCATGAGACCCAGACACCTCCACCCAGCCTCACCTCCAACTTTGGGGACCAGATTTCAGCATGAGACCCAAACACCCCACCCAGACCCACCCCTAACACTGGGGACTAGATTTCAGCATGAGACCCAAACACCCCCACCCAGACCCACCTCCAACACTGGGGACCAGATTTCAGCATGAGACCCAAACGCCGTCACTCAGGACCACCCCTAACACTGGAGACCAGATTTCAGCATGAATCCCAAACACCCTCACCCAGCCCTACCCCTAACACTGGGGACGAGATTTCGGCATGAGACAAAAACACCTCCATCCGGCCCGCCTCACCTCCAACACTGGAGACGAGATTTCAGCATGAGACCCAAACAGCGTCACCCAGGACCACCCCTAACACTGGAAACCAGATTTCAGCATGAGACCCAAACGCCTCCACCTGGCCTCACCTCTAACACTGGGGACGAGATTTCAGCATGAGACCCAAATACCTCCATCCGGCCAGCCTCACCTCCAACACTGGGGACGAGATTTCAGCATGAGTACCAAACACGTCCATCCGACCCACCTCACCTCCAACAGTGGGGACGAGATTTCAGTATGAGACCCAAATACCTCCACCTGGCCTCACCTCTAACACTGGAGACCCAAACACCTCCACCTGGCCTTACCTCTAACAGTGGAGTCCAGATTTCAGCATGAGACCCAAACACCTCCACCTGGCCTTACCTCTAACAGTGGAGTCCAGATTTCAGCATGAGACCCAAACGCTTCCACCTGGCGTCACCTCTAACAGTGGAGACCAGATTTCAGCCTGAGACCCAAACACCCCCACCCAGCCCTACCCCTAACACTGGGGACGAGATTTCAGCATGAGACCCAAACACACTCACCCAGCCCCATATACAACGCTGGAGACCAGATTTCAGTATGAGACCCAAACACCCTCACCCAGACTCAAATCCAACATTGGTGACCAGATTTCAGAATGAGACTCAAACAGGCTCACCCAGACCCACCTCCAACACTGGAGACCAGATTTCAGCATGAGACCCAAACACCCTCACCCAGACCCACCCATAACAATGGGGACTAGATTGCAGCATGAGACCCAAACACCTCCATCCAGCCTCACCACCAATACTGGGGACCAGATTTCAGCATGAGACCCAAACACCTCCACTCAGACCCACCTCCAACAATGGGGACCAGATTTCAGCATGAGACCCAAACACCCTCACCCAGACCCACCTCCAACATCGGTGACCACATTTCAGCATGAGACCCAAACACCCTCACCCAGCACCACCCCCAACACTGGTGACCAGATTTCAGCATGAGACCCAAACACCTCCATCAAGACTCACCCCTAACACTGGGGACCAGATTTCAGCATGAGACCAAAACACCTCCATTCAGCCTCACCAACAACACTGGGGACCAGATTTCAGCATGAGGCCTAAACACCCTCACCCAGACGCACCTCCAACATTGGTGACCAGATTTCAGCATGAGACCCAAACACCTCCACCCAGCCCTACCTGCAACACTGGGACCAGATTTCAGCATGAGACACAGACACGTCCATCTGGCCCCATCTCCAACACAGGAGACCAGATTTCAGCGGAAGACCCAAACACCCTCACCCAGCCCCACCCCAAATACTGGGGACTAGATTTCAGCATCAGATCCAAACACCTCCATCCAGCCTCACCACCAGCACTGGGGACCAGATTTCAGCATGAGGCCCAAACACCCTCACCCAGGTCCACCTCCAACTCTGTGGACCAGATTTCAGCATGAGACCCAAACACCTCCATCCAGCCCCACCCCTAACACTGGGGACCAGATTTCAGGATGAGACCCAAACACCCTCACCCAGGCCCACCTCAAACACTGGGGACCAGATTTCAACATGAGACACTAAGACTTCCACCCAGCCCCACCTCCAACACTGGGGACCATATTTCACGATGAGGCCCAAACACCCTCTCACCCAGACCCACCTCCAACACTGGGGACCAGATTTCAGCATAAGACCCAAACAGCCTCACCCAGCCCCACCCCTAACACTGGGGACTAGATTTCAGCATGAGACCCAAACACTCGCACCCAGCACCACCGCTAACACTGGGGACCAGATTTCAGCATGAGACTCAAACACCTCCATCCAGCCTCACCATCAACACTGGAGACCAGATTTCAGCATGAGACCCAGACACCTCCATCCAGCCTCACGACCAACACTGGGGGCCAGATTTCAGCATGAGGCCCAAACACCCTCACCCAAACCCACTTACAACACTGGAGATGAGATTTCAGCATGAGACCCAAACACTTCCACCCAGCCCGACCTCCAACATTGATGACCAGATTTCAGCATGAGACCCAAACACCCTCACCCAGACCCACCTCCAACATTGGTGACCAGATTTCAGCATGAGACCCAAACACCCTCATCCAGCACCACCCCTAACACTGGGGACTGGATTTCAGCATGAGACCGAAACACTTCCATCCAGCCTCACCACCAACACTGGGGACCAGATTTCAGAATGAGGCCCAAACACCTTCACTCAGACCCACCTCCAACACTGGAGACAAGATTTCACCATGAGACTCAAACACTTCCACCCAGCCCCACCTCCATCAATGGGGACCAGATTTCAGCATGATTCTGAACCACCCTCACCCAGACTCACCTCCAACAATGGGGACCCGATGTCAGCATGAGACCCAAACACCCTCACCCAGACCCACTTCCAACACTGGGGACTAGATTTCAGCATGAGACCAAAAAACCCTCACCCAGCCCCACCTCCAACACTGGAGACCAGATTTCAGCATGAGATACAAACATCTCCACCCAGCCCCACCTCCAAAACTGGGGACCAGATTTCAGCATGAGACCCAAACATTTCCACCCAGCCCCACCTCCAACACTGGGGACCAGATTTCAGCATGAGACCCAAACACCTCCACCCAGCCCCACCTCCAATACTGGAGACCAGATTTCAGCGTGAGGCCCAAACAACCTCACCCAGCTCTACCTCTAACAATGGGGACCGGATTTCAGCATGAGACCCAAACACTTCCACCCAGCCCCACCTCCAACACTGGGGACCAGATTTCAGCATGAGATGCAAACATCCTCACCCAGACCCACCTCCAACACTGGAGACCAGATTTCAACATGAGACCCAAACACCCGCACCCAGCACCACCCCTAACACTGGTGACCAGATTTCAGCATGAGACCCAAGCACCTCCATCCAGTCTCACCACCAAAACTAGGGACCAGATTTCAGCATGAAACCCAAACACCTCCATCCAGCCTCACCACCAACACTGGAGACCTGATTTCAGCATGAGACCTAGACATCTCTATCTGGCCCCACCTCCAACACTGGAGACCAGATTTCAGCATGAGACCCAAACACCCTCACCCAGACCCACCTCCAACATTGGTGACCAGATTTCAGCATGAGACCCAAAAACCCTCAGCCAGCACCACCTCCAACACTGGGGACCAGATTTCAGCATGAGACCCAAACACCTCCATCCAGCCTCACCACCAACACTGGCGACCAGATTTCAGCATGAGACCCAAACACTTCCATCCAGCCTCACCACCAACACTGGGGACCAGATTTCAGCATGACGCCCAAACACCCTTACCCAGACCCACCTCCAACACTGGAGAGCAGATTTCAGCATGAGATGCAAACATCTTGACCCAGCCCCACTTCCAACACTGGGGACCAGATTTCAGCATGAGACCCAAACATTTCCACCCAGCCCCACCTCCAACATTGGGGACCTGATTTCAGCATGGGACCCAAACACCTCCACCTGGCCTCACCTTCAACTTCAGGGACCTGATTTCAGCGTGAGACCCAAACACCTCCACCCAGCCCCACCTCCAACACTGGGGACCACATTTCAGCATGAGGCCCAAACACCCTCACCCAGACCCACCACCAACACTGGGGACCAGATTTCCGCATGAGACACAAACACCTCCACCCAGCCTCACCACCAACACTGGGGACCAGATTTCAGCATGAGACCCAAACACCTCCACCCGGACCTACCTCCAACAATGGGGATCAGATTTCAGCATGAGACCCAAACACCCTCACCCAGACCCACCTCCAACATTGGTGACCAGATTTCGGCATGAGACCCAAACACCCTCACCCAGACCCACCTCCAACACTGGAGACCAGATTTCAGCAGGAGACCCAAACACCCTCACCCAGACCCGCCTCCACCATTGGTGACCAGATTTCAGCATGAGACCCAAACACCCTCACCCAGCCCCATCCCTAACACTGGGAACTAGATTTCAGCATGAGACTCAAACACCTCCATCCAGCCTCACCACCAACACTGGGGACCAGATTTCAACATGAGGCCCAAAGACACTCACCCAGACCCACCTCCAACACTGGGGACCAGATTTCAGCATGAGATCCAAACACCCTCACCCAGCCCCACCTCCAACATTGGGGACCAGATTTCAACATGAGACCCAAACAGCCTTACCCAGACCCACCTCCAACACTGGAGACCAGATTTCAGCATGAGACCCAAACACCCTCACCCAGCCCCACCCCTAACACTGGGGACCAGATTTCAACATGAGATTTGGAGAAGAGAAATATGCCAACTATAACAGCCACTGCCCCTCACCACAGATATTTAGTCCTTAGCAACTGGTGTCCTTATGAAAAGGGGGAAATGGGATGTGAATGGGGAGAAGCTATGGGAACTTTGCAGTGATGCTGCCCCAAGTGAAGGAAGTAATATGCCAGAAAAGGCAGGGAAGGGTTCCTCCCTGGAGCCCTCAGAGAAAACACAGGTCTACAGACACCTTAATCTCAGACGTCTGGACTCCAGAAATCGGAGAGTCTACACTTCTGTTATTTAAGCCACTCTGTTTTCTGTTATTTTGTTAGATCTGCTCCAGCAAACTAACTTTTCTTTCCCGTACCTGAACATTGAAAGTCAGCTATGAATGAGTCGGTTCCTGGTAGACAGCTTTTTTTTTTCTTTTTCTTTTTTTTTTACACAGAGTCTCAGAGTGTCACTCTGTCACCCAGGCTGGAGTGCATTGAGATGATCTCAGCTCACTGCAACCTCCGCCTCCTGGGTTCAAGCGATTCTCCTGCCTCAACCTCCCAAGTAGTTGGGATTACAGGTGCCCACCACCATGCCCAGCTAATTTTTTTGTGTGTTTTTTTTAGTAGAGACAGGGTTTCACCATGTTGGCCAGGCTGGTCTTGAACTCTTGAACTCGTGATCTGCCTGCCTCAGTCTCCTAAAGTGCTGAGATTACAGGCGTGAACCACTGTACCCGGACTGGAATGGACAGTGTTTTTCTTCCTTGCCAGAAAAGGCAGGGAAGGGTTCCTCCTTGGAGCCCGCAGAGGAAACGCAGGTCTACAGACACCTTAATCTCAGACATCTGGACTCCAGAACTGGGAGAAGCTACACTTCTGTTATTTAAGCCATTCTGTTTTCTGTAGTTTGTTAGATCTGCTCCAGCAAACTAACATTTTATTCCTGCACCTGAACATTGAAATGAATGAGTCGGTTCATGCTGGAGAGCGTTTTTTGTTGGTGTTTTTTGAGACAGAGTCTCACTGTTGCCTAGGCTGGAGTCCAGTGGCACGATCTTGGCTCACTGCAACCTCCACCTCCCGGGTTCAAACGATTCTCTTGCCTCAGCCTCCCAAGTAGCTGGGACTACAGGTGCACGTCACCACGCCCAGCTAATTTTTTGCATTTTTAGTAGAAACAGCGTTTCACCATTTGGCCAGGATGGTCTCAATCTCTTGACCTTGTGATCCGACCGCCTCAGCTTCCCAAAGTGCTGGGATGACAGGCGTGAGTCACCACACCCGGCCTCCAATGGACTGTGTTTTTCTAACGTCATCCTCATAGACTCAAAGGCATCTCTCTGCCTTCAGTCTGCCTGGGTGGCTCATCACAGCTTTATAACCCTGCTGTCCCATCTAGGTAGGATTCCACCTGCGTCCATTGCACCAGCACGCTTTTATGACTGTGCTGTTCAAAAGTATATGTACATTAGCTTGATTTAGCTGTTCCACAATGTGTACATATATTGTAAAAAATATAGTGTGCCACGGTAAATAAATGACATTTAAATCTGTCAATTTCAAAATGATAAAACTTTAAATATAACAGGGCAAATTTACCAACTGCAATAAACAAGCAAACCCTGAGGATTGGTTCACTGTAAACCCTAATAGGGTTCTTGACAGGGTAAAGGCACGGGCAGGGAACTTGAGAGGAAACACAGTTCTTCAGACACTTTAAACTTTGACGTCTGGACTCCAGAACTGAGAGGGTCTATACTTCTGTTATTTCACCCATTCAGTTTGCTGCATTTTTGTTTGATCCATCCCAGCAAACTAACACGCATGAATCAAAAGTATTCATGTATTTCATTCCTGCACCTGAAAATTGAAACTCAACTATGAAAAGAGTCGGTTCCTGGTGGACAGTGTTTTTCTTTTCTTTCTTTTTTTCTTTTTTTGAGACAGAGTCTCACTGTGTCGCCCAGGCTGGAGTGCAGTGGTGTGACCTCAGCTCACTGCAACCTCCACCTCCTGGGTTCAAGCGATTCTCCTGCCTCAATCTCCCACATAGCTGGGACTACAGGCGCCCGCCACCATGCCCGGCTAATTTTTTTGGTATTTTTTTTTTAGTAGAGACAGGGTTTCACTATGTTAGCCAGGCTGGTCTCAATCTCTTGACCTCGTGATCTGCCTACCTCAGCCTGCCAAAGTGCTGGAGTGACAGGCGTGAGCCAACACGCCCGGCCTGCAATGGACTACGTTTTTCTAACGTCATCCTCGTAGACTCAAAGGCATCTCTCGGCCTTCAGTCTACGTGGGTGGCTCATCACAACTTTACAACCCTTCTGTCCAAAAGCGTATGTACAATGGTTTCATTTAGCTTTTCCACAATGTGTGTACATGTTACAAAAGCACATAGTGTGCATGATAAATAAATGCAATTTCAATGTACTCATATTAAAAGTAAAAATGTTTAAAATCATAGGGCAAATTTATCGTTCCAATTTTAGTATATGTGCTGCAAAAGCGAGCACGGCAAATTTATCAACTGCAACAAACAAACCAACGCAAATTGTAATAGTGTCCTTGAGACGGGAAAAAAGGACCCTTGGCCCTTCACTGAGAACGCAGTTCTGTGGACACCTTAATCTCAGACGTCTGTGTTCTATAACAGTCAGTCTAAACTTGTGTTGTTTAAGCCACTCCGTTTGTGGTATTTTGTTAGAGTTGCCCTAGCAAACTAATATGCATGGAACAAAAACAAAGCTCATCCCAGCACTTTGGGAGGCTGAGTCGAGTGAGTCACTTCAGGTCAGGAGTTTGAGACCAGCCTGGGCAACATGGTGAAACCCCATTTCTACTAAAACAACAACAATAACAAAAAAGTTAGCTGGGCGTGGTGGCACATGCCTGTAATTCCAGCTACTCAGGAGGCTGAGGTAGGAGAATCGCTTGAACCTGGCAAGTAGAGTTTGCCATGAGCCAAGATTGTGCCATTGCACTTCTTCTTGGGGGACAGAGGAAGACCCTGTCTCAAAAATAAAATAAAATAAAATAAAATAAAATAAAATAAAAAAGCTTATGAGACACTGAAATGGTCTGAATTCATCAAACTTCCTTGGAATAACATCTTGTACTAGTCCATTTTCATACTGCCATAAAGAAATACCTGAGACTGGGCAATTTATGAAGGAGAGAGGTTTAATGGACCCACAGTTCCACATGGCTGGGGAGACCTCACAATCATGGCGGAAGGTGAAGGAGGAGCAAAGCCACACCTTACATGGCAGCCTTACATGGCGGCAGGCAAGAGAGGGTGTATAGGGAAACTCCCCTTTAACAATCCATCAGATCAGCAGGGCATGGTGGCTCAAGCCTGTAATCTCAGCACTTTGGGAGGCCGAGGCGGGTAGATCACCTGAGGTCAGGAGTTCGAGACCAGCCTGGCCAACATGGTGAAACCCCATCTCTACTAAAAATACAAAAGTTAGCCAGGCGTGGTGGCGGGCACCTGTAATCCCAACTACTTGGGAGGCTGAGGCAGGAGAATTGCTTAAACCTGGGAGGTGAAGGGGCCAGGTGCGGTGCCTCACACCTGTAATCCCAGCACTTTGGGAGGCCAAGGCGGGCAGATTCACGAGGTTAGTAGTTTGAGGCCAGTTTGACCAACATAGTGAAGCCCCGTCTCTACTAAAAATACAAAAATTAGCAGGCGTGGTGGTGCACACCTGTAACCTCAGCTACTTGGGAGGTTGAGGCAGGAGAATCGCTTGAACCCGGGAGGCGGAGGTTGCAGTGAGCCAAGATCATAACACTGCACTGCAGTCTGGGCAACAAAATAAGAGTCTGTTTCAAAAAAAAAAAAAAAGTGAAAAAGCAATGGACTGTGAATGACATTCATATCTTAAATTCCCACCCACATCTTGAAACTGGCTGCTTTCAGCTTTGTGGAAAACCCAGGGAGGATGATTTCAATGTTTAGCAAATACTGGATCAATATTGAAAATAGGGTCTACTATTTTTCCACTCACTCAAGAGAGTGGGTGAGACCCGGCCATTCTCCATAAGTTGGAGGCATCTGTTCTTGTTTAAACTCATATCCAAACATGGAAATATGAACTTACTTGGCAAAATGATCTTTGGAATGAAGATTATTATTATTATTATTTTTGAGACAGTTTCTCTCTTGTTGTCCAGGCTGGAGTGCAGTGGCATGACCTCAGCTCACCGCAACCTCCCCCTTCTGGGTTCAAGCGATTCTCCTGCCTCAGCGTCCTGAGAAGCTGGCATTACAGGTGCCCGCCACCATGCCCAGCTAATTTTGTATTTTTAGTAGAGACAGGGTTTTGCCATGTTGGCCAGGCTGGTCTTGAACTCCTGACCTCAGATGATCTGCCTGCCTCGGCCTCCTCAAGTGCTAGGATTGCAGGCATGAGCCACCGTGCCCAGCTTGGAATAAAGATTATTTACATGTGTAAACATTCAGAATCTTTATGTAATCTTTACTAATTAGATAAGTGAACTTACTTGGGTTCGACCACGCAGCAGCAGAAAAGCAGCAGAAAAGGCTCACTTAATTGGCTAGGCCGTGGACTTGGGTCCCATTCAGATTTCCAGGTGGGAGTGGGTGTGTGGTGCCCGCTAGGTCTAGGGTGGGCAGAATAAGACAGGACGCTTTGAAAGATCTTCAGAGGAGAACCTATTGTGATTTCATTCATACTTCCTAGCTCATAATGATAAACTAATTTGCTTCAATGAGGCTGAAATGACGATATCCATCTTATCTGATGGGGTCACCATATTGAAAGTCATGCACGGGCCTGGCGCGGTGGCTCACGCCTGTCATCCCAGCACTTTGGGAGGCTGAAGCGGGTGGATCACCTGAGGTCAGGAGTTCGAGACCAGCCTGGCCACCATGGAGAAACCCCGTCTCTAATAAAATACAAAAAGGCCAGGTGTGGTGACTCACGCCTGTCATCCCAGCACTTTCGGAGGCTGAAGCAGGTGGACCACCTGAGGTCAGGAGTTCGAGACCAGCCTGGACAACATGCAGAAATCCCGTCTCTACTGAAAATACAAAAAGGCCAGGTGTGGTGACTCATGCTTGTCATCCCAGCTCTTTGGGAAGTCAAGGCAGGCAGATCACTTGAGGTCAGAAATTCAAGAGCAGCCTGGCCAACATGGTGAAACACTGTCTCTGCTAAAAATACAAAAATTAGCCGGGCATGGTGGTGGGTACCTGTAGTCCCAGCTACTCAGGAGGCTGAGGCAGGAGAATTACTGGAACCCGGGAGGCAGAGGTGGCGGTGAGCCAAGATCACGCCACTGCACTGCAGCCCGGGCAACAGAGCGAGACTCTGTCTCCAAAAAAATTAAAAAGTCATACATGGTACTTAGATGGAGATGGAGTCAGGTCACGTAACAGAACCACCTCGTTGTGACCCCTTGCAGTTCAAGTTGGTGAAGGAGCCGGCTCTGGGACTCAAGGAGTTGGCTGGGAGACAGGGAGTGAGGGATTAGGTGAGCTGATGTCTGGTCATACCCAAGGACTATGAGGAAGACAGTGGAACGGTGGCAGCTCTCATCTCCAATATAATTTTCTTTCTCTCTTTCTTTCTTTTTGAGACAGAGTCTTGCTCTGTCACCCAGGCTGGAGTGCAGTGGTGCGGTCTTGGCTCACTGCAACCTCTGCCTCCTCGATTCAAGCAATTCTCCTGCCTCAGCCTCCCAAATAGCTGGGACTACAGGTGTCTGCAACCACGCTCAGCTCATTTTTGTATTTTAGTAGAGACAGGGTTTCACCATGTGGGCCAGGCTGGTCTTGAACTCCTGAGCTCAAGTGATCTGCCCACCTCGGCCTCCCAAAGTGCTGGGATGACAGGCATGAGCCACTGCGCCCAGCCTCCAGAATAATTTTCTCACACTTGACGTTTGCCATGGTCTCCATGGATATAATCCAGGCTGCAACCTGGACAGGAGGCTCTAAATACATTCCCAGAGCAAGGGAAGTCACAGAAACTCAAGGCAGCATGGGCCATCTTAGCCACGTCGTTCGTTGGAGAAGGTTTTGGGCTGTAACGTGTTGGAATGAATTTTAGAAGGCGCTTTCAAGAATGTTGCTGAGCTGTGTTGAACGCCGATGGAAAGTTATGCATTGTCAGGTATAGGGTTCTCCAAAAGTGACAGCTCTCCGAGGAGTTGGCTTCTTTGTCCTCCTGTTTAATTTTAATTTGCCCTCAGGGAGGTGCTGGGAATCTCTTTCCCTGGAGGCTGTGAGCGATGGGAGAGAAGCCATCTGTCTGCCTCGCTTGGGTGCTAATAACACAATGCAGCTCATTTTCCAGCTTCCAAAGCAGGATGATATATGCATCATTCCTCATGATGTACACTTTGAAGGCAAGAAAAGGAAATCCACCAAAAGACCCACTTTTACATCTTCTTATGCTTTCAACTCAGGCATGAAATGTCTTCACATATACAGAATGATTGTTATTCTTTTTTAATTACAACCATTTCTAGGGGAGCCTGCACAGCACAGATAAAGCCACCAGAGAGAAACATATTCACCAAAATGAAACGTCGTGTTTGGAAATAATAATGGAAGAAATCAATATGTACGTTGCCGGCTCAAGGGAGATTTACCTTGTTAATTCAACATGAAGGCCGTGAGGCAGAAATGTATTCTTAATTTAACTGTACTGTGTTTACAGATTTATGAAGATTATAGTAGTAAATGCAAATAGGCATTGGCATGAATATGGAAAGGAGGATGTAAAATGTGATTAAAAATTGCAAATGGAGAAGAAAAGGAAACAATAATCATGAAGGAAAGAAAGAAAAAGAAAGAAAGAGAGAGAGGGAGGGAGGGAGGGAAGGAGCGAAGGAAGGGAGGGAGGGATGGCAGGGAAGGAAGGGAAGAAAGGAAGGGAAAGGAAAGGAAAGGAAGGGAAGAAAGAAAGAAAGAAAGAAAGAGAAAGGAAGGAAGGAAGGAAGGGAAAGAAAGAAAGGAAGGAAGGAAAGAAAGAAAAGGAAAGAAAGGAAGGAAGGAAAGAAGGAAGGAAGGGAAGGGAAGGAAGGGAAGGGAAAGGAAAGGAAGGAAAGAAAGAAAGAAGGAAAGAAAGAAAAAGAAAGAAAGGAAAGAAAGAAAAGAAGGAAAGAAAGAGAGAAAGAGAGAAGGAGAGAAGGGAAGGGAAGGGAGAGAGAGAGGGAAAGAAAAAAAGAAAGGAAGGAAGGAAGGGGAAAGGAAATGAAAAGAGAAAAAGAAAAGAAAGAAATAGGAGAAATACAAGGATATAGGATTGGGGAGATCCAACACAGGAGAGAGGTAGATGAAATTCCAAAGATCATCATAAAAGAACATCTCAGGAAAAGAGATCTGAACAGCAATCCATTCAGAATGCAGTAGGAGAGTATGACATTAATCAATCCATGAAATTGATTGATTTTCCGAAACTCTACAAACAGGCACTATTTCTTCTTGCGAATCTACTGCCAGGTTAATTAATCCACTGGTTTGTCACTCTCTCTACATGTTGGTAACACCCAAATCCACCCTATCTCCCAATTGAGGAAGCATGGATTGCATCAGACTGGTTTTTAGCAGAAAATGGCCAGCTTGCTCATTTAGGATTTTTAAAAGCCTGCAGAGATAAACGGAGAGGGTTAAGAAAATTCCCAGTGGCTGCTGATCCTCCCAGAGCTTACTAAGGTAGCAGAGAAGCTTTATCACCCCTGAGCTTCCAGGTCAAAAGACAATGAGGTCAAGATACTGTTAAGGCTCAGTTAACAGCAAGGGCTGCCTGCAGCAGAGAGGCTGCCCAGCAAAAGATATAGTTGATGAAGGACACAGATAAATCCATATATGACCACACATGGAATGACCCAGAGAATAAACATCCAACACTCTTTTTCCTTCCCCGCCTTCCATTACTTGTTAGAGTCTTTTTTTTTTTTTTTTTTTTTTTTTTTTTTTTTTTTTGAGATGGAGTCTCTGTCTGTTGCCCAGGCTGGAGTGCAGTGGTACAATCTCAGCTCACTGCAACCTCCGCTTCCTGGGTTCACGCCATTCTCCTGCCTCAGCCTCCCCAGTAGCTGGGACTACAGGCACCTGCCACCACCCCCAGCTAATTTTTTTGTATTTTTTAGTAGAGACAGAGTTTCACCATGTTGGCCAAGCTGGTCTCAAACTCCTGACCTCAAATGATCCTCCCGCCTCGGCCTCCCAAAGTGCTGGGATGACAGGCATGAGCCACCGCACCCTGCCTGGTCAGTGTCTCTCCTTCCCTGAATTCACATAGAACAGCTCCAGAAACCTTGGGTGATGAAATCCAAATTCATCAGCCTCTTGGAGATGTAAATTTGATCAAATGGAGGGAAATGTAGTATGTCTGGTATACGTTATCAAGGGCTGAGGGTCGGTCATCTGAAGTCCGCTCTTATCAGGCTAAAAGTTAGGTGTGGGAGAGTCTATTAGTTCTTCACAATTCTTATTCCTCTCTACCTGGTCTCTGGCTCATGCCCCGTGGGAGAAGCGTGCCTCCTGCCCCCACTAACTTTGGACTGCCATCTGATTTGTTTTTGCTTATAGAATGTTGGTCAGTCGTGTTGTGGTAAACTGAGGAACGGAGAGACCAATACAGAGTACAGGAGGATTTGTTTATTTTTAGGTACACACCGGCTCAGCAGACTTGCATTTAAAAAGCTCAGCATTGAACAAAGACAGAGCGGGGGTTTCACAAGCGGCCTTACAGAAGCAAAACCAAAGCAGTTCATCATACAGTGACAGGTCATGTAATCTATAGCATCACATAACTCGTGACGTTGCATAGCCAGTGGCCCTGTATCTGCATTGAAAGAAAAACAAGAACTGGCTAAATACAGACATTTGTAAAACATAATCATGCTTAAGAAGCCTGGGAAAAGGGTAACAGTGAAAAAATCTGTCTTTCTCTTTTTTCCTTCAACCTTGCTCTGGAAGTGGGGGTGGGGTGTCTGGAGCCCATTCCTCTGGCCTTGGCTATTCGGACAGCGTTACCTTATAACTGTCCTTGAAGTGAGCTGGTAGGCAGAGGAAAACTTGTTCTTTTTTCTTTTTTTTCTAACCCTTGCCTTGCCATATTCTGGGCCTTAGCTTTGACTTTTCTTGGAGTGAATAAATGCAGTACTTACTATTTTTTAAATTTCTGCCTCGGTGGAGGCACAACAGGGGTTGACATAGTGTGTTATGTCCATTCTCATGCTACTAATAAAGGCATATCTGAGACTGGGTAATTTATTAAAAAAAAAAAAAGAGGTTGATGGACTCACAGTTCCATGTGGCTGGGGAGACCTTACAATCATGGCTGAAGATGAAGGAGGAGCAGAGGCATGTCTTACATGGCGGCAAGCAAGAGAGCTTACGCAGGGGAACTCTCCATGACATCTCCCAATTAAGGAGACATTGATTGCATCAGTCTGGTTTTTAGCAGAAGACCACCAGATCTCATGAAACTTACTCACTATCACGAGAACAGCATGGGGAAAACTAGCCCCCATGATTCAATTACCTCCCACCAGGTTCCTTCCATGGCATATGGGCATTATGGGAGCCACAGTTCAAGATGAGATTTGGGTGGGGACACAGCCAAACCCTATCACCTGGTTGGACTTTTCCTCTGCACATCTGTATCCCAACATTAGAAAAATGTGCCCAGGATAACCACTGGTTCCTTCCATGGCATGTGGGCATTATGGGAGCTACAGTTCAAGATGAGATTTGGGTGGGGACACAGCCAAACCCTATGGTCCCAAAATGATGACAGTATGTGGCATAGACATAAATCCAAATAAATTCAGCTCAGCCTGGGGTAACCCAGCCTATATCTGCACCAACCTAGCTGAATGATAGACTTACACAGTTAAAAAAAAAATAAATACTTACTATGGTAGAGAATTGAGATTTAGGACTATTTGTTATCCAGCATAACTTCAGGTGTAGCTGACTGATACAGAAAGCAGGCATCTTCTAGGGTGGGAAAAGGCTCTTAGCACAAAACTTCTCTAAGAAAAGATTTTATAACCAATTGTTAGCATGTTTTCATATTTTTTAAATGTGGAGCAAGGGTAAAGAGTTAGGGAATGGTTGCATATTTTTTTCTTCTTGTTTGTAAATGTATGTATGATGATGTGTATCTTACCTTGAAATTTCAAATGTATTTTATCTTGGTGTCTATTGGAGACTGCATTTTAACATTCTCTTTCAAAAGGTATTTGTATGGGGGAGAAATGGGTATGTGTGTATGTGCAAGATATTTGAAGATCCCAAATCATCCCTAACCCCTCCTCTCTTCAGAGGTAATTACTACCCTGAAGGGGAAATGTATTCTTCACATTCATCCTTGGGTTTTTTTTAAATCTTTATATTTGTACTTATTTGTAACACTATAACCTAAAATATATTTCACAGGGAATCTACAGAGATGGCAAACCATTCTTTTATGTATTGACTTGATGTCACATCATAATTCAAAATCCTTTTACCTCTCCTGAAACTGTCGCTGTGATTCCAACTTTCCAAGTGCCTCTTTGATAAATTGTGTTTTTATCTGCTGAAAGAAGAAATAGACTAAATTTACCAAAACACCATTTTCATGTGGAAAATTTGAGGCATTTATTTCTGCTTAACTGATGACAATTTTCTGACTCCAGATGAAGTTATTTCCCCAAACGATATTTTTGTGTTTTTTTTCCCTACAAAAGCCAAATTTCTGCTAATTTAAAACCAAAGAAGTGTCTTGATTTAGATGCTGACATAATCAAAGCTACGCACACAGCTCTCTGTTTGTTTTCCACTTTCTGGATATTTGGATGAAGAAATGAAATATGTCAGAAATAAATCCTGTGTGGTAAATTTGTAATTAAGCTCTGAAGAAATGCTTTTGTACATCGGATTTAAATCTCCATGTCTATAAAAAATCCAGTTCGATGCACATTTGGAAACATTCATCTCATAAATGCAGAGGTGCCTGTTTCTGAGATCTGTCTACGAGAGTGCAGAAACTTAACAACTGTAGCAATATTGCTGCCAAGCAGGTAGGCATTAAAGATAACAAAGCTAGTGGTCTCTGTAGAATGGACATTGCCTGTGAAATGCATCCTCCTCTTCTGAATAGATCTCTGATTTGTTCATCTTTTCTCTGTCCCTCCTTTTTTTTTTTTTTTTTTTTGTTGTTGTTGTTGTATTTTGAGATGGAGTTTTGTTCTTGTTGCCGAAGCCAGAGTGCAGTGGCACGACCTCAGCTCACTGTAGCCTCTGCCTCCTGGGTTCAAGCAATTCTCCTGCCTCAGCCTCCCAAGTAGCTGGGATTACAGGCATGCGCCACCACTCCTGGCTAATTTTTTTTTTGTATTTTTAGTAGAGACAGGGTTTCACCATGTTGGCCAGGCCGGTCTTGAACTCCTGACCTCAGGAGCTCCACCTGTCTCAGCCTCCCAAAGTGCTGGGATTACAGGCATGAGCCACTGCGCCTGGCCTCCTCCTTTCTGAGTCTGTGCCGCAAGGAGACCGCTTCTATCTGCCGTCCAGGGCTGACCCTTCCGCAATGATTGATTTAGAAAGGCACATGCAACCGAACCCTGTCCAGTAACATGGGAGAGACTTCTCCTGTGGGTACAGCTTTGGGGGAAAGTTTTCTCCCTCCCAAGAAGACTAAAAGATGGATTCTGTTTTTTCTCTCCATGTCGTGGCATGTGGATAAGTTGACTGTGAGATTCTGGCTTACCCAATCTGACTTCCTAACACAGGGATTCCTGGAGACGATCGACTTTGGACATTCTCTGGTTTGGATATTGTTTTTCTGGCCCCACCAAGTCTCATGTGGAAATCTGATCTCCAGTGTTGAAGGCGGGGCCTGGCGGGAGGTGTTTGGCTCATGGAGGTAAATCCCTCAGGAATGGCGTGGTGCCATTCTCAAGGCAGTGAGTGGGTTCTTACTTAATTTATTTTATTTTTATTTTTTATTATACTTTAAGTTCTGGGGATACATGTGCGGAACATGCAGGTTTGTTACATGGTATCCACGTGCCATGGTGGTTTGCTGCACCCATCAACCCGTCATCTACATTAGGTATTTCTCCTAATACTCTCCCTCCCCTAGCCCCTCACCCCCCAACAGGCCCCCAGTGTGTGATGTTCCGCTCCCTGTGTCCCTGTATTCTCACTGTTCAACTACCACTTATGAGTGAGAACATGCGGTGTTTGGTTTTCTGTTCCTCTGTCAGTTTGCTGAGAATGATGGTTTCCAGCTTCATCCATGTCCCTGCAAAGGACATGACCTCATCCTTTTTTATGGCTGCATAGTATTCCACAGTGTCTATGTGCCAGGTTTTCTTTATCCGGTCTATCATTGATGGACATTTCTTACTTTTAGTTCCCAGAAGAGCTGGCTTTTGAAAACAGCCTGGCACCTCAGCTGTGTCTCTTGGGCTTTTCCTTTCTGTACACGCCAGCTCTCTGTCCTCTTCCACCAGGAGTGGAAGTTTCCTGAGGTTTTCATCAGAAGCAGATGTGGGCGCCATGCTTCCTGTGTACCCTGTAGAATTGGGAGCCAAATAAACCTTTATTTTATTTATTTACTTATTTATTTATTCATTTATTGAGATGAAGTTTCGCTCTTGTTGCCCAGGCTGGAGTGCAATGGCGTGATGTCAGCTCACTGCAATCTCCTTCTCCCAGGTTCAAGCAATTCTCCTGCCTCAGCCTCCCGAGTAGCTGGGATTACAGGCACCCGCCACCACATCCAGCCTTTTTTTTTTTTTTTTTCTGTATTTTTAGTAGAGACAGCGTTTCACCATGTTGGCCAGGTTGGTCTCGAACTCCCGACCTCAGGCGATCCACCCACTTCAGCCTCCCAAAGTTCTTGGATGACAGGTGTGAGTCACTGCTCCTGGCCTTCTTTTCTTTCTAAATTACCCAGCCTGAGGTACTTATGTATAGCCCTGCAAACAGACAGACAGGGAGGATAGTCTAGAGGGTTGTTTCAGACATACCCGGGACTCATTCAAGGTTCGCTGTTGAGAAAGCAATGAGATTTGCAGAGGTAGAGCCAGCTGGGCAGAGGTACTCGTTTGAGAGTCACTGGTGGATCGTGTTGTGAGTGAAGACAAAATTGCTTCCAGCAGCACATGGCAAGGAAGGTCTAGGACTCACCTTAAGGAAATTAAGATGGTGGTTCACGCCTGTAATCCCAGCACTTTGGAAGGCCGAGGCGGGTGGATCACGAGGTCAAGAGATCAAGACCATCCTGGCCAACATGGAGAAACCCCGTCTCTAGTAAAAATACAAAAATTAGCCGGACGTGGTGGTGCATGCCTGTAGTCCCAGCTACTTGGGAGGTTGAGGCAGGAGAATCACCTGAACCCAGGAGGCAGAGGTTGCCGTGAGCCTAGATCACGCCATTGCACTCCAGCCTGGTGACAGAGAGAGACTCCGTCTCAAAAAAAAAAAAAAAAAAGTGGTTAAAAGTCAGACGGAGGAGACTGAGTCCTCAAGAAAGAAGAATAAGGAGTGAGCAAAGAAAGAGTGGTGGGGCCAGACACAGCGGCTCACACCTATAATCCCAGCACTTTGGGAAGCTGAGGCGAGCGGATCACCTGAGGTCAGGAGTTCAAGACCAGCCTGACCAATATGGTGAAACCCCATCTCTACTAAAAATATAAAAATTAGCCAGGCATGGCGGCGGGCACCTGTAATCTCAGCTACTTGGGAAGCTGAGGCAAAAGAATCACTTCAACCCAGGAGGCGGAGGTTGCCGTGAGCCAAGATCATGCCTGGGATAGTGGTGGGTGCCTGTAATCCCAGCTCCTTGGGAGGCTGAGGCAGGAGAATCGCTTGAACCCAGGAGGAGGAGGTTGCAGTGAGTCGAGATCACACTACTGCACTCCAGCCTGGGCAACAAAAATGAAACTCTGTCTCTAAATAAATAAATATCAATAAAAATAAAACAATGAAAACATAAAAAAATTAAAATTGATTTTTAAATTGGCAGCTGTAAAGTATGCAGCCCAAGCTTTGTTCTTGGCCTCATTCTTTTATTTCCTACTCTTTTTTTTTTTTAACTTCGAAATTGGATCCAATGATAACAAGCAGTCTCTGAGGCTTTTCTGCCAGAAAGAACAATGAAGGTAACTTCTAAACACAAATTAAAACCTCATACCAAAGAACTGCTTTTTAAATATGTAGTTTTATTTATTTATTTATTTATTTTTATTGTTTTGAGACAGAGTCTCACTCTGTCACCCAGGCTGGAGTGCAGTAATGCAATCTCGGCTCACTGCAACCTCTGCCTCCTGGGTTCAAGTGATTCTCCTGCCTCAGCCTCCCAAGTAGCTGGGATTACAGGCGTCCGCCACCATACCTGCCTAATTTTTGTATTTTTAGTAGAAATGGGGTTTTGCCATGTTGGCCAGGCTGGTCTTGAACTCCTGACCTCAGGGATCCACTCGCCTCAGCCTCCCAAAGTGCTGGAATTACAGGCATGAGCCACAGAGCCCAGCCTAAATATGTGATTTTAAACTTCAGTCATAAGAAAAGAAAGGACTTCGGGAGGCTGAGGCAGGCGGATCACGAGGTCAGGAGATCAAGACCATCCTGGCTAACACAGTGAAACCCCGTCTCTAGTAAAAATACAAAAAAAGTTAGCCGGACGTGGTGGCGGGCGCCTGTAGTCTCAGCTACTCAGGAGGCTGAGGCAGGAGAATCGCTTGAACCTGGGAGGTGGAGATTGCAGTGAGCCGAGATTGTGCCACTGCACTCCAGCCTGGGCGACAGAGCGAGAGTCCATCTCAAAAAACTGTAAAATAAAATAAAATAAAATAAGGAAACTTCTGAGATGATTCCAAAAATTCAACTGGGCATCAAACTCCCATTGGCAAGGAGCTGGTCTTGCATCTGCTGTTGGTTTGATAACTAGGAAGAATAAACTGTTTTGAAAATCTGCAGCAATGTTGCAGTGTTACATCGACACCATTTAATAGCACTCACCTTAACAGGAAAATTTAAGCACGTTTAGGGACGGGAGCTTTTTTGCCTTTCGAGAAGGGTGGTGGTGTTTTGGAGGTGAGGTGCTTTTTTTTCTTTTGTTTTCTGGATGAGACAGACTCCAAAAGAACAATCACACTGGAAAACCAACATAATGATTTTCCTTCCCAAAGAGAACAAGTTGCTGGTACCATTCCCATATCAGCAATCAGCCTTTTGACAAAGTTGCCGTGCATGGATTCTGGAAGCAAGATGAGCTACTGGTCCTAGGCATGATATAGGGGAAAAGTCGGTAACGGCCATACTAAGGATTTATTTTTAAAAAAAAAAATCTGGCCAGGTGCGCTGGCTCACACCTATAATCCCAACAATTTGGGAGACCGAGGTGGGCGGATCACCTGAAGTCCAGGAGTTCAAGACCAGCCTGGCCAACATGGTGAAACCCTGTCTCTACTAAAAATACAAAAATTAGCCAGGCGTGGTGGCGGGTGCCTGTAATCCCAGCTACTCGGGAGGCTGAGGCAGGAGAATTGCTTGAACCTGGGGGGCAGAGATTGCAGTGAGCTGAGACCACTCCACTGCACTCCAGCCTGGGTGACAGAGTGAGACTCTGTCTCAAAAAAAAAATTCCACACATTTTCTTGGGGCCATATTATTAAACATCCTTGAAGCGACTGGTTCTAGGCTGTTTTGTTCTGTGCTGACAATTGCAATCTCTAGAATGTGAAGACGCACCGGGACAGCCCTTTCCAAACCCTTCGGAGCAAATGAGGAAGAGAAAGGAAATGAGGAAGAGAAAGGAAGGGAGATGCAGAGAAATTAGCCAGGGCGTAATGGCCTGCCCAGGCTACATGGGAGCATGTGGCTTAGAGAGGCAGCTATTATAGAAGGAACTGAACCCCAGAATTAGACAGACTGTACCCCAGTCCTGGTTGGAAGATGGCACAGAGTGGGGGAGGGATTAGACGAGGTGTCACGGCAAAGGTCCTCTTCCTGAACTGCTCCAAGAGACGGGCCCCCCCCACCGCTCCATGACCAGGGAGTGGGTTTTGGAAGTGGGGGACAAGAGCTGTTATACATTAATTCATGGGGTTGTCCCCATCTCCTCCTTCCTACACAGCCTAGAGAACTGTCACTGACTGTCACAAGGACATAGGGAAAAATTTTTAAAAAGCACAGATATTTATATTTCTTTTCTTTTTTTTTTTTGAGACGGAGTCTCGCTCTGTCTCCCAGGCTGGAGTGCAGTGGCGCAATCTCGGCTCACTGCAACCTCCGCCTCCTGGGTTCAAGCGATTCTCCCACCTCAACTCTCCCAAGTAGCTGGGATTGAAAATGTGCACCACCACACCCAGCTAATTTATTTTTATTTTTAGTACAGATGGAGTTTTACCATATTGGCCAGGCTGGTTTCGAACTCCCGACCTCAGGTGATCTGCCCCCCGTCTGCCTCCCAAAGTGCTGGGGTTATAGGTGTGAGCCACCACACCTAGCTAAGATTCCTTTCTTTTGTTTTTTTTTTTTTTTTCTTTTTTGGGACAGGGTCTTGCTCTGTTGCCCTGGCTGGAGTATACAGTCATAGCTCACTGCAGCCTCAAACTCCCTGGCTCAAGCAATCCTCCTGCCTCAGCCACCCTAGTAGCTGGGACTACAGGTATGTGCCACTGTGCCTCGCTAATTTCATCATTTTTTGTAGAGCTGAAGTCACACTATGTTGCCCAGGCTGGTCTCGAACTCCTAGGTTCAAGTGATCCTTGCACCTCAGCCTCCCAAAGTTGCTGCAATTATAAGCATGAGCCACTGCACCCAGAAAATCAGATTCTTGGTTGAAGATGGAGGTGAATGAAAGCTAGTATTGTTTGCCCAAAGATGTGGTTCTCCACCTTTGTCAATTTGTTTTTATTATTATACTTTTAAGTTCTAGGGTACGTGTGCACAACGTGCAGGTTTGTTACATAGGTATACACGTGCCATGTTGGTGTGCTGCACCCATTAACTCATCGTTTACATTAGGTATATCTCCTAATGCTATCCCTCCCTCCTCCCCCCACCCCACCACAGGCCCCGGTGTGTGATGTTCTCCATCCTGTGTCCAAGTGTTCTCATTGTCCAATTCCCACCTATGAGTGAGAACATGCAGTGTTTGGTTTTCTGTCCTTGCGATAGTTTGCTGAGAATGATGGTTTCCAGCTTCATTCATGTCCCTGCAAAGGACGTGAACTCATCCTTCTTTATGGCTGCATAGTATTCCATGGTGTCTATGTGCCACATTTTCTTAATCCAGTCTATCATTGTTGGACATTTGGGTTGGTTCCAAGTCTCTGCTATTGTGAATAGTGCCGCAATAAACATACGTGTGCATGTGTCTTTATAGCAGCATGATTTAAAGTCCTTTGGGTATATACCCAGTAATAGGATGGCTGGGTCAAATGGTATTTCTAGTTCTAGATCCTTGAGGAATCGCCACACTATCTTCCACAATGGTTGAACTAGTTTACAGTCCCACCAACAGTGTGAAAGTGTTCCTACTTCTCCACATCCTCTCCAGCACCTGTTGTTTCCTGACTTTTAATGATCGCCATTCTAACGGGTGTGAGATGGTATCTCATTGCGGTTTTGATTTGCATTTCTCTGATGGCCAGTGATGGTGAGCATTTTTCATGTGTCTGCTGGCTGCATAAATGTCTTCTTTTGAGAAATGTCTGTTCATATCCTTTGCCCACTTTTTGATGGGGTTGTTTGTTTTTTCTTGTAAATTTGTTTATGTTCTTTGTAGATTCTGGATATTAGCCCTTTGTCAGATGGGGAGATTGCCAAAATTTTATAATCCTTTGGGTGTATACCCAGTAATGGGATGGCTGAGTCAAATGGTATTTCTAGTTCTAGATCCTTGAGGAATCGCCACACTGACTTCCACAATGGTTGAACTAATTTACACTCCCACCAACAGTGTAAAAGTGTTCCTATTTCTCCACATCTTCTACTGCCTTTGTCAGTTTTAAGCAGCCAGCAGCCCTGTTACAGCTCCCATCGATCACACTCTGTTCTGTGGCTTTTGTGCAAGCCAGAGGCATATCTTTAGAGTCTTATAAATACAGAAAAATAACTGGGTTTATGTTTTTCTTTAAGGAGTAGTTGATGATTGTAGAAATAGCGGACTAAAGTGCATTCATGTCAATAACAGTCCAGGAAATGTTGGAAAAAAAAATCCATTGATATTCAATTTGCTGTTTGAATCATTATGCCTTCTTCCATGTGTTTTTTGGATTTTCTGAGAAGAGGAAATCCAGTAGGCAGAGTGCAGTACAATATGTTGATCCAAAAATCCACTGCCATAGCAAATCCCACCTATCCATAATGAGTTCACTGCCTGCATTTTTCTCCTTAAGTTTTTTCTTCTCATGACAACTTGATTAATACAAAGCAGACTCTGTAGATGACCTAGATTATTTATTATTATTATTTATTTTTGTTTTTTTGAGAGGGAGTCTCTCTGTATAGCCCAGGCTGGAGTGCAGTGGTGTGGTCTCGGCTCACTGCATCCTCCACCTCCCGGGTTCAAGTGATTCTCCTGCCTCAGCCTCCTGAGCAGCTGGGATTATAGGTGCACATCACCACATCTGGCCAAATTTTTTTTTTCTTTTTTAGTAGAG
Source organism: Pongo pygmaeus (assembly GCF_028885625.2). NCBI lineage: Eukaryota > Metazoa > Chordata > Mammalia > Primates > Hominidae > Pongo > Pongo pygmaeus. Next base: position 1,607,118 of record NC_072397.2, read on the forward strand.
ACGGGGTTTCACCATGTTGGCCAGGCTGGTTTCGAACTCCTGACCTCAGGTGATCCACCCGCCTCTGCCTCCCAAAGTGCTGGGATTACAGGCGTGAGCCACCGTGCCCGGAGACCTAGATTTTTGTCTTTTTGTTTTTCTTTATCTGCTTTAGTAGAAAATTCTTTCTGTACTCATTGTACGGGATTCCTTTCAACATCATTTCTGGCTGTTTTTACATTTGTAGTTAATGTGCAGACCACAACATACTTTTTCTCCTTTGAAATGGAGTCTCATTCTGTTGCCCAGGCTGTAGTGCAGTGGTGTGATCTTGGCTCACTGCAACCTCTGCCTCCCGGGTTCAAACGATTCTCCTGCCACAATCTCCCAAGTAGCTGGGAGTACAGATATGTGCCACCATGCCTGGCTAATTTTTTTGTATTTTTAGTAGAGATGAGGTTTCGCCATATTGGTCAGGCTGGTCTGGAACTCCTGACCTCAAGTAATCCACAGATCTCGGCCTCCCAAAGTGCTGGGATTACAGGCGTTGAGGCAACGCGCCCGGCCCCTGCAACATTATTTTTAATGGCAACTTCCTCAACACCAGAAGATGGTACTAGGGACAGTTTCTTTTCTTTTTTTGTTTTCGTGTTTTGAGATGGACTCTCACTCCATCACCCAGGCTGGAGTGCAGTGGTGCGATCTCAGCTCACTGTTACCTCTGCCTCCCGGGTTCAAGCAATTCTGCCTCAGCCTCCCGAGTAGCTGGGACTACAGGTGTGCACCACCGTGCCCAGCTAAGTTTTGTATTTTTAGTAGAGACGAGGTTTCACCATGTTGGTCAGGCTGGTCTTGAACTCCTGATCAGGCTGGTCTTGAACTCCTGACCTCATGATCCACCCGCCTCGGCCTCCCAAAGTGCTGAGATGACAGGCATGAGCCACCATGCCCGGCTAAGTTTTGTATTTTTCGTAGAGACAGGGTTTCACCATGTTGGTCAGGCTGGTCTCGAACTCCTGATCAGGCTGGTCTCGAACTCCTGACCTCGTGATCCGCCTGCCTCTGTCTCCCAAAGTGCTGGGGTGACAGGCGTGAGCCACCGTGCCCGGCCCACCAGAGACGGTTTCAAGGCAGAAATGGGATATGTGTGGGCGATTCTTTTGCGTTGATGGACGGTTTCTTTGCTGGAGGCTGGCAGACGGGTGGCAATGTGGAAAGCTATAGATTGGAATGAAACAGCATGGCACTCTTCCCTGCCTTAAATTCCTGCATAGCTTCGTTCACTCACTTGAAGAATTTTTTGAATACCCAGAGGACATGACCAATAGTATAAACAACTACCGTATTAACTCTGGCACCTGGCTGAAATTCAACCCTTGTACGATACACATTGAGAAGCATAAAATGGGCTGGGCATGGTGGCATATGCCAGTAATGCCAGCCCTTTGGGAGGCCGAAGCTGGTGGATCACGAGGTCAGGAGTTCAAGATCAGCCTGACCAACATGGTGAAACCCCGTCTCTACTAAAAATACAACTACTAGTCGGGTGTGGTGGCAGATGCCTGTAGTCCCAGCTACTCAGGAGGCTGAGGCAGGAGAATGGCTTGAATCCGGGAGGCAGAGGTTGCAGTGAGCTGAGACCACGCCACTGCACTCCAGCCTGTGTGACAGAGCCAGACTCCGTCTCAAAAACATAAATAAATACGAAAAAGAAAAGTACAAAAAATTAGCGGGGGCCCACAGGTCATCAGTGGATTCAGAGACTTTCTGATTTGAGGCTGGGCATAGTGGCTCACACCTGTAATCCCAGCACGTTGAGAGGCTGAGGCAAGCAGATCACTTGAGGTCAGGAGTTCGAGAGCAGCCTGGACACATGTAGGGGGGTTGGGGGGGAGAGAGAGAGAGGGGAAGGAAGGAAGGAAGGAAGGAAGGAAGGAAGGTAGGTGGGAGGGAGGGAGGGAGAGGAAAGAAAGAAAGGAAGAAAGAAAGAAAAGGAAGGAAGGGAAAATCTGCTGTGGGAGAAATAAAGAAAGAGAGAGAGAGAAAGAAAGAAGGAAGAAAGAAAGGAAAGAAAATCTGCTGAGGGAGAAAGAAGGAAAGAGAAAGAGAACAAGAAAGAAAGAAAGAGAAAGAAAGAAAGAAAGAAAGAAAATCTGAGGGAGAAAGAAAGAAAGAAAGAAAGAAAAAGAAAATCTGCTGAAGGAGAAAGAGAAAAAGAAAGAAAAAAATCTGCTGAAGGAGAAAGAAAGAAAAAGAAAGGAAAGAAAGAAAAGAAAAAAGAAAAAAGAAAGAAAAGAAAGAGAAAGAAAGAAAAGAAAGAAAGAAAGAAAGAAAGAAAGATAGAAAGAAAGAAAGAAAGAAAGAAAAGAAAAGAAAAGAAAGAAAGAAAGAGGAAGGAAGGAGAAATCTGCTGAGGGATAGAACATAATTACCTGGTGTTTTCCCAGACAGGACACGTCCTCATTTCACACAATTGGGGGGTCTATTCCCTTTTATCCTTCCCATTTTACAAGTCGTCCTTTTCTCTTGGCTCCCATGAGATACGCCTCTGGGTTTCAGAACGACTCTGCCCGTGGATGATATGGGAACTCTTATCAGCATTGTCAAACCTCCTGGGTGGAGGGGAGTACGAGAAACCCCCATTTCTCTTTGTCCTCTGGGGAACTCACTCCATTTCTCTCCCAGAGACGCTGTATCTGATACTGGATGTTGGCTATTTGGACATTGCTCGTGTGAAATGTTGACACTTCATTTTTCTCATAAGTCATTACATCCACAAAGCAGGTCGTGTGTTTGTGTCTTGGAACGCAGATTCTCAGGGACTTTCAGATTTGTTTTGTCACTGAATTCTCTCCAGACACTGGGCACTAGGCAGGCCCCATAAACATCCTATTTTGTCAAACGTCTGAAACTCCAGGGCTCATAAGTGGATGAATAAAGATGTTGAGTTTTACATCTGTGTCTTCTGACGTCTTTCATGAAGTGTTTTCTCAGCGTGAAAAATACATATTCCTGGTTTCTATCTCCGATGACTATAACTCGGTTAGACACCAGGTCTATCGTATGTTTTTTTGTTGTTTGTTTGTTTGTTTACTTTAAGTTCTGGGGTACATGTGCAGAACGTGCAGGTTTCTTACACAGGTATACATGTGCTGTGGTGGTTTGCTGCACCCATCAACCCATCATCTAGGCTTTAGGCCCCACATGCATTAGGTGTTTGTCCTAATGCTCTCCCTGTCCTTGTCCCCCACCCCCCAACAGGCCCTGGTGTGTGACGTTCCCCTCCCTGTGTCCATGTGTTCTCATCGTTCAACTCCCACTTATGAGTGAGAACATGAGGTGTTTGGTTTTCTGTTCTTGTGTTAGTTTGCTGAGAATGATCGTTTCCAGCTTCCTCCATGTGCCTGCAAAGAACATGAACTCATCCTTTTTTATGGCTGTATACTATTCCATGGTGTGTATGTGCCACATTTTCTTTATCCAGTCTATCATTGATGGACATTTAGGTTGGTTCCAAGTCTTTGCTAGTGTGCATAGTGCCTCAACAAACATACGTGTGCCTGTGTCTTTATAGTAGAATGATTTATTAATTTTTAATGTTTAGAAACAAGCTCTTGCTCTGTCACCCAGGCTGGAGTGCAGTGGTGTGATCACGGCTCACTGCAGTATCAAACTCCTGGGCTCAAGTGATCCTGCCACCTCAGCCTCCTGAGTAGCTGAAACTACAGGTGTGCACCACCACACCTAGCTAATTTTTTTATTTTTATTTTTGTAGTGACAGGGGTCTCCCTGTGTTGCCCAGGCTGTTCTTGAATTCTGGGGCTCAGGCAGTCTTCCCATCAAAGCGTCCTGAGTAGCTGGGACTACAGGTGTGCACCCAAACACCAGCTTATTTATTTATTTATTTATTTGTTTATTTGCAGAGAAGGGCTTGTTCCTATATAGCCCAGGCTGGTCTTGAACTCCTAGGCTCAAACGATCCTCCCACGTTGACCTCCCAACGTGCAGAGATTACAGGCATGAGCCAGAATGCCTGGCCTCATAGTACTTTTAACCAACTCCTTTGATGATTCTGACACTTGCCCCACAGACAGGCATTCAGGGGAAAACAGCACTCAAATTCTGCACAGGGATTCTTTGTAATTTTGCTATTATCTAACCTGGTTAACGAGCGTCTCTCAGCCAGGCTCGTATTCTTCAACTAAAGAAAATATTTGAGAATCATATTTTGTTTTACGTTTGTACCATGTCAAATAACTAGGCTGTTTGCTGCGTATTTATGGATTGTTTATGTGTGTGTCCTGTACCAGCCCCATCAGCAGTGATTTCAAGTGTCAGACCTCCAGGTCTCTCTCTCTCTCTTTTTTTTCTGAGACAAAGTTTTGCTCTGTCGCTCAGGCTGGAGGGCAGTGGCACGATATTGGCTCACTGCAACCTCCACCTGCTGGGTTCAAGTGATTCTCCTGCCTCAGCCTCCCCAGTAGCTGGGATTACAGGCACTCACCATCACACCCGGTTAATTTTTATATTTTTAGTAGACACGGGGTTTCACCATGCTGGCCAGGCTGGTCTCAAACCCCTGACCTCGTGATCCACCCACCTCGGCCTCCCAAAGTGCTGGGATAACAGGCGTGAGCCACTGCGCCCGGCTGAGACCTCCAGGTCTCTTGTTACATAGGAGTCAGTGAAGGACAAATATCCACATCACAATCCTCATTGGGACTGAACTGTCACCTGCATTTCTGCAGAACCACATTTAATCCTATTCTGCCTCCTGGAGATAAACAAGGTGTACCTATTCCCTCTTCCCAGTAAAAAATCAGCTGGGGAACAAGAATCAGTGGCTGAGACTCCAGCGGCCATCTTCTTTGAGTCCTGGCTAAAGTGTGCATGGTGTGGTACAGGAGAGAACGTGAAGGCCAAACTGGTCCCTCAACCCACCCTGCCCCCAAGCTCTGCCATCCCCACGTGGACTCAGCGGTAAAGCCCTTGATGAAATGATGTGATTTCATAATTGCTTGGACAATCCTCCAAGCAAGGAGGAAAATTCAAGCTACCTGTCATCTGGATATTAAAATATACTTTGTAATTACTGGAATCATATGTGTTCAGACATCTCAATGGCAGGGAAAAATTAAGACATCGTGGCCCAGTTACTGTTCAATTTCTGTGGAAATTTTATGGAAATACATTCATTTTTAAAAAATGAGTGCATAGGCTGGGTGCAGTGGCTGATGCCTGTAATCTCAGCACTTTGGGAGGCTGAGGCCAGCGGATCACGAGGTCAGGAGTTCCAGACCAGCCTGGCCAATACGGTGAAACTCCATCTCTACTAAGAAATACAAAAATTAGCCAGGCATGGTGGTGCACACCTGTAATCCTAGCTACTCGGGAGGCTGAGGCAGGAGAATGGCATGAACCCGGGAGGCAGAGGTTGCAGTGAGCCGAGATCACGCCACTGCACTCTAGCCTGGGCAACAGAGTGAAACTCCATCTCAAAAAAAAAAAAAAAGAATGCATCTTCCCAGCAAAGTAGCTAGAATTAATATTTTTCTTGTACAAATGCTGTAATCTGTGCGGCCCTTTCGCCAAACATGTTAGTGGGTTCCTTTGTTTGCAAGCAAGAAAGGAAAACTCTGGTCTTTTTTTTTTTTTTTAAATCCTCCCATTTTTACCTTTATTAGACAGTATCAAGCTGGAGCCTCCAAGATGCTATTTACCTCGGCAACTCACTGGGTTTTTCCATTACAACTGTGGGTTTTCTATTTGCAAAACAGCCAGGGAGGCTTAGTACATATTTTCCATATTTTGTCCTTGTAGCAAAGGCAAACATACGGGAATAGATGCATACTGAGGCAGAAATTTAAAATAATCATAATAAGGGCTGGGCGCGGTGACTCACGCCTGTAATCCCAGCACTTCGGGAGGCCGAGGCGGGTGGATCACAAGGTCAGGAGATCGAGACCATCCTGGCTAACACGGTGAAACCCCATCTCTACCAAAAACACAAAAAATTAGCAGGGCGTGGTGGCGGGCGCCTGCAGTCCCAGCTGCTGGGGAGGCTGAGGCAGGAGAACGGCGTGAACCCGGGAGGCGGAGCTTGCAGTGAGCCAAGATCGCGCCACTGCACTCCAGCCTGGGCGACAGAGCGAGACTCTGTCTCAAAATAAGAATAATAATAAGTACTGCATTTATTCACTCCAAGAAAAGTAAAAGCTAAGGCCCAGAATGTGGGACGGCAAGGGTTAAAAAAAGAAAAAAAGAAAAAAGAACCAGTTTTCCTCTGCCTACCAGCTCACTTCAAGGACAGTTACAAGGTAACACTGTCCAAATAGCCAAGGCAAAAGGAATGGGCTCCAGACACCCCACCCACTTCCAGAGCAAGGTTGAAGGAAAAAAGAGAAAGACAGGTTCTTTTACTGTTACTGTTTTCCCAGGCTGCTTAAGCATAATTAGCATGATCCTGCTTTACAAATGTCTGTATTTAGCCAGTTCTTGTTTTTCATTCAATGCAGCTACAGGGCCACCAGCTATGCAGTCACAACTTATGTGATGCTATAGATTACGTGACCTGTCACTGTAGGATTAACCGCTTTTATCTTGCTTCTGTAAAGCCGCTTATAAAAACCCGGCTCTGTCTTTGTTCAGGGCTCAGCTTTTGGATGTGAGTCCTGTGAGCGGGTGCGTACCTAAAATAAACAAATCCTGCTGTACTCCGTATTGGTCTCTCCGTTCCTCAGTTTACCGCAACAATACGAAAATATGGGGCTGGGCGCGGTGGCTCATGCCTGTAATCCCAGCACTCTGGGAGGCTGAGGCGGGCAGAGCACAAGATCAGGAGATTGAGACCATCCTGGCCAACATGGTGAAACCCCATCTCTACTAAAAATACAAAAGTTAGCCAGGTGTGGTGGCGTACGCCTGTAATCCCAGCTACTCAGGAGGCTGAGGCAGGAGAATCGCTTGAACCTGGGAGGTGGAGTTTGCCGTGAGCTGAGATCGTGAGTCTGCACTCCAGCCTGGGTGACAGAGCAAGACTCTATCTCAAAAAAAAAAAAAAAAAAGAAAGAAAGAAAGAAAAGAAAAAGAAAAGACGGAAATGCAATGGAGAGATCTTGTTAACGTCAGGCAAAGTACACTTCAGAACAATAACAATTACCACCGGTAAAATGGGACATTATCTAATGACAAAGGGGGCAATTCACCAAGAAGACAAAATAATTTTGATGATGTATTCAACGCAAAACAAATCCTTGAAATACATAAAGCAAAAGAAGATATAGAATTGAGAGGAGAAATAGGTGAATGCATAATTAGAGTTGGGAACACGAACATTCCTCTTTAAATAATTGATACATCAAGTGGAGACTTTTTAATAACACAATCATTAGGCTGGGCACGGTGGCTCATGCCTGTAATCCCAGCACTCTGGAAGGTTGAGGTAAGTGGACTTGAGTCCAGGAGTTTGAGACCAGCCTGAGCAATATGGCGAAATTCCATCTCTACAAAAAAAATAAGAATTAATTGGCTATGGCGGTGCACGCCTATAGTTCCAGCTACTCAGGAGGCCGAGGTGGGAGGATCCTTGAGCCTGGGAAGTGGAGGTTGCAGTGAGCCGAGATCACAGCACTGCACTCCAGCCAGGGTGACAGAGCAAGACCCTGTCTCAAAATAATAATAGTAATAGTAATAATAATAATAATAATATTGCCTGGGCATGGTGGCTCATGCCTATAATCCCAGCACTTTAGAAGGCTGAGGTGGGTGGATCACTTGAGGCCAGGAGTTCGAGACCAGCCTGGCCAATATGATGAAATCCCCTCTCTACTAAAAATTAGCTGGTCATAGTGGCGGGCAGCTGTAATCCCAGCTACTTGGGAGACTGAGGCATGAGAATCACCTCCCACCTGGGAGGTGGAGGTTGTGGTGGGCTGAGGTCGTGCCATTGGACTCCAGCCTGGGGGACAGAGAGAGACTCTGTCTCAAAATAATAATAATAATAATATAATATCAATCAACCAATCAATCAATGACTCAATTGACATTTCTAGAACATTCTGCCAAGCAACAGCAGAAGATGCACTAAGTTTAAGTACCCAGTGAATGCCCCAGAGATACAACATATTCTAAGCTGTAAAACAAACCTTAACGAATTTAAAACAATTAAAATAATACTTGCTACAATCCTATAAATAATGAAACCATTAATCAACAGCAGGAAAAAATCTGGAAAATGCCCACATATTTGAACACTAAAAAGTTATCAGCTAAATGACGCATGGCTCAGAGGAGAAGCAAGAAGGAAAATTCTGAAATACTTTTAATTGAATGAAAATGAAATTACCAATGTATCAAAAATCGAGAAACACGGGGCCTGGTGCGGTGGCTCATACCTGTAATCCCAGCACTTCAGGAGGCCAAAGAGGCAGGTGGATCATTTTAGATGAGGAGTTTGAGACCAGCCTGGCCAACATGGTGAAACCCTGTCTCTGTAAAAAATACAAAAATTAGCTGGGCGTGGTGCTAGCTGCCTGTAGTCCCAGCTACTTGGGAAGCTGAGGCAGGAGAATCGCTTGAACCCGGGAGGTGGAGGTTGCACTGAGTCAAGAGGCGGAGGTTGCAGTGAGTTGAGATCGCGCCACTGCACTCCAGCCTGGGCAACAGAGCATGACTCTGTCTCAAAAAAAAAAAAAAAAAATTGAGAAACAGGTACAGGAGTACTTTGAAAACCTTTATTGCACATACATAATATAATGCTTATATTTTATAATATATTCTAATACTTATTAGATAATATAATGCCTACTTTTTTTTAGAAAAATGTCTGCAATCAATTATCTGATGTCCTAGCCTTAAAAAAATTATTAAAAGAAGAGAAAATTTTAACCAAGTCAGGCAGAAGAAAAGAAATAATAAAGATATAATTAGAAACAGAAAAAACAATATGAAAACATGAATAAATCTAAAATCAGATTCATAGAAGGGATCAAACATATGGATGGAGCTTTCACCAGAAAGAAAAAACTAAAAATAAAACATAAACATCACTAGTATCAGGGATGCAAGAGGGACATCCCTGTAGCCCCTATTGATACTAAAAGGATAGCATTGATGCAAAAGGCAAATTCCTTGAAAGACACACACTACCAAACCTAACTCAAGAAGAAACCGATAACCTGAATAGCTCTATATCTACTAAAAAAATAATAATTTTTTTTTTGAGACTGAATCTCACCCTGTCCGCAGGCTGGAGTGCAGTGGTGCCATCTCAGCTCACTGCAACCTCCACCTCCCGGGTTCAAGCGATTCTCCTGCCTCAGCCTCCCGAGTAACTGAAACTACAGGCGCCTGCCACCACACCCAGCTAAATTTTTGTATTTTAGTAGAGACGGGGTTTCACCATGTTGGCCAGGATGGTCTCGATCTCTTGACCTTGTGATCCACCTGCCTCGGCCTCCCAAAGTGCTGGGATGACAGGCATGAGCCACTGCGCCCGCCCAAATAAATGAATTCTTAGTTAACACCTTCCAACAAAAAAAAATATGAAGACCTCTGCAGAGGTCTTCGCTGGCCAATTCTATTAAACAGTTATGGGAGGAAGATACCTAATTCTACCCAAACACTTCCTAAAATAGAACAACACAGCATTTTCCAACCCATTGTATGAAGCCAACATTATTACCACAATACCAACATAAAGAGGAAAAATGTCACACAAGAAGACCACAGGCAGATATTCGTCATTCACCCAGAAGCAGAAATTCTCAACAGCGTATAAACAAATCAAGGAAAACATTGGCTGGATATATGGCACCATGATCCTGTGAGGTTTATGTTGTGAACACAAGAAGGGCTATTTCTTAACATCGAAAAATCAATGTAATTAGCTCAATCAAGCCACTAAAGAGAAAAATGTGTACGATCTTTTCAAAACATGCGGCAGAAGTACTTGACAAAAATCAAAATCAACTTGTAAATAAAAATGCTGAGCCAAGTTTGCTTAACCCTATAGTGGGATTGACAGAAAACCCACAGCTAACCGTAACTCATAAGATGAAAGACCAATTTTCCTCTAAGATCAGGAACAAAGAAGGGAGCCCCACTGTGCTGCAAACAAATCATGTTTCTGTCACCCAGAAAAACAGATGGTAGATTAAAAACCAATACACCTTTCTTTTTGCTTTTTTTTTTTGAGACAGAGTCTTGCTCTGTCTCCAGGCTGGAAAGCAGTGGCGCCATCTCAGCTCACTGCAACCTCCGCCTCCCGGGTTCAAGTGATTCTCCTGCCTCAGCCTCCCAAGTAGCTGGGACTACAGGCACCTGCCACAATGCCAGGCTAATTTTTGTATTTTTAGTAGAGACGGGGTTTCACCATATTAGCCAGGCTGGTCTCGAACTCCTGACCTCGTGATCTGCTTGCCTCAGCCTCTCAAAGTGCTGGGATTACAGGCCTGAGCCACTGCACCTGGCCAGGGCCTCATTTTTCAATGTCTTATCTTTCCTATGATGCTCTATTCATTTACAAGCATATATATATTTAAAAGGAAAACATGGACATCCTGCATCCATCATTCTACAGTTTGTTTTTCATTTCCAATGCACTGAAGATTGCTTTGTGGTTTTGTAAACAGAAATGCATGGTTCTTTTCCTTTTTCTTGATTGCATACTATTCCATTACATAAATGTACTATGTAATATTTAACCCATTCCTTGTGGATGGGTACCCTGCTAGTCTCAGACTTTTGTCCTTATAGAAAATGTCATGGCCAAAGGTATGTATCTCTGTATTTTTGCAGACGTTGTCATGAATTTTTTTTTTTTTTTTTTTGAGATGGAGTTTCACTCTTGTTGCCCAGGCTGGCGTGCAGTGGTGTGATGTTGGCTCACTGCAACCTCCGCCTCCCGGGTTCAAGCGATTCTCCTGCCTCAGCTTCCTGTGTAGCTGGGATTACAGGCATGCACCACCACACCCAGCTAATTGTTGTATTTTTAGTAGAGACGGGATTTCTCCATGTTGGTCAGGCTGGTCTTGAACTCCCGACCTCAGGTGATCCGCCCACCTCAGCCTCCCAAAGTGCTGGGATTATAGGTGTGAGCCACCAAGCCCGGCTCGTCATGAATATTTGTAGGGGAGAACTGGCTTTGAATTTGACATCCTTAAAGGTGAATGGATATATAAAGGGTAAATACAGTCTGACTGCTTCAACGTCCTGTCTTCACAGGAGATGTGATTTTTTCATATCTGCCCTTTTATTCATTCGTTTGTTTGTTTGTTTATTTGTGATAGGGTCTACCTCTGTCACCAGGCTGGAGTGTGGTGGTGTGGTCACAGCTAATTGCAGCCTCAAACTCCTGGACTCAAGCAATCCTCCCATCTCAGCCTCTTGAGTAGCTGGGACTAGAGGCGTGCACCACCACACCTGGCAAATTTTTTTTTTTTTTTTAAGACAGAGTCTGGCCCTGTTGCCCAGGCTGGAGTGCAGTGGCGCAATCTTGGCTCACTGCAACCTGCTCCTCCCAGGTTCAAGCAGTCCTCCTGCCTCAGCCTCCCAAGTAGCTGGAACTATAGGCACAAACCACCAGGCCTGGATAATTTTTTGTGTTTTAGTGAAGATGGGGTTTCACCATATTGGTAAGGATGGTCTCGATCTCCTGACCTCAGGATCTGCCCGCCTTGGCCTCCTAAAGAGCTGGGATTACAGGGGTGAACCACCGCGCCTGGCCTGCCCACATCTTAATAGTGTTATTTGTTTGTTGTTGTTGCTGTTTCAGTTCTTTGTATATTGTGAGTATGAGACTGTTTTAAACTCAATTTGATGATTCGGCACAGAAGCTGGTGAAACAATCGATATAGGTGTAGCCTTCAATTTTCTGCCTCCGTGAGATCACGAGATGGAGTCTCACTCTGCCTCTCAGAGTGGAATGCGGTGGTGCAATCTCAGCTTACTGAAATCTCTGCCTCCCAGGTTCAAGTGATTCTCCTATCTCAGTCTCCCGAGTAGCTGAGATTACAGGTGCGAGCCACCACGCCTGGCTAATTTTTGTATTTTTAGTAGAGATGGGGTTTCGCCATGTTGGCCAGGCTGCTCTCGAACTCCTGACCTGATCCACCTGCCTCGGCCTCCCAAAGTGCTGGGATTACAGGTGTGGGCCGCCGCGCCCAGCCCCTCTTTTCTCCCTCTTTGTCTCTCTTTCCTTCTCCTTTTTCACTCTTTCTCAGTATCTCTCTTCTGTCTTTCCCCCACTCCCTCTCTCTCCTTTCTCTCTCTCTTTCCCTCTCCTTTCTGACTCTCTCTTTCTCAGTATCTGTTTCCCCTCTCTCTTTTTCCCTCCTCTCCCTCTCTCTTTCTCTCTCTCAAAATCTCTCTCTTCCCCCTCTCACCCTCTCTCTTTCTTCCTCCCTCTCTACCCCACTCTCCATCTCTCCATTTCTCTTCCTCTCTCCTCTTTTCTCTCTCTCTCCTCTGTCTTCTCCATGACTCTTCTTCCCTCTCTCTCTTCCTCTCCTTCTCTACACCTTTCTCTCATACCCAGCCCTCAACAGAAACCACCACACTATGCACTGCCTCTGGCAATCCATATCCCCAAATCTTTATTCTCCTCTTGAGAGCAGCTTAGGAATTCCATTAGGTCCATCTCTCTATATCCTTTTACTTTCTTATCTCTGTTCTTATCTCTCTCTATTTTCTGAGCCGCCAACATCAGGGAAACTCAGCAGATCAGGCTGCGAGATACTCACATACCCATGGCAAAGGGAACGATGTATTTCTCGCAAAATGAGATGGGATCAAAACCCAGAACCGTCCGTCACTAACACCGTTCACTTCTCTGCACAGCCCTTTCTTGTCTCCTCAACGTGAGGACACAGAGAGAGACACTGTCGTGCAGCTTTTAAGAATTCAGGGTTGAGATTCTGATGCATCTGGGAGGGGCTTGCTTTCAGGTGAACTCAGTTGTTGGTGACAATGTGTCCGTGGGCTGGCTGGGATGATGGTAGCGAACACCTGCAAAGTTTGCTGCAAGAATTAAGAGATAATACCTGGAAGGATGCATGTAACAGTGCTTAGCTGAATGCCTACAAACACTGTCTATAGTTAGTTATCCTTTGTAATCACGAGTATCTTTTTTTTTTTTTGAGATGAGTCTGGCTCTGTCACCAGGCTGGAGTGCAGTGGCGCAATCTCAGCTCACAGCAACCTCCGCCTTCTTGGTTCAAGTGATCCTCCTACCTCAGCCTCCTGAGTAGATGGGACTACAGATGCCTGCCACCATGCCCAGCTAATTTTTTTTTTTTTTGTATTTTTAGTAGACACAGGGTTTCACAGTGTTGGCCAGGATGGTCTCCATCTGTTGACCTTGTGATCTGCCTGCCTCAGCCTCCCAAAGTGCTGGGATTACAAGCATGAGCTACCATCCTCGGCCAAGTATCCCTTTTATTTTCATCTAACAACAAGGTGTCTCTTTAAACCGCCCTGGGACCTGCAGAGTAAAATGGAATGATGCTTATCTGGGCTGAATCACATATCAGAGCTTGATTCCTTTTCATGGCTGCATAATATTCCACGGTACGGATAAACCACATTGTCGGTATCCAGTCTTCCACTGTTGCACATTTGGGTCATTTCCAGGGGCTGAGGGGTGAGGGGAAGGGGGGTGCCTGCAAATGGGAACGGGGTCTCCTCTGAAGGTGCCAGAAATATTGTGGAACTGGATACAGGGGGTGATCACACAACATCGTGAACGCACTAAACGCCACTGAACTGTTCACTATACAATGGTTAAAATGGTAAATTATGTGTTTTGTGTATTTTACCACCATTAAAAACTTCTCATTTTTGTTGTTCCTGTTGTTGTTGTTTGTTTGTTTTTTTGAGACGGAGTTTCACTCTTGTCACCCAGGCTGGAGTGCAGTGGTGTGATATCAGCTCACTGCAACCTCCGCCTCCCAGGTTCAAGCGATTCTCCTGCCTCAGCCTCCTGAGTAGCTGGGATTAAAGGCGTCCACCATCACACCCGGCTAATTTTTTGTATTTTTAGTAGAGACGGGGTTTCACCATGCTGATCAGGCTGGTCTTGAACTCCTGACCTCGTGATCCACCCGATTCGGCCTCCCAAAGTGCTGGGATTACAGGCATGAGCCATGGCACCTGACCTTTAGTTCTTTTTGTATTTTCAAATTTATCCCTTTGTATGTCAAATTTATCTCTTGTATATCAAATTTATCCCTTTGACATAAATCTCCAGGCACGGCATTGGCACATCTGTATCATGTGTGTTTCTGTTTTTCTGCTTGTTTTAAGGTCAACCCTAGCTCCCGTTTTTGTTTGTTTATTTCTTTGTTTTTCTTGTTTCATTCTTGCACCAGAGAAAATTCTCATTAAGTCAAGTGAATCCTCACTCTCCTTTTTAAAGCAGAACAGCTACTGGCCAGGCATCATGGCCCACGCCTGTCATCCCGGCACTTTGAGAAGCTGTGGCAGGTGGGTAACCTGAGGTCAGGAGTTCGAGACCAGCCTGGCCAAGATGGTGAAACCCCGTCTCTACTAAAAATACAAAAGTTAGCTGGGCGTGGTGGCGCGCTTCTGTAATCCCAGCTACTTGGGAGGCTGAGACATGAGAATTGCTTGAACCCGGGAGGCAGAGGCTGCAGTGAGCTGAGATCACGCCACTGTACTTCAGCCTGGGCGACACAGCTGGAATCTCAATAAATTAGTCAATTAATTAATTCAAGTAATTATTAGTCAATTACTTAGTTAATTAAAAAGCAGAATACCTGTTAGTAACTGGCTTAATTACCTTTCTCACAGTAGATACAAACTCTGCCCTTATGTCTTTTTTGAAACGGAGTCTTGCTCTGTCATCCAGGCTGGAGTGCAGTGGTATGATCTTGGCTCACTGCAACCTCTGCCTCCCAGGTTCAAGCGATTCTCCCACCTTAGCCTCCTGAGTAGCTGGGACTACAGGCATGCTTCACCGCACCCGGCTAATTTTTGTATTTTTTAGTAGAGACAAGGTTTCACCATGTTGGCCAGGCTGGTCTTGAACGCCTGACCTCAGGTGATCCGCAGTCATTGGCCTCCCAAAGTGCTGGGATTACAGGCGTGAGCCACCACATCCAGCCCTCTGTCCTTATTTCTGTTTTTGTTTATGTTGTTGTTTTGAGACAAGACTTCATTCTGTCACCCGGGCTGGAGTGCACTGGTACAATCACAACCCACTGCAGCCTCAACCTCCCAGGTTCAAGTAATCCTGCCATCTCAGCCTCCCAAGTAGCTAGGACTGCCATGATGCACTACCATGCCCCGCTAATTTTAACATGTTTTTGTGGAAATTTTTTTTTTTGAGACAGAGTTTCACTCTTTGTTGATCAGACTGGAGTGCAGTGGTGCTATCTCAGCTCACTGCAACCTCCACGTGCTGGGTTCAAGCAATTCTCCTGCCTCAGCCTCCTGAGTAGCTGGGATTACAGGTGTCTGTGACTATGCTCGGCTAATTTTCATATTTTTAGTAGAGTTGGGGCTTCACCATGTTGGCCAGGCTGGTTTCGATCTCTTGACCTTGTGATCCACCCGCCTCGGTCTCCCAAAGTTCTGGGATTACAGGCGTGGGCCACTGTGCCCGGCCAGTAAACACACTTTTACAAATAAACTTTAATTTTCTCCCTTTCTTCTTTGTTTCTATTTCTCAGTGGCCTCTGTCTGTATTTATTTTTTTTCCATAGCTGCCACCCTGGAGTCTTTCATTTCATCCACAGCTTTTCTTCTGGCAGTCTCATTCACTGGATCTGCCCTTGCTTCTCCGGCCAGGGTTCTTCTCCTCCACGCTCTGTTTATCAGATTCCTGTCGCTTCTGTTTTGATTTGTGTAATGGTGACAATAGCCATGAGGTCAGGATTAGCTGCCCCTAATTCTGTTCAGGTGAACACCACTTATATCTGTACTTCCGTTTTTCTCCAGAGGTCAGTCTTGCAGAGGACAAAATGCAGCTTGGCTCGAAGATGTAATGTGAGTGTGACATTTCTTCTATACAAAAAAAAAAAAATCGTGTTTTGCTTGAACCTGGGAGGCAGAGGTTGCAGTGAGCCAAGATGGCGCCACTGCACTCCAGCCTGGGCAACAGAGTGAGACTCCATCTAAAAAAAAATAGTGTTCTGAATATGAATAATGCCACCTGGTATGGCTGGCTAAATTACC
The DNA here is from genome assembly GCF_028885625.2 of Pongo pygmaeus. NCBI lineage: Eukaryota > Metazoa > Chordata > Mammalia > Primates > Hominidae > Pongo > Pongo pygmaeus. The sequence continues at coordinate 1,623,291 of NC_072397.2, forward strand.
CAAATTCACCCAATTGTTCACTAAAAGATCCTTTTCTCTTTTTTTCCTGGTATGACAGTATTAAGAGTGTAGTTTGAAAATGAGGAAGAGAATATGTTGCCTAATGAATAACAGATAGGACAAGAGAGTTTGAAAATGGCACAGAAGAGTTTATCACAGTTGGACACTCATCTGATGTTTTGTTTCATCGAAAAGAAAATAGAAAAAGTATTCCATTCTCCATGATGTAATTATTCATACCTAGTATCCGATTGTAAAACAGGGTGACTATTGTCAAAATAATTTAATTGTACATTTTAAGATAACTAAAAGAGTATGTATTAGTCTGTTTTCATGCTGCTGATAAAGACATACCCAAAGCCGGGTGCAGTGGGTCACGCCTGTAATCCCAGAACCTTGGGAGGCCGAGGTGGGCAGATCACCTGAGGTCAGGAGTTCGAGACCAGCCTGGCCAACATGGTGAAACCCCATCTCTACTAAAAATACAAAAATTAGCCAGGTGTGCTGGCCCGTGCCTGTAATCCCAGCTACTCAGGAGGCTGAGGAAGGAGAACTTCTTGAACCCAGGAGGCGGAGGTTGCAGCGAACCGAGATCATGCCACCGCACTCCAGCCTGGGTGACGGAGTGAGAATCTGTCTCAAAAAAAAAAAAAAAAAAAAAATACCCAGCCAGGCACAGTGGCTCACACCTGTAATCCCAGCACTTTGGGAGGCTGAGGTGGGCAGATCACCTGAGGTCAGGAGTTTGAGACCAGCCTGGCCAATGTGGTGAAACCCTGTCTCTACTAAAAATACAAAAATTAGCTGGGTGTAGTGGTCCATGCCTGTAATCCCAGCTAATCAGGAGGCTGAGGCTGGAGAATCACTTGAACATAGGAGGCAGTGAGCTGAGATCGCACCACCGCAGTCCAGGCTGGGCGACAGAGTAAGACTCGGTATCAAAAAAAAAAAAAAGCATACCTGAAATCAGGTAATTTATTTTAAAAAAGAGACATACCCGAGACTGGGAAATGTATAAAGAAAACGAGGTTCCATGGACTCACAGTTCCACGTGGCTGGGGAGGCCTCACAGTCATGGTGGAGGGAGAAAGGCACATTTTACATGGTGGCAGGCAAGAGAGGGAATAAGAGTCAAGTGAAAGCAGTTTCCCCTGATAAAACCATCAGATCTCATGAGACTTATTCACGACCTCCAGACCAGTCTGGAGGAAACCAGCCCCGTGATTCATTTATCTCCCACCCGGCCCCTCCCACAACACATGGGAATCATGGGAGCTACAATTCGAGATGAGATTTGGGTGGGGACACCACAACACATGGGAATCATGGGAGCTACAATTTGAGATGAGATTTGGGTGGGGACACCACAACACATGGGAATCATGGGAGCTACAATTCGAGACGAGATTTGGGTGGGGACACCACAACACATGGGAATCATGGGAGCTACAATTCAAGATGAGATTTGAGTGGGGACACAGCCAAACCATATTAGAGTATAATTGGATTGTTTGTAACACAAAGGATAAATGCTTGAGGGCATGCAAGCTCCATTCTCCATGATGTGATTATGAAACATTGCATGCTTGTATCAAAACATCTTCTCTGCACGGTGCATTGAACATGAATTATGCCGTGTTGACTGTGTTTGATATCTGATGCATACAAAAACAGAGGTCAAGGCCCAAACACTGGGAGCACCAATGTCCAAGAGCACAAGAAGCTGGAGGTCCCAGTTCCAGGTAAGGAAAAGAGAATATAGTCTCCCTTCATTTGCATTTTCATTCTCTGCAAATCCCTCAATAGAAGGGACAGTACCCACCCCCACTGGTAAGGGTGGTCTTTACTCTGTCTACCTATTCAAATGCTCATCTCTTCCCAAAACACCCTCGCAGACACACCCAGTGTGGGTGTGAAAAATGGGAGTTGAATAATGAGAACACATGGACACAGGGAGGGGAACATCACACACTGGGGCCTATCAGAGATTGTGGGGCTACGGGAGGGAGAGCATTAGGAGAAATACCTAATGTAGATGACGGTTGATCAGTGCAGCAAACCACCATGGCACGTGGATACCTATGTAACAAACCTGCACATTCTGCACAGGCACCCCAGAACTTCAAGTATAATAATAATAATAATAATAATAAAATCTCACACACCCTAAATACATACACCTACTATATATCCACACAACATATACATAAATATATACACCTACCATGTACCCACAAAAGATAAAAATTTTAAAACACAAAGAAAAAGGAAACAGTGAAAATCAACAGACAGAGGTAAGAGGCAACCTCCTATTCAGTGTTGCCGTGGTTCAGTAGAAAAATCCGTCTCACTTCAGGGCTGGAGAGACCCTCAGGGTCATCCATCATAGCCCACGGAGGTGCCATAAAAAATAATACTCAGGGATCTTCATCTTCAATAAATAAAGACTCTCTTTACCTTTCCCAGGTTATAAAGAATCTTCAATGGACCGTGCCTTTCTCTTGGAAGTATCTTGGGTCTTCGCTGTCGAATTCCTAGGTCATGGAAGAAATTGTGTGAAAGGTAGAAGGTAAATTTTATTCTGGAATATAGGGTCCAGGAAAGGGTCTGGGGGCCTCATGTATCATCTGAAATTAGGTGCAAAACTTTGCACGTATGAGTATGTCTGCACCTGTCTAGATGGAGGGTTCTGAGCTTTCATCACATGTGAAAAGAGGTCTCAGAAAGCAAGCAAGCAAGAAAGCAAGCAAGAGTGAAAGAGGGGGTAGGGAGAGAAGGAGGAGGATGGGGGAGGAGCGAAAGAGAAGGGAAGAAGAAAGAAAAAGAAGAAGGAAGGAAGGAAAGAAAGAGAAAGAGAAGAAAGAAAGAAAGAAAGACAAAAGAAAAGAAAGAAAGGAAGGAGGGAAGGAGGGAGGGAAAGAAGGAAGGGAGGAAAGAAGGAAGGAAGGAAGGAAAGAAGAAAGGAAGAGAGAAAAGAGAAAAGGAAGGAAGGAAAAAAGGAAGGTAAAGAAAAAGAGGAAAGGAAAGAAGGAAGGAAAAGAGGAAACAAAAAAGGAAGGAAGGAAAGAAGGAAAAGCAAAAGAGGAAGGAAAAGAAAAAGAGGGAAGGAAGGAAAGAAAAGGAAAAGAGGGAAGGAAGGAAGAGAGGAAACAAAAGGAAGGAAGGAAAGAAGGAAAAGAAAAAGAGGAAGGAAAGAAAAGAAAAAGAGGGAAGGAAGGAAAAGAAAAAGAGGGAAGGAAGGAAGGGAAAGAGGAAACATAAAAGGAAGGAAGGAAAGAAGGAAAATAAGAGGAAGTAAGGAGGGAAAGAAGGAAGGAAGGAGCGAGAGAAGGAAGGAGGGAGGGACGGAAGGAAGGAAGGAGCGAGAGAAGGAAGGAAAGAAGGAAAGGAGGGAGAAAGGGAGGCAAGGAGGGAAGGGAAGGGAAGGAAGGGAGGGAGAAAGAAAGAGGGAAATAAAAAGAAAAAGAAAGAGAAAAGTTTGAGACTTCATAGAGCAGCAAGGGACCCTTGTCTGACCTCGGACCATGGGCTGATGTAAAAATTTCTTCTCTCTTTCTTTCTCACAGGCAAATACAGCTGATTCCCCAGATGTTAGATTCCACTTCAGATTAAGGGCTGTTTCCTAGTAGCCTGTTGTGAAAATACAATCCACAGAGTGTAAATGAGCAAATCTTTAGAGTTTTCCTAAAGATCCCTACTTGTTATTTTACTAACAACTCCTGCTCCAAAGCACTACACTTTTGGGGAAAAGGGGCTGTTATCAGGGCATTGTGGGTTTCGTACATAGTCTGGATAGATGCAATTATGGCATCCCGATTACCTGTTATCCATTACAGTTAGTTTAGCATCATGACTAACAATTTAGTGTTCAGTATGGTATTTGGTTAGCAACAGTGTGTGCAGTAAGTTGTAAATACTGCTTTCAGCATGATTTGGGCTAAAAGGATGTAGTCACTGTTTTCCAATTCAAATACAAATCACAAAAATGTGACTCAGCATGGTATTGATTTTTGAGGGTATACTTGTCCAGATATATTCCATTGACTGTTGTTTGTGCCTTTACCTTTTTTTTTTTGAGGTGGAGTTTCGCTCTTGTTGCCCAGGCTGGAGTGCAATGGCGCAATCTTGGCTCACTGCAACCTCCGCCTCCCGGGTTCAAGTGATTCTCCTGCCTCAGCCTCTCGAGTAGCTGGAATTACAGGCATGCACCACCATGGCTGGCTAATTTTTTTGTCTCAAAAAAATATAAGAATTATTAGGGAATTGTTATTCTGTAATATTATTATCTATGTAAGTAATTTGTGAACATATCCAACTTTGAAATGTGTAATATTATATAAAGTTAAGTATCTCTTTTTTTGTCACCAGGCAACGTCGTCATTTAGTAGGAAATGCTATCTTGAGATGTGTGTGTATGTGTGTGTGTACAAACTGTGTTTGTACACATAGATGTGTATACACTCAAACTGTGCATATGACATGTGTGTCTATAAATACATATTACTAACTCTATACGTCTGTATATATTTTTCTCTACATGCGAGACATATATAATATATATAATTATTAATAAATGCTTTTAACAACATAGATTGCTTTTGTAAGTTTTGTAGATAAATTGTGTCATATGGAGTATTTTGCAACTTGAATTATTTTTACTCCATAATATATTTACAATCTCAATACGTTGAACAAGTTGACCTGGTTCATTCTGTGATTCTTCAAACGTTTCTGTTTAATGATGCTACAGGAAATTGAACATTGAACCTCTTACATCATCCTCAAACAGTTTTATTTTTATTGATGTAGAATACATTGTTGCAAGCTTTTCTCCCTAAACACTCTTGCACCACACAAGAATGTTACTTCATTGGCAGGATGTTGACTAGTCCTTGCCCCATATTTGTCTCTTTTTTTTTTTTTTTTTGAGATGGAGTCTCGCTCTGTCGCCCAGGCTGGAGTGCAGTGGTGCAATCTCAGCTCACTGCAACCTCCGACTCCCAGGTTCAAGCGATTCTCCTGCCTCAGTCTCCTGAATAGCTGGGATTACAGGCACGCACCACCACGCCTGGCTAATTTTTGTATTTGCAGTAGAGACGGGGTTTCACCATGTTGGCCAGGATGGTCTCGATCTCCTGACCTCAGGTGATCTGCCTGCCTTGGCCTCCCAAAGTACTGGGATTACAGGCATGAGCCACCACGCCTGGCCTCTTGTTTTGTTTTTAATTATTTTGTGTGATTTTGTTTTACATGCATATGATGTAAACAGAATACAATCAGTCTTTTTTAAAAATATCTTCTCAGCATCATCAATTTAATTCTATTCTTCTTTATTAATCATCAGTACACCTGTAATCCCAGCTACTTGAGAGGCTGAGGCAGGAGAATCGCTTGAACCCAGGAGGTGAAGATTGCAGTGAGACAACATCGAGCCAGTGCACCCCAGCCTGGGCGACGGAGCGAGATTCCATCTCAAAACAAAAGAAAGCACACTATTGATCTCACTTACCCCACAGAACGTTCCTGACTTCCTTCCTAGCTGCAGGAGGGAAATTGTGGAGCGCAGCTGTCTCCCATCCCTGGAGCTGTTTCCCTAATTAAATCATGAGGCCACTTTTGCAGGAAATCCATACGCTGGCGGGAAGAGCTGATGCAACTAAATTAAGAAAGCTCTTGGCTTCTGGTGACTCACAGCTGACGGACTGTTCCTTCCCCCTGAGCAATGAAGGTGAGTGTGGTGGGTGCTCTCCAGGTGGAATCACACAGTAGTGTCTGCCAGACACAGAGATGGAAGGGCGGATTGCTTCTGGAGCTTCCTGGGGTTCCTGCAAAAAAAATGACATATAATTTGGTGGCTAAAACTACAAAAATCTATGCTCTCCCAGTCCTGGAAGCTGGTAGTCTCAGATCAAGGTATCTCAAGGACATGCTCCCTCCAGAGGCTCTAGGGGAACATCCTTTCTGCCTCTCCCAGCACCTGGGGGCTCCAGGTGTCCCTGGGGTTGTGGGTGCATCACTTTAGTCTCTGCCTCTGCCTCCATGTGGCCTTCTCCTCTGTGTCTGTCTCCTCTCTGTTTCTTAGAAGGACGTCTGTTATTGGATTTAGGAACCACATAGATAATTCAGGATGATCTCATCTTAAGGCCCTTTATTTAATTACATCTCCAAACACCCCTTTTTCAAATAAGGTCTCATTCACAGGTTCTGGGTATTGGGACCTGGATATACCTTTTTGGAGGATCACAGTTCAATCTACATCACTTGTATCTAGTTCCCTCCAGATGCTCTCAGGGAGGGTCCTTCCTGCCTCTCGCAGCTCCTGGGGGCTCCAGGTGTCCCTGTGCTTGTGGCCACATCACTCCAGTCTCTGCCTCCATCTCCACGTGGCCTTCTCCTCTGTGTCTGTGTCTCCTCCTCTGTCTCTTACAGAGACAGCAATGATTGGATTCATGGTCCATCTAATGCAGGATGATCTCATCTTAAAATATTTTACTACTTGCATCTGCAAAGATCTTATTTCAAAATAAGCTCCCATCCACAAGTTCTGGGGGTTAGGGTGTGGACATATCTTTCTGGGGGACGATAGTTTAATTCACCACAGTTTCATTTAGCCTTCTCCAGAGGCTCTAGGGGAGGATCCTTCCTGCCTCTCCCAGCTCCTGGGGGCTCCAGGTGTCCCTGGGCTTGTGGCCGCATCACTCCAGTCTCTGCCTCCATCTCCACGTGGCCTTCTCCTCTGTGTCTGTGTCTCCTCTTCTGTCTCTTACAAGGACACCTGTCATTGGATTTATGGCCCACCCAGATAATTCCAGAGGATCTTATCTTGAAATCGTTCATTCAATTACGTCTGCAGAGATTCCTTTTCCAAATAAGGTCCCATTCACAGGTTCTGGGGATTAGGACATGAACATGTCTTTTGGGGGAACCACAGTTCAATCCACTACAATTGTATCCAGTTCCCTCCAGGGAATCTAGGTGAGGGTCCTTCCTGCCTCTCCCCGCTCCTCGGGGCTCCAGGAATCCCTGGGCTTGTGGCCGCATCACTCCAATCTCTGCCTCCATCTCCACGTGGCCTTCTCTGTGTCTGTGTCTCCTCTTCTGTCTTTTAGAAGGACATCTGTCGTTGTATTTAGGACCCACCCTAATCCAGGATGATCTCATCTTAAGTTAGTTGTACCTGCAAAAAAAAAAAATATATATTGTTTCCAAACAGGGTTTCACTCATAGGTACTGGGATTCAGGATTTGCACACATCTTTTCTTGCAGATCACAATTCAGCCCACACTCCTTGTGTTTGCCACGATCCTTTATCTCTTCAGCATCCAGCAGCCTGGCGCACACTGCTGTGGACTAATAAAGGCATAAGGGAGACGACTGGAGAAAGAGAATGTGGCAGAAGTGTGAGTCAGACTCCGGGGGCGATGGAAAGGTGGAGACGCAGAAATGCAAATTTGCAAATTCGTCTACCCATTTGCTTTGCCCTGGAGCCCAGCGCAGAACTGGGGAAGGCAGCTCCGTGGAAGGCAGATCCCTGCTCTGCCTAGGGTGAGCTCATGCAAGCATTCCAGAAAACAGTGATTAGGCACCTAATGTGTGTCAGGCACCATGGGGGTCCTCAGAACGCAAGAGTGAGCCAAGTGCGTCCACAGGCTGAGAAGGTGGATGATGACAAAGGCGTCAACAACTCTGGGCTGGGGGCAGGCTTAAAATTGGGGAAGAGACTCAGGGGGCTTTGGGCATCATCTGGTATCACACAGGCACCCTAGAGAGAGAAGGTGCGTTGGAGATGTTTCTCATTTAGAAAAATAAACTGAGCTCTCTCGGCCAGCACTCATTTAATTTTACATAAACATATTCCATCATGAATCTAACTGATTTTCAATGTGAATGTAAAATATAAAACCTGCTCTAGGATTTATTTCTAAAAAGACGTTACATCAGAATCGCCTGAATCATCAGACTCTTCTGCTTTGAAAAAATTGGATTCATCCAACAAACCTTCAGCCAACAACTGTTGTAGAACGATGTTAATATCACATGCGGCAATGATATGTTTTCTAGGATTCGACATTTTCAGCGATCGAGAATGACTGCATTTCAAATGGAAATACTACTATTAAGACAGAATGGTATAAATAGGATGACGTCTTCCGTTTCCAGAGTTGACATATTACAGTGATGAGAAAATAATCATAAAAATGAGATACTGAGGCTGAGCACGGTGGCTCATGCCGGTCATCCCAGCACTTTGGGAAGCCAAGGTGGACAGATCACCTGAGGTCAGGAGTTCAAGACCAGCCTGGCCAAGATGGTGAAACTCCGTCTCTACTAAAAATACAAAAATTATCCGGTCGTGGTGGCAGGTGCCTGTAATCCCAGCTACTCGGAAGGCTGAGGCAGGATAATTGCTTGAACCCGGGAGGCGGAGGTTGCAGGAGGCGAGATTGCACCATTGCGCTCCAGCCTGGGCGAAAGAGCGAGACTCTATCTCAAAAAAAAAAAAAAAAGATACTGTGTGGCAATGTTATCTTGGAGTAAATGCTGCTGCCACAAGTACGGCCCGTGAGTATTCTCGGGGCAAACAGGAAAAGGGTTGAAGCTAGAGAGACACTCACTCTTCCCACGACCTCTTAATGTCCTATTTGTGTTTCAAGGACACTCAGTCCCTTGTTATATCCATAAATGCCTTCTCCTCCCAGCCCAGCAGTCAGGGTCCCATTGCCCATTCCCTGTCTATAGGGAATCAGCCCTGCAGGCATGCAGACACCCCTGAGACAGTCTTCCTCATGTCCCCTCATCATAGCCCAAAAAGCTAACACCCAGGGATGGGCTGTAACCCGCTTGAGGTTAGAAGGTCATTGACGTTACAGGAGGTCCGCAGGGGCCCTGACTCCTGGCACGCTGGATATTGCTGAGAGGCAGAGGCTGCTCTGGGACACACCTGTTCTTCCCTGCTCCCCAGGAGCCGGGTCTTCTGAACTGCGCTGCTTTGCACGATACCCTCAGGTACCTGCCTCCCGGTGCTCCGTCCGTCTCAGATGGCTCGGGGCTGTGGTTCCTGGGAAAAGCTTCAGGATGAGGTTTCCTGCCACATTTCCTCACGGGTCAGAATAATGTCATGTGGATTGTGGAAATCAACAGCACTGTTTACTTTTTTTTTTTTTTTTCAGATGGAGTCTCGCTCTGTTGCCCAGGCTGGAGTGCAGTGGCGCAATCTCTGCTCACTGCAACCTCCGCCTCCTGGGTTCAAGTGATTCTCCTGACTCAGCCCCCCGAGTAGCTGGGACTATGGGCTCCCACCACCATGCCCAGATAATTTTTGTATTTTTAGTAGAAATGGGGTTTTGCCAAGTTGGCCAGGCTGGTCTCGAACTGCTGACCTCAGGTGATCTGCCCACCCCAGCTAATTTTTGTATTTTTGGTAGAGACGGGGTTTCACCATGTTGGCCAGAATGGTCTCGAACTCCTGACCTTGTGATCCGCCCGCCTCAGCCTCCCAAAGTGCTGGGATGACAGGCGTGAGCCACTGCGCCTGGCCTAGGTATGTACGTTTAACAATACTGTAGGTATACTTAAATATTTGTTAGGCTCAATTCCTAGTGGCTTAGTCATTCTGCCCTGGGGATCGTCCTTGCTTCACGCTGGTTCCAGAAACTTCTCACAGCCCCCACAATGAATTCCTGGTGGCTTAGTCATTCTGCCCTGGGGATTGTCCTTGCTTCACGCTGGTTCCAGAAACTTCTCATCGTCCCCACAAAGGGAGCAGATTATGTACAGCACGTGGTGGTTGCCTCTGCAATGACACTCAGGTTTAGACGAATGAGGACGGCTTCTGTCCTTATCATCCTGCTCCTCACTCCGGGTATCCGTTACCCTGCTGTCGTTATATCCAGCTTTGCCTGTGCTGAGAAGCAGCCTCTCAAGGCCAGAAGTAAGATACTCTGATTCCGACTTGCTGACAAATTGCTGGTTCTTGGAATTGTGTGGCAAGTGTATTTGCCAAACGACTTAAAAAAAAAAAAGTTAGGGTGGATTTTATGTTATGTGATTTTTACCACAATAATAATAATAATAATAATTAATAAAGAGTTTAGTGACTTCCTTGTAAGTCTCTTTTCTTTTTTTTTTTTTTAAGATGGAGTCTCGTTCTGTTGCCCAGGCTGGAGTACAGTGGCAAGATCTCAGCTCACTGCAAGCTCCTCCTCCCAGGTTCACGCCATTCTCCTGCCTCAGCCTCCCAAGTAGCTGGGACTACAGGCGCCCGCCACCACACCCGGCTAATTTTTTTTGTATTTTTAGTAGACATGGGGTTTCACCGTGTTAGCCAGGATGGTCTCGATCTCCTGACCTCGTGATCCGCCCGCCTCGGCCTCCCAAAGTGCTGGGATTACAGGCATGAGTCACCACACCCGGCCATAAATCTTTTATATGAACTATGAACAAACATCACCTAGGAGACGACAAAAGACCCATCTCCCTTCAATATGCAGCCGTACAATCATAGAGAGGATGCACTGTTTCTGTTCCCTTCATTCGGTTTTCATTTTGTTGTATTAATCTTTATTTATTTTTGAGACGACAGGGTGTTGCAGTTTCGCCCAGGCTGGAGTCATCCTCCTGCCTCAGCCTCCCAAGTAGCTGGGACTACAGACATGGGCCACCCGTGCCTGCCTGGCGAAATCATTTTTGGATGTTCTCCCTCTCAGAGGTCCAGACACCAAGTAACTTGGAGATATAGGGCTCCATGATGGGTCACGTGTGTTAGTCTATTTTGCATTGAAAAGAGGCTGTCTCTTTGATCGTTTGTTTTGAAACAGAGTCTCACTCTGTTGCCCAGACTGGAGTGCAGTGGCACGATCTCAGCTCACTACAACCACCACCTCCCGGGTTCAAGCCATTCCCCTGCCTCAGCCTCCCGAGTAGCTGGGATTACAGCTGCACACCACCATACCCAGGTAATTTTTTTGTATTTTTAGTAGAAATGGGGTTTCCCCATGTTGCCCAGGCTGTTCTCACACTCCTGTCCTCAAGCGATCCACCCACCTCAGCCTCCCAAAGTGCTGGGATTCCAGGCGTGAGCCACCCCGCCTGGTTCACTGTTTTCAAAAACCCTCCAACCTGCTGCCAGGGCTAATGACATTGTCAATGAAATACAATTGCTCAAATTATCCAAAATTATTTTCAACAGGGACACACTAGGAAAACACAGCTGTATTTACTTTCAGCATCTGCATTTATGCATTTCCCACCAAAAATCATGGCATATGATTAAAGTCAGCACACAACACATCCACGTCAATTGTGCCGGGCTGTGGGATTGGGTGCACTGAGAATATTACAGTCAGTTGAAGTTGAGTCCTTCTGGCCCCTTTGGAAGAGCGCTGGAGAGAAGAAACATCACCAGGCTAAAATAAACACGTGGAGATTCCAAAAGAAGGTGCATTTTGGACGGCTATATTTTTAACACGTTTTTGAAAACTCACGCATGTAACAGAGTCTCAGGTGATCTCCCCTTGTGGTTCAGACACCTTTATTTCCTGTCACTTGAACCTGGGAGGCGGAGGCTGCAGTGAGCCGAGATCGTGCCACTGCACTCCGGCCTGGGCGACAGAGAGAGACTCTGTCTCAAAAAAAAAAAAAAACAAAAAAAACGAGAATGTATGGCTTCTAGGGCATGACTTTCCAGCTGCCTTAGATAGGCATTTGGGCAAGATAAAAAAAAAAAAAAAAACGTGAGCTTTGTCCTCATGTTAATGTGACTGTTCCATCAGATTGATGAAAAGTAACGGCGGTTTTTGCCATTGCTTTTGTGAACCCTGAAGACGGCAGACAGGTGGCGGTAAATTTAGAAAGTTTATTTTTTCAGGGTTGACGACGGGCACCTGTGACACACCCTCAAGAGGTCCTGATGACACGTGCCCAAGGTGGTCGGGGTAAAACTTGGTTTTATACATTTTAGAAAGCCATGAGACATCAATCAACATACGTAAGAAGTACATTGGTTCAGTCTGGGAAGGTGGGACGAGTTCAAGCAAAGGCAAGAAGACTCTAAGCGGGTAGGAGGTTTCCAGATCACAGATAGATAAGAGACAAATGGCTGCATTATTTTGAGTTTCTGATGAGCGTTTCTAAAGAGGCAATCAGATTTGCATCTATCTGAGTACAGGGGTAACTTTGAATAAAGTGGGAGGCAGGTTGGTCCTAAGCAGCTCCCAGCTTGAATGGAGACTGGAAGCAGGGAGGGGGTTTCCAGGTCCAGAGAGATGAATGACTATAGTCTTATATGTATATATTATATATATATACACTTTAAGTTCTAGGGTACGTGTGCACAACTTGCAAGTCTGTTACATATGTATACATGTGCCATGTTGGTGTGCTGCACCCATAAACTCATCATTTACATTAGGTATATCTCCTAATGCTCTCCCTCCCCCATCCCCCCACTCCATGACAGGCCCCGGTGTGTGATGTTCCCCACCCTGTGTCCAAGTGTTCTCATTGTTCGATTCCCACCTATGAGTGAGAACACGTGGGGTTTGGTTTTCTGTCCTTGCGATAGTTTGCTCAGAAAGATGGTTTCCAGCTCCATCCATGTCAGTACAAAGGACATGAACTCATCCTTTTTTATGGCTGCATAGTATTCCATGGTGTCTATGTACCACGTTTTCTTAATCCAGTCTATCATTGATGGGCATTTGGGTTGGTTCCAAGTCTTTGCTATTGTAAATAGTGCCGCAATAAACATATGTGTGCTTGTGTCTTCATAGTAGAATGATTTATAATCCTTTGGGTATATACCCAGTCATGGGATCACTGGGTCAAATGGTATTTCTGGTTCTAGATCCTTGAGGAATTGCCACACTGACTTCCACAATAGTTGAACTAGTTCACAGTCCCACCAACAGTGTAAAAGTGTTCCTGTTTCTCCACATCCTGTCTAGCACCTGTTTTTTCCTGACTTTTTAGTGATTGCCTGAATGGCTACGTTCGTTTGACTTTCTCGTGACCCTTTCCAAAGGAGGCAACTAGATATGGCATCTGTCTCAGTGAGCACAGGGGTAACTTTGAATAAAATGGAGGCAGGTTGGCCGTAAGCAGTTCCCAGCTTGAAGGGGCCCAAAGTATTTTCCTTTCACCCCTTTTAATGGGAAAAACTGCAATGACTGTTGCATCAACCCAGTACATGTGGCGAATTAGCCTGCATGAGACCCATGGATGATCAGACTCGTTGAAAAAAAGAATGTATGGGCTGGGCGCGGTGGCTCATGCCTGTCATCCCAGCACTTTGGGAGGCAGAGGTGGGAGGATCACCTGAGGTCAGGAGTTAGAGAACAGCTGGCCAACGTGGAGAAACCCCGTCTCTACTGAAAAAAAAATACAAAAATTAGCCAGGACTGGTGGCTCACACGTGTAGTTCCAGCTACTCCGGAGGCTGAAGCAGGAGAATTGCTTGAAACCGGGAGGCAGAGGTTGCAATGAGCTGACAATCTGCCACTGCACTCCAGCCTGGGTGACAGAGCAAGACTCCATCTCAAAAAAAAAAAATAAGAAAATAAGAATTTATGGATATGTGGAGGACAAGACAGTCAGGCTAGGAGCACGCATTTCTAAAAGCACCCTCCGCCTTTTATTGAATTATAGAACCAAACTGGAGTCCACTTGCCAGCCCAGGAAAACCAGATACCCACATTGGGGTTTGCAGTGGGCTAAAGGAAAATTTTAATGTTTGTTTGTTTTTTGAGATGGAGTCTTGCTCTGTCACCCAGGCTGGTGTGCAGTGGTGTGATCTCTGCTCCCTGAAAACTCCGCCTCCCCGGTTCAAGTGATTCTCCTGCCTCAGCCTCCCATGTAGCTGGGATTACAGACACCAGCCATCATGTCCGGATAATTTTTGTAGTTTTTTCTTTTTTAGGAGAGATGGGGTTTCACCATGTTGACCAGGCTGGTCTCGAACTCCTGACCTCAAGTGATCCACCCACCTTGGCCTCCCAAAGTGGCGGGATGACAGGCGTGAGCCACTGCGCCCTGCTGGAAGGTGTTAATATGTAGAACACCAAATGAAGAGGATGGAGCAGCTCACAGTCTCAAATCCTGAACTTCTGAGGGCTTGCAGGCAAGGATTTCGAAAGGCAAGGGCAAATTTAGGAGAGTGGAAGTTACAGGCAATATTGCAAATCGGTATATGGAGGTTAAACATTGGTTTTGCCTAAAAAGGACCAGATAGGGTCGGACGCAATGGTCTAATAAGTGTGTTCTGTTAGCACCAGCATACTTACAAAGGGGGTTACTGTCCTCATGAACAGGTGAGTCATAGCCAAAGTCTAGGTCTTTACCCTCTTGGTCTCTTCCTTGAGCTCACAGTGCACATTTGTTACCAGGTGGTCTTTGTTCTTAGAGCTCCCAAGATGGTGGCAAGCCTTTTGTTCTCTGACCTGGGGTTCTTGGCCTCAAGGATTCCAAGGAACCGGACCTTGGGCCATGCAGTGAGTGTTATAACTCTATTAGAAGTCGTGGTCACGGAACACAACCGTACAACCCAGAGACTAGTGTTCAGCTCGATTAGGATGAACCTGGGCACTTAGCCACGCAGGAACAACGGAGAGCCTCTAGCCTGACTGGGAGTGGCAATGGGTGCCTCCCTGGATCAGAAGCACAGGAGACACCCTGCCCAATCCGGAGGGGTGGAAGTCAGTGACAGGTCTGCGACAGCGGCATTCAGCAGTGGTGGACGGTAAGCGAAAGCTCAGCTCGAGCGGGAACAAAGACGGACCAGAAGAGTGTGCAGTTGCAAGATTTAATAGCGTGAAAACAGAGCTCCCATACAATGGGAGGGGACCCAAAGGGGGTTGCCCGATCCGGCTTAAATACCTGGGTTTATATCCCGATCACTGTCCCTCCTGCTGTGCTCTCAGGCGATATATGATTTGACTATTTCTTTACCTCTTGCTTTCCGCCTAAGTGGTATTTTAGTGAGCTCCCTTTTCACTATCTGATTGGTCAGGTGTGAACTGAGTTACAAGCCCCGTGTTTAAAGGTGGGTGTGGTCACCTTCCCCAGCTGGACTTAGGAATTCTTTGTGGCCTAAGAAATTGAGCTCGTCCCTGTGTCACTCTGGCTGTGATTCCCAGTCCGTCTTCCTTATCCCTGGAAGATTAGACGCAGGAGAAAGAGAAGAAACAGCCACAAAGTCTACCTTTCTAAGCATTGACTCGCAATCCAGGTGATCTGGCTTCGCTCTGTGTCCCCAACCCAAATCTCACTTTGAATGGTCGCCATCCCCACGTGTCATGGGAGGGGCTCCGTGGAGGGTAATTGAATCACGGGAGTGGGTGTTTCAATGCTGTTCTCGTGATAGTGAGTAAGTCTCGTGAGATCTGATGGTTTTCTAAAGGGCAGTTCCCCTCCACACACGCTCATGCTTGCCGCCATGGAAGATGTGGCTTTACTCATCTTTCGTTTTCCGCCATGACTGTGAGGTCTCCCCAGCCGTGTGGAACTGTGAGTCCATTAAACTGTTTTTTCTTTATAAATTAACCAGTCTGCTGGGGTATGTCTTTATTAGCAGTGCGAGAACAGACTAATACACCAGGTAAGTATGTAGAGAATTATCCATGAATCCTTATGTCGTGAAATAATGACTGCGTGCCCCCAACCCTGAGAAAACCAGCAGCTTGCTAAGAGCCTCCGTCTCTGTCTCTGCCTCTTTCTCTGTCTCTCTGTCTCTCTCTCTGTCTCTGTCTCCCTCTCTGCCTCTCTGTCTCTGTCTCCTTTTCTGTCTCTGTCTCTCTGTCTCTCTGTCTCCCTCTCTGTCTCTCTGTCTCTGTACTTTTTTTTTTTTTAAGACAGAGTCTTGCTCTGTCACCCAGGCTGGAGTGCAGTGGCATGATCTCAGCCCACTGCATCCTCTGCTTCCCGGGCTGCAGCAATTGTCCTGCCTCAGCCTCCCAAGTAGCTGGGACTACAGGCGTGCAACACCACATCTGGCTAATTTTTGTGATTTTTTTTTTTTAATTTTTCATTTTTGAGATGGAGCCTTGCTGTGTTAACCAGGCTAGAGTGCAGTGGCGCAATCTCAGCTCACTGCAAGCTCCGCCTCCCTGGTTCAAGCCATTTTCCTGCCTCAGCCTCCCGAGTAGCTGGGACTACAGGTGCCCGCCAACATGCCCAGCTAATTTTTTTTTTTTTTTGTATTTTTAGTAGAGACAGGGTTTCACCGTGTTAGCCAGGATGGTCTCAATCTCCTGACCTGCTGATCTGCCCACATCGGCCTCCCAAAGTGCTGGGATTACAGGCGTGAGCCACCGCACCCAACCAATTTTTGTGATTTTAGTAGAGAGGGGGTTTCACCATGTTGGCCAGACTGGTCTCAAACTCATGACCTCAAATGACCCACCCACCTCGGCCTCCCAAAGTGCTGGGATTACAGGAGTGAGCCACCGTGCCTGGCCAAGACCTCATATTTTATGGGGACAGCACAACAGACCCTAACTATCCTTCAGAGTTCCACTCTGCGTCCAGGAATACATAGTGATGACAAACTTGAGCACCTGCCTGAGCACCGGAGACTTGGAACTCCATTAATTCCAGACCGCTTTGTGCTCTAAAATTCAGAATCCAATGGCAAAATCATCATCACGGCCAGAAACACACCTGGTGAAGTCATAAGCCTCACACTCATTTTTCTCCTCCCCTCACTTCTATTGATAGATCATCCCCAGCGTGGGATTGAAATCCACATTCTCCACAATCTGGATTTCTTCCAAGTCATCATTTATTAGCAGCATCTTGTGAAATCTCCTCCTAAGAAAGCACATACGGTAAGAGTCACAATCTCTAACGAATTTATCTCTAAGTGTCCGAGGAGTTCATTTTCTCCCTTTGCCTCCGTTCCGGTTCATATAGTGCAATCATCTTGTCCGCTGTGTGGCCATTCGAGCTGTCCACAGGAAGGGCAGCTAAGTCCATTTAACCGTGACCCCTCATTCAGGCTGCAGTATCCCTGGACCCCCATGTGCTCTGGTCCCGGCCAAGGCGTGGGGAGCTGCCGTCCCGTGCCCACCGGACACAGGAGGAAAATCAAGCAGGGGAGGTTCCTGTCTGATGGTGGCAGTTCCTTCCTCACAGCCACTGCCCTCCTACCAGCCCGGTTCAGCCTGTCCTCACCTCTCCCCTTGCTTCTCTCTCATCCCTTTCCCTGTCTCTTTCTGTGTCTTCCTTCTCTCTCTCTTCTCTGTCTCTCTGTCTCTCTCTCTCCCCTGCTCCCAGTCTCTCTCTCTGTCTCCTTCCCTCTCAGTCCCTCTCTGTCTCCTTCCCTCTCAGTCCCTCTCTGTCGCCCTGTCTGCCTCGCTCTCTCTGTGTCCCCCCGTCTCTGTCACTGCCTCTGTCTCTATCTCCCTCTCTGCCTCTGTCTCTATCTCCCTCTCTGCCTCCCTCTGTCTCTCTGCCTCCCTCTGTCTCTCTGCCTCTCTGTCTCTGCCTCTATGTCTCTCTCTGCCTCTGTCTCTCTGTCTCTGTCTCCCTCTCTGCCTGTCTCTGTCTCTATCTCTGTCACTGTGTCTCTGTCTCTCTGTCTGTGTCTCTCTCTCTGTCTCTGTCTTTGCCTCCCTCTCTGTCTCTCTGCTTGTCTCTCTATCTCTGTCTCCTTCTGCCTGTCTGTGTCTCTCTGTCACTCTGTGTCTGTCTGTGTCTCCCTCTCTCTCTCTGTCTCTTTTTCCTGCTGCAATTTCACATTCTCCACGAGTCACTGGCGTCCTGGACTTCCCATGAGAAATGTCTGAGTCCGGCAGAAAGAAATGCTGGGAGGGACACAGCTTCATCCGTGCCTAATGAACAGCTGTCAGCGTCACGCTGAAATCCTCCCGTGTCCGTGCCAGCTCCATTTGAGTCCCATCATTTCCTCCAGAAAATAGGAAAGAATCAAGATTGCATTGTATCATCACTGCGTGCCTTTTCTCTGAATGTCCGAGATTGTGACTAGAGGCATTTGAATATAAGGATGACTGCTGGCAGGGGTACCTTACAGGTCATTTCATGATTTGGCAGTATTCAGCCACGTATCCTTGATTGCTAAGTGACCAGAGGCTGGGCTGGGCTGGCTTTTAAATGATGGTCATTTTTGACTTATTGCTGGAAGCTGAAGGATTTGGTTTAAATTGGCAGCGGCTTTAAAATAGATTGGTTTTAGAGAAACCCCAATAGAATTCACTTAACGTTTCCATCAAATGATCATACTCATTACCCGAATGATTCTAATTCCCCCGGGAAAGCTGTTCCTTTTTCTTCTGGAAAATCAGAATATACCAAAATGGTCAGTACCTTGCTATTTTCGTGGCAATGACTAAAACCTGGATTGATGTTGCTAACCCTTTATTTTTCCATGATTACGATTTCCATCATTAAGTACCTGTCTTACCTCCCTACACACACAGATGCATGCAGGCATATGCACGCACACACACACACACACAAGCATGTGTACACACACACAGACACACACGTGTACACACAGAGACACACACACAAAGACACACATACAGACACATAGTAGAGACACACGTGTACAGACACAGACACAGACACACACGTGTACACACACAGACACACACAAAGACACAGACATACAGACACACACAGAGACACACACACGTGTACATACACAGACACAGACACACACGCATATGTACACATACAGACACACACACATAAAGACACACACAGACACACACACAAAAACACAGACACACACGCACAAACAGACACAAAAACACACACAGACACACACACAAACACATACACAAAGACACAAACACACACACATAGACACACACAGACACAAAGACACACACAGACATAGACACACACAGACATAGACACACACAGACACAAAGACACACACACACACAAACACACACAGACACACACACACACAGACACACACACAGACACACACAGAAACACACATAAAGACACACACACACAAACACACACACACAGAGTGTCTCAGTTCTACAGAATCCAGAAATCACCCTCTTGTCTTCTGTTTAACCAAAGTCAACAAGTAAACGTGATTTCCTATGTCCTCTGTTTCTTTTTATTTTTCGTTTTTTTTTTTTTTGAGGTGGAGTTTCACTCTTGTTGCCCACGCTGGAGTGCAGTGGCTGGATCTCGGTTCACTGCAACCTCTGCCTCCCAGGTTCAAGCCATTCTCCTGCCTCAGCCTCCCGAGTAGCTGGGACTTCAGGCACCCGCCACCACGCCCGGCTAATTTTGTATTTTTAGTAGAGACGGGGTTTCACCATGTTGGTCAGGCTGGTCCCAAACTCCTGACCTCAGGTGATCCGCCCACCTCGGCCTCCCAAAGTGCTGGGATTACATGTGTGAGCCACCATACCTGGCCTGTCGTCTGTTTCTTTACATGAAAAGATGATAGTTAAGAGAGTGTGTTCACATTGCATTGATTTATATGATTCTCATCACCTTGAGTATATATTATCCTGATAAGACAATTATTATAATTCCTTGCATTACTGTTCTCGCCCTGCCATAACAAAATATCAGAGACTGGGAGGCTTAAACAGCAGACATTGATTCTCCCACAGTCCTGGAGGCTGGACGTCCAAGATCAAGGTGTGAGCTGGGCTGGTTCCTCCTGAGGCCGCTCTCCTTGGCTTGTAGATGACGTCTTCCCCTGTGTCTTCAAAGGGTCGCCCCTTTATGTGTGTCTGTGTCCTCATCTCCTTTTCTTATGAGTTGTCTTAATCCATTTCAGGCTGCTATCACAGAATACCACAGACTGGGTGGCTTAGAAACAACAGACATTGATTCTCCCACAGTCCTGGAGGCTGGACATCTGAGATCAGGGTATGGGCAGGGCTGGTTCCTCCTGAGGCCTCTCTCCTGGGCTTGGAGACACTGTCTTCTCCCTGTGTCCTCACAGGGTCGTCCCTCTGTGTGTGTCTGTGTCCTCATCTCCTCTTCTTATAAGGACCCCAGTCCTATTGGATAAGGGCCCACCCTACTGACCTCATTTTACCTTAATCCCCTCTTTAAAAGCCCGATCTCCAAATACAATCACATCTTGAGGTCCTGGGGGTCAGGGGTTCAACCTGGGAATTTAGTGAGACACAGTTCAGTTCATAATACTCATCTTTTCCCAAGAACGGAAAAACTTCCAAAGACGAAAATGACTTCCAAAAGGACACACGACCCAGGTGGGCCTGGCGTTCAAAGCCAGGACCAAGAAGCTGACCAGCTTCAAGGTCAACGACCTTCTCTTGCACTGGAAAGGATTCCTGTCAAGCTGCCTCTTTCCTGAGCAAAGAGATTGGAAATCCACATATGGAAATTGCATTTTTATTACAGACTCTCCACCAGGGTGTAGATGTCCAATTAGAACGCAAAAGCATGGTCTGCCGTTATCATTAATTCAGCCTCGGCTGTCTTGAAATTCACGCCGTGCCTCTGGGCCATGCATTGGCTTACGTATCCAGCAATTGTTTAGGGAATGCCTAAACAATTGAGCTAGGCGCAGGGGCGCTGGAGGTGAGTAAACTAGGTGGTTCAGGGAGAAACCCTGGGAAGAAAGGGAATGGATGATTCAACCCAAGGTCAAATCAACCAAAACAACAACAACAATAAAAAAATGCTAAATGTAGGTACCCAAGTCATTGAGGTTTCAGCATCTCCTGCAGAGGAATCAAGGGGACCCTGGATGCATAAAAACGGAGGATAATCGGCCGGGTGTGGTGGCTCACGCCTGTCCTCCCAGCACTTTGGGAGGCTGAGGCAGTCAGTGAGATCACCTGAGGTCAGGAGTTTGAGACCAGCCTGGCCAACATGGTGAAACCCTGTCTCTACTAAAAATACAAAAATCAGCCGGGCATGGTGGTGGGTGCCTGTAATCCCACCTACTTGGGAGGCTGAGGCAGGAGAATCGCTTGAACCTGGGAAGCAGAGGTTGTGGTGAGCCGAGATAGTGCCACTGCACTCCAGCCTTGGCAACAGAGCGAGACTCCGTCTAAAACACAAAACAGAACAAAAACTCATGAAAAAAACAACAAACAACAAGAACAAAAACAAATGGTAAATGTAGGTACCCAAGTCATTGAGGTTTCAGCATCTCCTGCAGAGGAATCAGGGGGATCCCAGATGCTTGAAAACAGAGGATAATTAATAAATAGGCTACGTATCATGTCCCTGGGCACTCAGCCACAATGCACCTGCTTTCATCTATGTATTGGGTTGTCTCACCTGACTCTCAGGGGTGCTGGACTGTGGGCTATGAGAATTGATCCCCAGTGAGGCATGAGTCAAATCCAACCTCTGACTCGTCAACCCTCTCCCAGCAGGTTCTCACTGACCCTGATTATGCCAGGTGATGCCAGAGGGTAGAGAGAAAAAGGTAACCTAAGAGGGTTCTTGGCTTTGCCCAGAAAAGAATTCAAGGGTCAGCCGGTGGTGTTAGACAGCAACTTTCTTTTTTTTTTTTTTTTTGAGATGGAGTCTCAGTCTGTCATCCAGGCTGGAGTGCAGTAGCGCGATCTTGGCTCACTGCAACCTCTGCCTCCCAGGTTCAAGCAATTCTTCTGCCTCAGTCTCAAGATTAACTGGGTGTACAGGCACCCACCACCACGCCGGCTAATTTTTGTGTTTTTAGTAGAGACAGGGTTTCACCATGTTGGCCAGGCTGGTCTCGAACTCCTGACCTCAGGTGATCCGCCCGCCTCGGCCTCCCAAAGTGCTGAGATTACAGGCATGAGCCACTGCGCCCAGCTGGCAGTTTGTTTGTTTTTTGTTTTTCTTTTTGTTTTTGTTTTTGAGACGGAGTCTCACTTTGTTGCCCAGGCTGGAGTGCAGTGGTGAATCTCAGCTCACTGCAACCTCCACTTCCCGGGTTCAAGCAATTCTCCTGCCTCAGCCTCATGATTAACTGGATCTACAGGCGTGCACCACCACGCCCAGCTAATTTTCATATTTTTAGTAGAGACAGGGTTTCACCACGTTGGCCAGGCTGGTCTCGAACTCCCGATCTCAAGTGATTTGCCCATCTCGGCCTCCCAAAGTGCTGCTATTACAGGCGTGAGCCACCGCGCCCAGCCTACACAGCAACTTTTATTGAAGCATTCTGGCCGTGCACAGCAGTGGCAAACACACGGCTCCTTCCAGAGTGGGGCAATGCACCCGGAGCAGAAGCTTAGAGGTAGTTCTACAGTCATATTGATACCCACTAATTACATGCAAATGAAGGGGTGGGTGATGCAGAAATTTCTAGAAAAAGGGTGGTAATGTCCGGATCGTTGGATTGTTGCCATGGAAAGGGACTGGGATTCTGGCTGTTGCCATGGCAACGGTAAACTGACATGGCACACTGGTGGGCGTGTCTGATACAGAGGCGTTTCTGCCGTGTACCTGTTTTAGTTAGTCCTACCTCACTCTTTCTTTTTTTTTTCTGAGACAGAGTCTGGCTCTTGTCACCCAGGCTGGAGTGCAGTGGTGCGATCACAGCTCACTGCAGCCTCAACTTCCTGGGCTCAAGCGATCCTCCCGTTTCTCAGCCTCCCGATAAACTGGGACTATAGGCGTGCACCACCACGACAAGATAATTTTTGTATTTTTAGTAGAGATGGGGTTTTGCCATGTTGGCTGAAGGGGGCCAGCGCCTCCACACCTGTGGGTGTTTCTCGTCAGGTAGAAATGAGAGACTGAGAAATAAAATAAGACAGAGACAAAGTATAGAGAAAGAATAGTGGGCCCGGGGGACCGGCACACTCAGCATACGGAGGACCTGCACCAGCGCTGGTCTCTGAGTTCCGTCAGTATTTATTGATAACTATTTTCACTATCTTGGCAAGGGGAATATGGCAGGAGAATAGGGTGATGGTGGGGAGAAGGTCAGCAGGAAAACATGTGAGTAAAGGAATCTGCGTCATAAATAAGTTCAAGGGAAGGTACTGTGCCCGGATGTGCACGTGGGCTAGAGTTATGTTTCTCTTTACCCAAACATCTCAGAGTAGCGAAGAGTAACAGAGCAGTATTGCTGCCAGCATATCTCACCTCCAGCCACAGGGTGGTTTTCTCCTATCAGAATAGAACGAACGGTCGGCTTTACACCTACACATTTCCTCTTATCTCAGCCGCAAAGAGACCTCCCTCTTTTACGAATCCTCCTCAGCACAGACCCTTTATGGGTGTTGGGCTGGGGGATGGTCAGGTCTTTCCCTCCCCACGAGGCCATATCTCAGGCTGTGTCAGTGGGGGGAAACCTTGGACAATACCCAGGCTTTCTTGGGCAGAGGTCCCTGCGGCTTTCCGCAGTGCATTGTGTCCCTGGTTAATAGAGAATGGAGAATGGCAATGACTTTTACCAGGCATACTGCCTGCAAACATTGTTAACAAGGCACATCCTGCACAGCCCTGAATCCCTTAAACCTTGATTCAACACAGCACATGTTTCTGTGAGCACAGGGTTGGGGCTCAAGTTACAGGTTAACAGCATCTCAAAGCAGAACAATTTTTCTTAGTACAGATCAAAATGGAGTTTCTTATGTCTTCCTTTTTATATATAGACATAGTAACAATCTGATCGCTCTTTCTTTTCCCCACAGTTGGCCAGGCTGGTCTCGGACTCCTGACCTCAGGTGATCCACCCACCTCGGCCTCCCAAAGTGCTGGGATTACAGGCATCAGCCACCACGCCCGGCCGTTCTTCCTCATTTCTATTGAATTGATTTCTGTAAATGTTCAAGAGCATTTCACAAATAATGTATTTTGTGTATGGAGAGTTTAGAAGAACTATTTTAAGTCAATGTTCCAATCGAAATTCTCTAAATTCTTGTTTATCTTCTTTAAAATTCAAAACCAAATGCTAAAGGCTTTCATTAAGATCCGGCTCATCAGTTCCTCTGTGAAAACCTATCGGCTTATTTTCTATTTATTTATATATTTATTTATTTATTTTGAGATGGAGTCTTGCTCTGTCACCCAGGCTGGAGTGCAGTGGCGTGATCTCAGCTCACTGCAACCTCCACCTCCCAGGTTCAAGTGATTCTCCTGCCTCAGCCTCCCAAGTAGGTAGGACTACAGGTGTGCACCACCACGCCCGGCTAATTTTTTTTTTTTTTTTTGTATTTTAGTAGAGACAGGGTTTCACCTTGTTGGCCAGGATGGTCTCAATCTCCTGACCTCGTTATCTACCCACCTCAGCCACCCAAAGTGCTGGGATTACAGGCATGAGCCACCGTGCCCTGCCCCTATTGGCTTATTTATTTAATTTTGTGCTGTCACAGGAAGGCTGGTGGAGATTAAATATTGACTCTCCACCATGGCTTTGAGGAATATAAAATTTCCGTTTTCACCCCATTTGCTATTTTCTGCCTTAAATTCGCATTTTAATTTGCCTAAGGTCTTTGTATATAGAGTGTCCAGTAGGTTATATACAGTGAAGGTTTGGTTTTTCACTCACCTGAAGTCTATTCTTATTGTTGTTATTGTTCTTTGAAAGGCACAGTTTGACACATTTGCAATAACTATTTTAAAAGCATGTTTGGGGCCAGGCACGGTGGCTCACGCCTGTAATCCCAGCACTTTGGGAGGCTGAGGTGGGCAGATCACGAGGTCAGGAGTTCGAGACCAGCCTGACCAACATGGTGAAACCCCGTCTGTACTAAAAATACAAAAATTAACTGGGCATGGTGGCAGGTGCCTATAATCCCAGCTACTCTGGAGGCTGAGGCAGGAGAATCGCTTAAACCCTGGAGGCGGAGGTTGCAGTGAGCCGAGATCGCATCACTGCACTGCAGCCTGGGCAACAGAGCGAGACTCCACCTCAAAAAAAAAAAAAAGTGAACAAGTAAACTTGTGTCCTGGTTTCATGGTTACTAGTAGCCTCCAAGGGAGACTCACATTAAACAGTCATGAAACTCAACAAATCAGTTTTGAAAGAATTGATCTTTCTCCCTACACTTTTGAATTTTCCAATCTGTCCTATTCAGTCTATCTTCATAAATAGGCATTTCCAATGAGAGCCGCTCCAACGTCTGAGCACCCTTGGGATCTGCGTGAATTTCCTAAGACTGTTACTAGGCCCCAAGTGATCCTCCCATCTTGGATTCCCAAAAAGTGCTGACATTACAGGCATAAACCACTGTGTCCGGCCTGAAAATGCTATTTTAGTCTGTAGTATAAATTTAAATGACAAGTATTGTAAATTCCAGCAGGGTGCTTATCATCAGGCCCCGTGCTTTCTTTTCTTTTTTTTTTTTTTTTTGAGATGGAGTCTCACTCTGACACCCAGGCTGGAGTGCAGTGGCGCGATCTTGGCTCACTGCAAACTCCACCTCCCGGGTTCACACCTTTCTCCTGCCTCAGCCTCCCAAGTAGCTGGGACTACAGGCACCCACCACCACGCCCGGCTAATTTTTTATATTTTTAGTAGAGACGGGGTTTCACCATGTTAGCCAGGATGGTCTCGATCTCCTGACCTCATGATCTGTCTGCCTCGGCCTCCCAAAGTGCTGGGATTACAGGCATGAGCCACCGTGCCCGGCCTCTTTTTTTTTTTTTTTTTTTTTGAGACAGAGCCTTGCTCTGTTGCCCAGGCTGGAGTGCAGTGGTGCGATCTCAGCTCACTGCAACCTCTGCTTTCCGGCTTCAAGCGATTCTCCTGCCTCAGCCTCCCAAGTAGCTGGCATTACAGCTGCCTGCCACCATGCTGGCTAATTTTTGTATTTTTAGTAGAGATGGGGTTTCTCCATGTTGGCCAGGCTGGTCTCGAACTCCCGACCTCGTGATTCACCCGCTTCGACCTCCCAAAGTGCTGCGATTACAGGCATGAGCCACCATGCCTGGTCCCCGTGTTTTCTTTATCTGCTGTCTCATCCTGTTCCCCCACAACACACACACACACGCAGACACACACACAAAACCTTTGTCACATTCTTGTAAACGGTTTTTCCTTTAACATTTTTTTAAAGACAGCGTTTTGCTCTGTTGTCGAGCCTGTAATGCAGTGACATGATAATGGCTCACTGCAGCTTCAAACACCTGGGGTCAAGTGATCCTCCCACCTCAGACCCCCAAGTAGCTGGGACTACAGGCATGTGCCAGCATGCCTGGCTAATTTTTTCTATTTTTTTTCTTTTTAAAATAGAGATAGGGTCTTGCTTTCTTGCCCAGGCTGCTCTTGAACTGCTGGCCTCAAGTAATCCTCCTGCATTGGGCACCCAAAGTGCTGGGATTACAGGTTTGAGCCATTGCGCCTGGCCAACACTGTTTTTGAAAGCTTCACACGATGTCTTTTGAAAATGCTTTGGAATCATTTCCTGAGATACTTTTCCCTCCATCTCATTTTGTTTGGACTGGATGAAATCCTCACCCTCTCTGCAAGATAAATTTGAATTTTTGGCATGAGAAAACCCAGAGGTCTTTCTTTGCGGGGGAATAAATCCTGAAGACTGTTTTGCTCATTGCAATATCAGCAATCAGCTTGCAGACAGCTCCTCACGCCTCTATGTGTGCTCTTCTGGCTCTCCGCAAAGTCGGCAGCAGAGTGGTACTTGGGCATAATATATTACCACTGAGCATTTCATCCATCTGCTAGTATCAGCCCTACCCTTTCTCAGCACTCTGCGGATCTATTCTAAAGAGCTTGCAGAACTGCTTGGTAGCATCAAGAAGAGCTTGCTCTCCGACATGAGCCATCTTTATGCTCCAAACCTGACTGCCTGTAATAACTGGCATCTTATTGTGTCGAAAAAACCATCCTGAGGCAGGGACTGTATTCTGAAGATGAGTGGTCTTTGCAGAGCAGGATTTGGTCAGCCACATGCAACGATGATGGCGTAGGAAGACAGGAAAGGCTGAAACTTAGTAATACCTAGCTAGAGTTTGGACTGACCACGCTCTCAGCCGGGCGAGCTCTCTAATGATGATTCACCATCTCCCTTTCCCGGAGCTTTGCAGGACGATGGCTTGAGAGCTTTCATAAGTCATTTAGGCATGATGATTAATTTGGAATGAGGGATAAAGGTTGTCTCAAGACAAAGATTGCCTTCCTTCACTGACTCGACCCTGATCAGAGATGGAAAATGTGCATTTTAGAACAACACTAAATTTTTAATGCTTTTGAATAGCTCTTTGCGAGATTACTCAGGGTGAGCTGGAGCTTTGCAAACAAATGCTTATCCCCGTACACTGTGTTTACCTGGTGCAATTGGATGCCTTTCATTCAGGACTGTCCTTGAAGGTCATTGCCTCTATCCTTTCCACCAGGGATTAAAAGCAAATCAGATTACAGAAATGGCTGAGCTGCCTTTGGAGGTAGTTGTAATAGAGGGTTTAGGGTGTGTACCGATGTAAGAGCTTGGGGGTTATTTGCAAGGTACATGGAGCTTGAATGTTGTATCAGGATTAGGCTTGGCTGACATGGAAACCCTAAAACAACAGTGCTTTAAAGCAACAGAAGTTTGTTCCTCTCTTACGTAAAGGTGACCCTGAGGTACACGGTCCAGGGCTGGCATCGTGGCTTTGTGTCACAGTCCTCAAAAATAAGGCTCATCTTCTTTCCTTGCTTTCCCTCCCCTAGGTCATATCCTCTTTGTCCTCATGATCCAAGACAGTAGCTCTCACACTCCAGGAAGCAAGTGGAGGAAGGAGAGAAGAGAAAGAGGGAAAAAGGCAAATCATGTATGACTTTGAAAGAAAGTTTCTGGTATGTGGCAGCAGCAGTGGGTACAGAAAGAAAGAAAAAGGTTTAGCATTTCTAAGGAGTGGGTAGGAGTGGTGTCATTAATTTTAAGCTCTGTGGCCTTAGGAAAGGCTCAACTTCTGTGAAGCCAAGTTTTGTCTTCTGTAACATGACGACGATGATGATGATGGTGATGATGATGATGCTGATGGTGATGGTGATGATGGTGATGACAGTGATAGTGATGATGATGATGCTGATGATGTAATGAGGATGGTGATGATGATGGTGATGATATGATGGTGATGACGATGATAATGATGACAGTGATGATGTGATCTGATGATGATAATGGTGATGATGTGATGGTGATGATGTGATGTTGATGATAGTGATGGTGATGATGTGATAATGAGGATGGTGATGATGTGATGGTGATGATGCTGGTAATGATGGTGATGGTGATGATAGTGATAGTGATGATGATGGTGATGATGATGTAATGAGGATGGTGATGATGATGGTGATGATATGATGGTGATGACGATGATAATGATGACAGTGATGATGTGATTTGATGATGATAATGGTGATGATGTGATGTTGATGATAGTGATGGTGATGATGGTGATAATGAGGATGGTGATAATGAGGATGGTGATGATGCTGGTGGTGATGGTGATGGTGATGATAGTGATAGTGATGATGATGGTGATGATGATGTAATGAGGATGGTGATGATGATGGTGATGATATGATGGTGATGACGATGATAATGATGACAGTGATGATGTGATTTGATGATGATAATGGTGATGATGTGATGTTGATGATAGTGATGGTGATGATGGTGATAATGAGGATGGTGATGATGTGATGGTGATGATGCTGGTAATGATGGTGATGGTGATGATAGTGATAGTGATGATGATGGTGATGATGATGTAATGAGTATGGTGATGATGATGGTGATGATATGATGGTGATGACGATGATAATGATGACAGTGATGATGTGATCTGATGATGATAATGGTGATGATGTGATGGTGATGATGTGATGTTGATGATAGTGATGGTGATGATGGTGATAATGAGGATGGTGATGATGTGATGGTGATGATGCTGGTAATGATGGTGATGGTGATGATAGTGATAGTGATGATGATGGTGATGATGATGTAATGAGGATGGTGATGATGATGGTGATGATATGATGGTGATGACGATGATAATGATGACAGTGATGATGTGATTTGATGATGATAATGGTGATGATGTGATGTTGATGATAGTGATGGTGATGATGGTGATAATGAGGATGGTGATGATGTGATGGTGATGATGCTGGTAATGATGGTGATGGTGATGATAGTGATAGTGATGATGATGGTGATGATGATGTAATGAGTATGGTGATGATGATGGTGATGATATGATGGTGATGACGATGATAATGATGACAGTGATGATGTGATCTGATGATGATAATGGTGATGATGTGATGGTGATGATGTGATGTTGATGATAGTGATGGTGATGATGGTGATAATGAGGATGGTGATGATGTGATGGTGATGATGCTGGTAATGATGGTGATGGTGATGATAGTGATAGTGATGATGATGGTGATGATGATGTAATGAGGATGGTGATGATGATGGTGATGATATGATGGTGATGACGATGATAATGATGACAGTGATGATGTGATCTGATGATGATAATGGTGATGATGTGATGGTGATGATGTGATGTTGATGATAGTGATGGTGATGATGGTGATAATGAGGATGGTGATGATGTGATGGTGATGATGCTGGTAATGATGGTGATGGTGATGATAGTGATAGTGATGATGATGGTGATGATGATGTAATGAGGATGGTGATGATGATGGTGATGATATGATGGTGATGACGATGATAATGATGACAGTGATGATGTGATTTGATGATGATAATGGTGATGATGTGATGTTGATGATAGTGATGGTGATGATGGTGATAATGAGGATGGTGATGATGCTGGTAATGATGGTGATGGTGATGATAGTGATAGTGATGATGATGATGCTGATGATGTAATGAGGATGGTGATGATGATGGTGATGATATGACGGTGATGACGATGATAATGATGACAGTGATGATGTGATCTGATGATGATAATGGTGATGATGTGATGGTGATGATGTGATGTTGATGATAGTGATGGTGATGATGGTGATAATGAGGATGGTGATGATGTGATGGTGATGATGCTGGTAATGATGGTGATGGTGATGATAGTGATAGTGATGATGATGGTGATGATGATGTAATGAGGATGGTGATGATGATGGTGATGATATGATGGTGATGACGATGATAATGATGACAGTGATGATGTGATTTGATGATGATAATGGTGATGATGTGATGTTGATGATAGTGATGGTGATGATGGTGATAATGAGGATGGTGATGATGTGATGGTGATGATGCTGGTAATGATGGTGATGGTGATGATAGTGATAGTGATGATGATGGTGATGATGATGTAATGAGGATGGTGATGATGATGGTGATGATATGACGGTGATGACGATGATAATGATGACAGTGATGATGTGATTTGATGATGATAATGGTGATGATGTGATGTTGATGATAGTGATGGTGATGATGGTGATAATGAGGATGGTGATAATGAGGATGGTGATGATGCTGGTAATGATGGTGATGGTGATGATAGTGATAGTGATGATGATGATGCTGATGATGTAATGAGGATGGTGGTGATGATGGTGATGATATGATGGTGATGACGATGATAATGATGACAGTGATGATGTGATCTGATGATGATAATGGTGATGATGTGATGGTGATGATGTGATGTTGATGATAGTGATGGTGATGATGGTGATAATGAGGATGGTGATGATGTGATGGTGATGATGCTGGTAATGATGGTGATGGTGATGATAGTGATAGTGATGATGATGGTGATGATGATGTAATGAGGATGGTGATGATGATGGTGATGATATGATGGTGATGACGATGATAATGATGACAGTGATGATGTGATCTGATGATGATAATGGTGATGATGTGATGGTGATGATGTGATGTTGATGATAGTGATGGTGATGATGGTGATAATGAGGATGGTGATGATGTGATGGTGATGATGCTGGTAATGATGGTGATGGTGATGATAGTGATAGTGATGATGATGGTGATGATGATGTAATGAGGATGGTGATGATGATGGTGATGATATGACGGTGATGACGATGATAATGATGACAGTGATGATGTGATCTGATGATGATAATGGTGATGATGTGATGGTGATGATGTGATGTTGATGATAGTGATGGTGATGATGGTGATAATGAGGATGGTGATGATGTGATGATGATGATGCTGGTAATGATGGTGATGGTGATGATAGTGATAGTGATGATGATGGTGATGATGATGTAATGAGGATGGTGATGATGATGGTGATGATATGATGGTGATGACGATGATAATGATGACAGTGATGATGTGATCTGATGATGATAATGGTGATGATGTGATGGTGATGATGTGATGTTGATGATAGTGATGGTGATGATGGTGATAATGAGGATGGTGATGATGTGATGGTGATGATGCTGGTAATGATGGTGATGGTGATGATAGTGATAGTGATGATGATGGTGATGATGATGTAATGAGGATGGTGATGATGATGGTGATGATATGATGGTGATGACGATGATAATGATGACAGTGATGATGTGATTTGATGATGATAATGGTGATGATGTGATGTTGATGATAGTGAAGGTGATGATGGTGATAATGAGGATGGTGATGATGTGATGGTGATGATGCTGGTAATGATGGTGATGGTGATGATAGTGATAGTGATGATGATGATGCTGATGATGTAATGAGTATGGTGATGATGATGGTGATGATATGATGGTGATGACGATGATAATGATGACAGTGATGATGTGATCTGATGATGATAATGGTGATGATGTGATGGTGATGATGTGATGTTGATGATAGTGATGGTGATGATGGTGATAATGAGGATGGTGATGATGTGATGGTGATGATGCTGGTAATGATGGTGATGGTGATGATAGTGATAGTGATGATGATGCTGATGATGTAATGAGGATGGTGGTGATGATGGTGATGATATGATGGTGATGACGATGATAATGATGACAGTGATGATGTGATCTGATGATGATAATGGTGATGATGTGATGGTGATGATGTGATGTTGATGATAGTGATGGTGATGATGGTGATAATGAGGATGGTGATGATGTGATGGTGATGATGCTGGTAATGATGGTGATGGTGATGATAGTGATAGTGATGATGATGGTGATGATGATGTAATGAGGATGGTGATGATGATGGTGATGATATGATGGTGATGACGATGATAATGATGACAGTGATGATGTGATTTGATGATGATAATGGTGATGATGTGATGTTGATGATAGTGATGGTGATGATGGTGATAATGAGGATGGTGATGATGTGATGGTGATGATGCTGGTAATGATGGTGATGGTGATGATAGTGATAGTGATGATGATGGTGATGATGATGTAATGAGGATGGTGATGATGATGGTGATGATATGATGGTGATGACGATGATAATGATGACAGTGATGATGTGATCTGATGATGATAATGGTGATGATGTGATGGTGATGATGTGATGTTGATGATAGTGATGGTGATGATGGTGATAATGAGGATGGTGATGATGTGATGGTGATGATGCTGGTAATGATGGTGATGGTGATGATAGTGATAGTGATGATGATGGTGATGATGATGTAATGAGGATGGTGATGATGATGGTGATGATATGATGGTGATGACGATGATAATGATGACAGTGATGATGTGATTTGATGATGATAATGGTGATGATGTGATGTTGATGATAGTGATGGTGATGATGGTGATAATGAGGATGGTGATGATGTGATGGTGATGATGCTGGTAATGATGGTGATGGTGATGATAGTGATAGTGATGATGATGGTGATGATGATGTAATGAGGATGGTGATGATGATGGTGATGATATGATGGTGATGACGATGATAATGATGACAGTGATGATGTGATTTGATGATGATAATGGTGATGATGTGATGTTGATGATAGTGATGGTGATGATGGTGATAATGAGGATGGTGATGATGCTGGTAATGATGGTGATGGTGATGATAGTGATAGTGATGATGATGATGCTGATGATGTAATGAGGATGGTGATGATGATGGTGATGATATGACGGTGATGACGATGATAATGATGACAGTGATGATGTGATCTGATGATGATAATGGTGATGATGTGATGGTGATGATGTGATGTTGATGATAGTGATGGTGATGATGGTGATAATGAGGATGGTGATGATGTGATGGTGATGATGCTGGTAATGATGGTGATGGTGATGATAGTGATAGTGATGATGATGGTGATGATGATGTAATGAGGATGGTGATGATGATGGTGATGATATGATGGTGATGACGATGATAATGATGACAGTGATGATGTGATTTGATGATGATAATGGTGATGATGTGATGTTGATGATAGTGATGGTGATGATGGTGATAATGAGGATGGTGATGATGTGATGGTGATGATGCTCGTAATGATGGTGATGGTGATGATACTGATAGTGATGATGATGGTGATGATGATGTAATGAGGATGGTGATGATGATGGTGATGATATGATGGTGATGACGATGATAATGATGACAGTGATGATGTGATCTGATGATGATAATGGTGATGATGTGATGGTGATGATAATGATGGTGATGATAGTGATGGTGATGATGGTGATGGTGATGGTGATGATGGTGATGATTAGGATGATGGTGACAATAGTGATGGTGATGATGATAGCGATGGTGATGATGGTGATAATGATGACGGTGATGATGTGATGGTGATGATGATAATGGTGATGAAGTGATGGTCATAATGATGGTGATGATGGTGATGGCAATGATCATGATGATGATAATAGTGGCTGTGATGATGGTGATGATAATGGTGATGGTGGTGATGATCATGATGATGATGCTGATGGTAATAATAGTGATGGTGGTGATAATGATGATGGTGATGGTGATGATAATGGTGATGGTAATGATGATGGTCATAGTGATAATGGTGATGGTGGTGATAATGATGATGATGAGGGTGGTGATAATGTCACCTGCCCCACAGAACTATTAGAAGAGACAAATGAGCTAAATTATACAGTTTCTTGAAAATTATAATGTGTTATACAAACAAAAGTTGTTGTACTAGTGGGCCACTTCTGGTGAAAATCTCTTCTCTCTTGAAAGCTCACATTGCAAAATAGCCACTTCAATTAATTAGAAAGGGATTATTTATTATTTATGCATTTGTTTCTTTGTATGTGTATGTACCTGTACAAGTGGATGCATTTGTCTATCAAGACAGATATATGAATAGATACCCATTGGATTTTACAATAGAGATTTAAAAACACTCTTCAGTAAAGACTAACAATTTTTCTTTTTCCAAACTTTCTCTTCACGCTAGATAGGCTTGGTTGCAATTTCATGCCATATCCTGATTATTTGTTCCATATGCCCATTGCACCTTGGACGTGAAGTACTCATTTCCGTCTCCTTGGTACTTGGCTCTGTGTCTGACACCTACGAGGTGCTCTGCAAAAGTGTCGAGTTGAATTAAATTCTGCAATAAGGTTAATGAGTCAGATCGAGGTGATAGGCATGGGGGAGAGCCGGATATGGCAAGGTGAAAGAGGGGGAACAAAAAAGAACAAACAACAAAGAAATAAATGAGGTAGAAAAAGGTCAGAGCAATAGCCTGAGAGAGACACAGAGAGAGAGAGAGAGAGAGGAAAAAAAAAAAAGAAGAAGCACAGACAACCACATTGGGTCTTTCCTACCCATCCATCTAATTTATCAGCAGGTCCCCAATCTGCCCATGTCTCACCACTGCACCTCTGTCCTCAATCTGGCCCAAGTTGCAATAATTTCTCCCTGAACAACCAATATAGTTTTTATCTATTCCTCCCATCACCTCCTTCCCCACTATCGTCTAGGTAAAGTGTCTCAACTGGGCTTCTCCCAGAAACAGACCCTAGGTTAAGGACTGAGTAACGGAAAGGGTAGGGACACTGACCAGGGCCAGGGCAGGGGGTCAGGGGAAGGTTATACAGGGAAGGGCATCCACCAATGAGGGGTGAATTATTAAGCCAGCTCTACAGAGGGCACCTAGGACATAATCTTATTGTGATGCTCTGGGAAACAGCATAAAACACCCACCTGGGAATTATCCTAGCAGAGGGGTGAGGGAGCTGGGGTGTTGATACTCTACATCCATCAGTAACTGGTGGAGAATGTGACTCTCCTGCACTTTCAGTTGGGCACTTGATATGGTTTGGATTGTGTCCCCACCCAAATGTCATGTCAAATTGTGATTCTTCAGTGATGGAGGAGAGGTCTGGTGGGAGGTGATTACACCATGGGGAAAGATTTCTTCCTTGCTCTTCTCATGATAGTGAGTGAGTTCTGATGAGATCCTTTTCTTTAAAAGTGTGTAACACTTTCCCTCTTTGCTCTCTTCCTCCTGCTCATGCCACGTAAGACGTGCGTGCCTCCCTCCTCTTTGCTTTCCGCCGTGATTGTATGTTTCCTGAGGCCTCCCCAGTCATGCTTACTGTATGTGAAGGGATGTGAAGTTGTCATTTAGGACCATGGGCCCAGGCTTGAGGGTGGAGCCCTTGCCAGGGACTCCACCCTTTTCTACCCAGTATTTCCCTGCCTCCTGTCCATATTACCACGAGCTACATGGAGTTCCCAAGGAGGCAGTTCTCCTTAGTGCTTCCCATTCACTTGGTAGTCAGAGCCACAGTCATACAGGCTCAAGCCACTCCCCAAGTTAGTTAATATTGCAAACCATACGTAATAGTATACTTAATCAATATATAAATGGTACAGGTTAAACATTCCACAACAAACATTTACCATCAAGAGAAAGGGAATAGAAAAGAGGGTTAATAAGGCTGGGCACGGTGGCTCACGCCTGTAATCCCAGCACTTTGGGAGGCCAAGGGGGGCAGATCATGAGATCAGGAGATCGAGACCTGTGTGGCTAACACAGTGAAACCCCATCTCTACTAAAAATTCAAAAAAATTAGCCGGGCATGGTGGCAGACGCCTGTAGTCTCAGCTACTTGGGAGGCTGAGGCAGGAGAATGGCGTGAACCCAGGAGGCGGAAGTTGCCGTGAGCCGAGATCGCACCACTGCACTCCAGCCTGGGCAACCGAGCAAGACTCTATCTCAAAAAAAAAAGAAAAGAAAAGAAAAAAAGGGTGTATAAACCAGTCCAAGAAGAGGGACATTGACAAGAACAATATCCTGTCATGGTCTGACATGGTCTTGATGTGGGTGTCTATTAACATATGGCAAGAGAGGGTCTTTGATGTGGGCAGAACATTTGGCATACTCTGCACAGATAGGTGGAGGATTTTACTGAGTAATGACAGTGGCTTTCAGCAGGATGGGGAGCTGGAAAGGGGATGGAATGGGAAGATAGTGTTCTCTTGCAGTTTTATTTGACTTTGTGCCAAGATGAAAGGACAAGGGAGAAAAGCCAGAAAGCAGCACACAGCAGCTTTTGTCTCAGCTTCTGACAACCTCCCAGCAATGCAGCACTGAGCCAGGATGCAGAGAGCAATGTATAAAGAATTAGACAGCCTAACATATACACCATGGAATACTATGCAGCCATAAAAAAGGATGAGTTCATGTCCTTTGCAGGGACATGGATGATGCTGGAAACCATCATTCTCAGCAAACTAACACAAGAACAGAAAACCAAACACCGCATGTTCTCACTCATAAGTGGGAGTTGAACAATGAGAACACATGGACACAGGGAGGGGAACATCACACACTGGGGCCTGTTGTGGGGTAGGGTGCTAGGGGAGGGATAGCATTAGGAGAAATACCTAAGGTAGATGATGGGTTGATGAGTGCAGCAAACCAACATGGCACATGTAACAAACCTGCACATTCTGCGTATGTATACCAGAACTTAAAGTATAATAATTTTTTAAAAAGTTAAAAAAAAAAAGAATTAGACAACTTACTGAAACACTTCTGCCCTGTCCGCTGCCATGCCTTGCCAAATTTATGGCTTCCCATTGTGAAGTATTATCAGCATGAATTTGTAAAGTAATTGAGCAGGGTGCCCCAAAAAGACTTTCTTTTTGAGCACCTCAAAGTTGTAGTTATTAAAAATTATTCAGTCATGTCTGGAAGGAGCTGACTTCATGCTTATGAATATTTTGGGCTCCATCAGGATTTCTTTAGAAATGGACTCTTAAATCCTTCTGTATGACTTTTCTGGGCCTTTCCTAAAAAAACGTTTTCACAAAATGAGTGGTTTCAAACAATAGAGATTCATCTTCTCCCAGTTCTGGAGACCAGGAGTCTGAGATCAAGGTGTCTCAGGACCACACACCCTCCGGAAGCTCTAAGGAAAAAACCTTCCTGCCTCTTCCCACTCCTGGGGGCTCCAGGCATCCCAGGGCTTGTGGCCACATCACTCCAGTCTTTGCCTCCACCTCCATGTGGCCTCCTCCTCTGTGTCTGTGTCTCCTCTTCTGTCTCTTAGAAAGACACCTGTCATTGCATTTAGGGCCCACCCAACTCCAGGACGATCTCATCTCCAGATCCTTAACTAATTGCATCTGCAAAGACCTTATTTCCAAATACGGTTCCATTCACAGGTTCTGGAGAACAGGACATCAACATATTTTGGGGGTCGCCATTCAATCCATTACAATAGTATCCAGTTCCCTCTGGAGGCTCTAGGGGAGGATACTTCTGGCTTCAGGACCCATTGTAACCCAAGATGATCTCATTTCAACTAATTCCATCAGCTATGACCCTGTTTCCAAATACGGTCTCATTCTGAGGTTCTGGGTGGATGTGAATTTGGGAGAAGTACTCTTCAACCCGCTATACCTTCCAATGCTGACTAACGTCTGTATTTAAATAAACCCTGCAATTATCTCAGAAGACTTCCAGAAAGAAACACGTGGTGAGTAACATCTATGTTTCCATAAACCCTGCAGTTATCTCAGAAGACGTCCAGAAACACAGGAGGAGCATGACACCAAACCCAGAAGGCTTAAATGAAAACAGGGATTAGGCCAGGCCCAGTGGGTCACGCCTGTCATCCCAGCACTTTGGGAGGCCGAGGCAGATGGATCACCTGAGGTCAGGAGTTCGACACCAGCCTGACCAACATGGCGAAATCCCATCTCTACTGAAAATACAAAAATTAGCCAGGTTTGGTGGCATCCGCCTGTAGTCCCAGCTATTCGGGAGGCTGAGGCAGGAGAATTGCTTGAACCCAGGAGGCAGAGGTTGCAGTGAGCCAAGATCTTGTCACTGCACTGCAGCCTGGCCAACCTAGCAGGACTCCGTCTTGGAAAAAGACAAAAACAAAGTCCCTGTGTGGATTAGGTGAGTTCATATATGGAATGCATGTGTACAGCAGCTCCAGATGCTTACCAAGGACTATATATGGGACTGTTGTTACTGCTACCAGCACTAATACAGCTATTGCTATAGTTACTATTACTTCAACAATTAGTACTACAACAACTACCGTTAATACCACCACTGCCAGGACTATTGCTACTAGTAGTACTACTATGCTGCCACTGCAATTAATGCCATTACTACAGCTCGTGAACTACCTCATTACTAAAGCCACTACTAGAACTATTGCTTCCTCTTCTCACCGGGGTCTGACTTTCATCTGTAATTCCCTGAGGGTTCACGCTCAGCAAAGGGTCCCCGCACCGACTAACCTGCTCTGCCTGCATCCCTGGCTCAGGAGCAAATGGGCTCCCAGTGGTCCCAAGCACAGCACCCTCCCTCCTGGGCCTCAGCCTTATGTAGACTCAGGCGAGGGCATTTGAAGAAGGGACCTCAGTTGATTCTCTGTTGCAGAGCGCCCAAGACGAAGAGAGCACAGACAGCACCATAGCCGGAATAAGCCTTTCATAGCCCCTAAATGTGCAGGGCTGGACACAAGTTAGGAATCTGCTTTTCCACTAAGTAGCTTGTGGAATGCACCTCTCTCTCTGTGTGTGTCTTCCTCTCTCACCTTTTCTCTCTGCCTCGCTCTTCCTCCCTCTTTCTCCCTCTTTCTCCCACTCTCTCTGATTTCCTCTATCCCTCTTCTCTCTCTCTTTCTTTCTCCCTCTCTGCCTTTCTTCCTGTCTCTCCTTTCCTCTCTCTCTTCCTCCCTCCTTCTCTGTCTCTCTCTCACTTTCTTCTCTCTCTCCCTCTTCCTGTTTCTCTTCCTCTCTCTCTTCCTCCGTCCCTTCCTCTCTCTCTCTTCCTCCGTCTCTTCCTCTCTCTCTTCCTCCGTCTCTTCCTGTCTCTCCTTCCTTCTTTCTTTCTCTCTTCCTGTCTCTTCCTCTCTCTCTCTTCCTCTGTCTCTTCCCCTCTCTCTCTCTTTCCTTCTTTCTTTCTCTCTTCCTCTGTCTCTTCCTCTCACTCCTTCTCTGTCTTTCTTCCTCTCTCTCTTTCTCCCTCCCTCTCTGTCTCTCTTTCTCTTCTTCTCTCTCTTGCCCTTCTTTTCTCTCTTCTTCTGTCTCTTCCTCCCTCTCTCTTCCTCTCTCTCTCCTTCCCTCTCTTTCTTCCTTTCTTCCTCTCTCTGTCTCTCCTTCTTCCTCTCTCTCTTCCTTCCTCCCTCTCTGTCTCTCTCTCATTCTCCTTCTCTCTCCCCCTCTTCCTCTCTCTTCCTCCCTCTCTCTTCCTCTCTTTCTTCCTCTCTTCCTCTCTCTGTCTGTCTCCCCCTCTTCCTCTCTCTTCCTCCCTCTCTCTTCCTTCCGCCCTGTCTCTCTCTCATTCTCTTCTTCTCTCTCCCCCTCTTCCTGCGTCTCTTCCTCTCTCTTCCTCCCTCTTCCTCCCTCTCTCTTCCTCTCTGTCTTTCTTCCTCTCTTCCTCTGTCTGTCTCTGTCTCCCCCTTATTCTCTTTCTTCCTCCCTCTCTCTGTCTCCCTCTCATTCTCCTCTCTCTTCCCCTTCTTGTCTCTTCCTCCCTCTCTCTCCTTCCCTCTCTGCCTTTCTTCCTCTCTCTGTCTCTCTCTCCCTCTTCCTCTCTTTCTCCCTCCCTCTCTGTCTCTCTCACTCTCTTCTTCCCTCTCTTCCCCGTACTGTCTCTCTTCTTGTCTGTCTTCCTCCCTCTCTCTTCCTTTATCTTTCTCCCTCCCTCTCTGCCTTTCTTCCTCTCTCTGTCTCTCTCTCCTCCCTCCTCTCTCTTCCTCTCTCTCCCTCTCTCTCTCTCTCACACACACACACAGACACACACACACACACTCCCCAGGACCGTATTCACCCATGCTTTCTAAAAGAGAATCAATTCCAGACATATTCTGGTAGAATGTCAAACAAGAAAAAAATAAAGAAGTGTTTATGCTGAGATTTAAAAACAACAACAACAACAACGGTAGAACCTATACCGTTTTGACTTCATTTCAACCACAAGAAATGACAGCAATACTGAGTAGCCAACTACTCATAGGAACTAACAGGAACAAAATATAAGTGATAAACATTTCAGCAGATACATAAAATAATTCTCCAAATATCTCTTCTTAGGTAGGTCTCCTTCCCAATTGGACGTTATTCTTGGTAGCATATGTCCACTGGGGAAAGTTTAGAAAATATTTTAATTATTTTTAAAGTCTCCCAGTTTAAACTGCAATGTGGCAAAAGACGTTCTTCCTAATTACAGGGCCGTAATCTACAGAGGAAAAATATCAAACAAATTAAAATAAACTCATAGAGGTTTCATCCCTCAGAGAGGAATATGCACATGATTTGGACGTATTTAGAAAATCCTATTAAAGATATTTTGTCCGTGTTCCGTGGCTTGATAGAGCTGACGAGAGGGCTGAGCTAGCTGTGCTCTGAGTGTTGCAAGACTTTGAACAATCATAATCTGTTTGACTTTCGGTGTTTGAGGCGTTTTGAAGTGCATGTTGCGAATCAGCCCTCTTTACACTTTCCTAACGACTCTGAAGGCAGAAATCAACCATGACTAAAACGGTTTGATTTAGAGGATTAGACCATCCCACTCAGAATTCATTCACTTACTTAGAAAGTAGTTTCCTGGCCGGGCGCAGTGGATCATGCCTGTCATCCCAGCACTTTGGGAGGCTGAGGCAGGCAGATCACCTTAGTTCGGGAGTTCGAGACCAGCCTGGTTAACATGGTGAAACCCCATCTCTACTAAAAATACAAAAATTAGCCAGGTGTGGTGGCGCATGCCTATAGTTCCAGCTACTCAGGAGGCTGAGGCAGGAGAATTGCTTGAACCTGGGGGGCAGAGGTTGCAGTGAGACGAGATCCTGCCATTGCACTCCAGCCTGGGCAACAAGAGCAAAACTCCATCTTAAAAAATAAAAAATAAAAATAAATAAATAAATAAAGTAGTTTCCTGTGTACCCCTTGGGTTTGCAGCATGTCACAATTACCAAGTGAAATATAGTTAATGGAATAAACTATTTTCAAAATTATTTTAACAATTTTTGAAAATATATATATATATAAATTCCACCATGATCTCAGGGAGAATTCTTGAGAAGGATTTTTTTTTCTATCAGTATTGACTACTCAATATTACTGTGTCATTTCTTGTGGCTGAAATGAAGTGAAAACGGTATAAATGGTATAGGTTCTACCTTTTTTTTTTTTTAATCTCAGCATGTTCTTTATTTTTTCTTGTTTGACATTCCCCTAGAATATGTCTACAATTGATTCTCTTTTACATTTTCACTGAGAACCCAGCAGGCAGCCATTTTTCGGAAAATGTATTTGACTCACAGCTGTTATCTCCTGCCATTTCTGTGATTATCGCTTCCATCCCATTCTCCTCTATAGGAATTCCGGCTTCTCCCAAGTTAGCTTCAATAGATAAATGAAATAACTACATAAAAATAACTCTCAATATATAAAATCATATAAACTAAATGGCTAAATAAAAATACTTGTGAATATATAAAAAGATATCAACAAAATAAAAACAAGTATAAATGTGCAAATACGCATAAACAAAATAAATAAATACAAATAACAAATATATTTCAATATATAAATAATTATAAATATATAAATAAAATATAATATATAAAAATATAAACTAAATAAATTATCAACATATAATACACATAAACAAAATAAAAATAATTACAAATATATTAAAATATAGAAAATAAAAATAGATATAAAAATATACATGAAAATAAAGATATGAAAAATATAGAAACTAAATAAAAATAAGTATATAACAATTTATGTAAACAAAATAAATAATTATAAATATATAACAATTTATATAAACAAAATAAATTAAAATATTTATAAATCTATAAAAATATGGCCAGGCGTGGTGGCTCACGCCTATCATCCCAGCAGTTTGGGACGCCGAGGTGGGCGGATCACGAGGTCAGGAGATCGAGACCATCCTGGCTAACACAGTGAAACCCCATCTCTACTAATAATACAAAAAATTAGCCAGGCATGGTGGCGGGCGCCTGTAGTCCCAGCTACTCGGGAGGCTGAGGCAGGAGAATGGCGTGAACCCAGGAGGCGGAGCTTGCAGTGAGCCAAGATCACACCACTGCACTCCAGCCTGGGCGACAGAGCAAGACTCCGTCTCAAAAAAATAAATAAATAAAATAAAATAAAATAAAAATATATATCAACTAAATAAAAATAATTAAAACTACAAATTTTTATAAGCTCAATAAATAAAAATATGTATAAACCTATAAACATATGAACTAAATAAGTAAAAATAATGATAAATACATAAAAATACATATGAGCTAACTAATATAAATCTATAAAACTGTAAACTAAATAAGTAATAATTATAAATATATAAAAATACATATAAGCTAAGTCATATACATCTATAAAAATATATAAACAAAATGAAGAAATAAAAACATCATAAATATATGAAATGTATGTAAACTAAATAAAAATATTTACAAAGGTATAAAGATGTATAAACACAATGAATAATAACTGAATAGCAAATAAAAATTGTTATACTATAAAGCCCTCAGAAGGAATGAAGCCTGCCAGCACCTTGATCTGGCACCCCTGGCTCCCAGCATTGTGAGAAAATGCATTGCTATGGTTCACGTCACCCTGTTGATGTTACTGCGTTGTGGTAGCCCCGGTGAACTCATCCCACAAATCATGAGTTCCCAGCTCACCTGCTTCCTCTTGTGGGGGTCGAGACTCTGTATCTCCCTGGGCAGAACCTTTTATGCTGAAAGGGAGGCCTTTGCATTGGCTGAGCTTGACCGTGAGAGCTGGAGCTCCTGGGATGTTGGACACTCCTGGGATTTTGAACCTCCGTGGATGGAGGGAGTGTAGCTGAAAGGACCCAGCCGTCTTCCATCGTTAGCACGTAAGTCGCCGAGGATCTTCCCCAGTTGCCTGCCCCAGCTGAGTTTGTCAGAATCTATTCCGAGCATCACACGGGCATGTAAATTACTGGAAGTTCCTTGCTCTTGTTCTAATGAGAGGCAGGTGAGGAGGAGGGACCATCCACAGGTGAGAAATGGGCAGAATATTTGTGGCAGGGATGGTGATTTTTGTCGCCAGCAGACTCTGCCTGGTGGCGGTGCGGGGGACTTGTGAAACATTTGCAATTATCTTCCAAATGTTTAGAGATTTCTGGAGGAAATTAAAACAGAGGCCGGGTGCGGTGGCTCACGCCTGTCATCCCAGCACTTCGGGAGGCGGAGGCGGGAGGATCACCTGAGGTCGGGAGTTTGAGACCAGCCTGGCCAAAATGCTGAAACACCGTCTCTACCAAAAATTCAAAAATTAGCTGGGTGTGGTGGCAGGTGTCTGTAATCCCAGCTACCCGGGAGGCTGAAGCAGGAGAATCACTTGAACCTGGGAGGCAGAGGTTGCAGTGAGCCGAGATCTCGCCAGTGCACTCCAGCCTGGGAGATAAGAGCAAAACTCTGTCTCCAAACAAAAACAAAAAAGAAAAAAACAGAACTATGTCACCCAGCAATCCCATTCCTGGAGCTCTGTCCTATCACAAAGACACACGCACCTATATGTTCATCACAGCACCAGTCACAACAACAAAGAGGTGGAGTCGACACAGGTACCCATCCATGGTGGATTGGATAAAGAAAAGCGG
This sequence comes from Pongo pygmaeus, assembly GCF_028885625.2. Taxonomy (NCBI): domain Eukaryota; kingdom Metazoa; phylum Chordata; class Mammalia; order Primates; family Hominidae; genus Pongo; species Pongo pygmaeus. Next base: position 1,667,292 of record NC_072397.2, read on the forward strand.
CTATATCTGCACCATAGGGTACTTTCCAGCCATAAGAAAGAATAAAAACATGGCCAGGCACGGTGGCTCACGCCTGTCATCCCAGCACTTCGGGAGGCCGAGGCGGACGGACCACGAGGTCAGGAGTTCGAGACCAGCCTGGCCAACACGGTGAAACCCCGTCTCTACTAAAAATGCAAAAATTAGCCAGGTGTGGTGGCGCATGCCTGTAATCTCAGCTACTCGGGAGGCTGAGGCAGGAGAATCACTTGAACCTGAGAGGTGGAGGTTGCAGTAAGCTGAGATTGCACCACTGCACTCCAGCCTGGGTGACAGAGCAAGACTCCATCTCAAAAACAAAACAAAACAAAACAAACACATGGATGAAGTCAGAGGCCACAGTCCTAAGTGAACTAAGGGTGGAACAAAAAGCCAAATAACTGCATGTTCTCATGTATGAATGGGATGGAAACAGCGGGCCATCAACATCAAGATGAGGGCATTGCACTGGAGAGTACGAGAGGGAGGAGTAAAGGGGTGAAAAACTCACTAGCACATGCTGTGCTCAGTAGAATAGACTAGAATTAGTCTATTCTACAAAATAGACTAGAATTGGTCTATTCTACAAAATAGAGTAGAAATAGTCTATTCTATTCTACGAAATAGACTAGAAATAGTCTAGTCTGTTCTACGAAGTAGAAGACAAATAGTCTATTCTATGAAATAGAAGAGAAATAGTCTGGGATATCACCAGAAGTCCTTTGTCTCAGAGCCATGGAAATCCAGGACTTGGATGCACTAAGAGTGAGGTTACGGGCCGGGCGCGGTGGCTCACACCTGTAATCTTAGCACTTTGGGAGGCCGAGGTGGGCAGATTGTCTGAGCTGGGGAGTTCGAGACCAGTCATGGCAAAACTCCATCTTTACTAAAATACAAAAAAAAAAAAAAAAAATTCGCCAGGTGTGGTGGCATGATCCTGTAATCCCAGCTACTCAAGAGGCTGAGGCAGGAGGATCACTTGAGCCTGGGAGGCAGAGGTTGCAGTGAGCCGAGATCACGCCATTGCACTCCAGCCTGGGAAACAGAGCGAGACTCAGTCTCCCCCGCCCCGAAAAAAAAAACCAATAAAACAGGCTGGGCGCAGTGGCTCATGCGTGTAATCCCAGCACTTTGGGAGGCCGAGGCGGGCAGATCTCCTGAGGTTGGGAGTTCGAGACCAGCCTGACCAACATGGAGAAACCCCGTCTCCACTAAAAGTACAAAATTAGCCGGGCGTGGTGGTGGGTGTCTGTAATCCCAGCTGCTCCGGAGGCTGAGGCAGGAGAATCGCTTGAACCCAGTAGGTGGAGGTTGCGATGAGCTGAGATCACACCATTACAGTCCAGCCTGGACAACAAGAGCGAGACTCCATCTCAAAAAAATTAAATAAATAAATAAATAAATACAACAAAAAACAACCTGCGTTTCTAAGGGAGCAGAATGCAGGCAAAAGAAGAAGAAGGGGTGGCCGTACGGCAGTAAAATGTAAGGGTTTTTATAAATGAGCTAGTGGGGAGGAGGTATCTTAGCTACACAGGGCACAAAAAATGGAAAGAAATGTGCTCAGTCAGGCCCCCTGTCTTTACTGGGAGCTGTTGTACATAGGTGAAGTTTGGTGATGACGTAGGATGCTCCTGCTCTGTGCCGGACCTGCTTTTCTGTAAGTTTGGGCTCGATCTTCCAGGCTGCTCTTTGTTAGAAGAGAAGTGATTTCTTTGAGTGGCGTGTAGTTAGAAAGGAAGCAATTTCTCAAGCTGCCTTTTTTTTTTTTTTTTTAGATGGAGTCTCGCTCTGTCGCCCAGGCTGGAGTGCAGTGGCACAATCTCGGCTCACTGCAACCTCCGCCTCCTGGGTTCAACCGATTCTCCTGTCTCAGCCTCCCGAGTAGTTGGGATTCCAGGTGCCCACCACCACACCCGGCTAATTATTTATTTATTTATTTATTTATTTATTTATTTATTTATTTTTGAGATGGAGTCTCGCTCTGTGGCCCAGGCTGGAGTGCAGTGGTGCGATCTCAGCTCACTGCAACCTCCGCCTCTCGGGTTCAAGCAATTCTCCAGCCTCAGCCTCCTGAGTAGCTGGGATTACAGGCACGCACCACCATGCCAGGCTAATTTTTCTACTTTTAGTACAGACGGGGTTTCACCATGTTGGTCATGGCTGGTCTCGAACTCCCGACCTGAGGTGACCCGCCTGCCTGAGCCTCCCAAAGTGCTGGGATTACAAGCGTGAGCCACCGCGCCCGGCCACACCTAAGTGATTTCTTTCTGTCTCCTGTATCACTAACAGGACCCAGCACACAGGCAAGATGGTGACTCTTGTAGGTACAGCCAGCCGATAGGATTGTCACCCTGCAACATGGACTCAGCCCACAGGTGAGGTTCTGAATCTCACAGGCAGACTCAGTCCAAAGTTGGAATTGTACCTGTCCTATATGGATCCAAGTCCACAGGTGAGATGATGACTCTTACACCTGGATTCAGTGTACCTGTGAGGCTGGGACCCTCGCACAGTCCATAGTTGGGACTGAGGTTCTCACGCACGCGTCCAAACCACAGCTGAGGCAGTGACTCTTGTACTTGGGCCAAATCAATCCTCTTCTGTCAACTTAAGAAAGAGAGAGGCAGGCGTGGTGGCTCACGCCTGTAATCCCAGCACTTTAGGGAGGCCGAGGCAGGCGGATCACTTGAGGTCAGGAGTTGGAGACCAGCCTGGGCAACATGGTGAAACCCCATCTCTACTGAAAATACAAAAAAATTAGCTGGGCGTGGTGGCACGCACCTGTAATCCCAGCTCTTTGGGAGGCTGAGGCAGGAGAATCGCTTGAACCTGGGAGGCAGAGGCTGTAGTGAGCCGAGATTGCACCACTGCACTGCCAACATGGTGAAAACCTGTCTCTATTGAAAATGCAAAAAGTTAGCTGGGTGTGGTGGCACACGCCTGTAATCCCAACTCTTTGGGAGGATGAGGCAGGAGAATCACTTGAACCTGGGAGGCGTAGGCTGTAGTGAGCCGAGATTGCACCACTGCACTGCCAACATGGTGAAAACCTGTCTCTATTGAAAATGCAAAAAGTTAGCTGGGTGTGGTGGCACACGCCTGTAATCCCAACTCTTTGGGAGGATGAGGCAGGAGAATCACTTGAACCTGGGAGGCAGAGGTTGCAGTGAGCCCAGATCATGCCACTGCACTCCAGCCTGGGTGACAGAGCAAGACCCCATCTTGAAAACACACAAACACACACACACACAAGAAAGACAGAAAGATGAAGAGCACATGCTCTTACTGCTACGTGGAATCTAAAAAAGTCAAACTCACAGAAGCAGAGTAGAAGGGTGGGTAGCAGAGACTAGTGGAGCTCACGGGGAGAGATGTTGGTCAGATAATTCAGAGTTTTGGTTAGACATGAGGAATAAGGTCTGCACAACTATCGCACAGCACGGTGACATAATTAATAATAAAACACTGGGCATTTCAAAATTGTTCAGAGTAGATTTTTGTTAATAATAAAGCACTTTGCATTTCAAAATTATTCAGAGTAGGTTTTATTTTTGTTAATTAATAATAAAGCACTGTGCATTTCAAAATTGTTCAGAGTAGGTTTTATTTTTGTTAATAATAAAGCACTGTGCATTTCAAAATTGTTCAGAGTAGGTTTTATTTTTGTTAATTAATAATAAAACAGTGCATTTCAAAACTGTTCAGAGTAGGTTTTATTTTTGTTAATAATAAAACAGTGCATTTCAAAGCTGTTCAGAGTAGGTTTTATTTTTGTGACTTAAAACACTGTACTTCAAAATTCTTCAGAGTAGGTTATTTTTGTTTTTGTTAATTTATAATAAAGCACTGTGTATTTCAAAATTGTGCAGTATAGGTTTTTTTATTTGTGTTAATATAAGCTAACAAAAATAATTTAGTAAGTTAATAAAGTACTGTACATTTCAACATAGTTCAGAGTAGGTTTTATTTTTATTTTTGTTACTAATAAAAGTACAAATAGGCTGGGTGCAGTGGCTCATGCCTGTAATCCCAGCACTTTGGGAGGCCAAGGCGGGTGGATCACCTGAGGTCAGGAGTTCGAGACCAGCCTGGCTAACACGGTGAAACCCTGTCTCTACTAAAAATGCAAAAAAAATTAGCCGGGCGTGGTGGCGGACGCCTGTAGTCCCAGCTACTCAGGAGGCTGAGGCAGGAGAATGGCGTGAACCCGGGAGGCGGAGCTTGCAGTGAGCCGAGATAGCGCCACTGAACTCCAGCCTGGGCAACAGAGCGAGACTCCATCTCAAAAAAAAAAAAAAAAAAAAGTACAAATAATGCACATAATGCAGAGTTTTGTTTAGACAGGAGGAATAAGGTCTGCACAGCTATTACACAGCATGGTGACATAATTAATAATAAAGTGCTGTGCATTTCAGGATTGTTGAGAGTCGGTTTTATTTTTGTTAATTAATAATAAAACACTGCATTTCAATATTGTTCAGAGTAGGTTTTGTTTTAATAATAAAGCACTGTGCATTTCAACATTGTTCAGTATAGGTTATTTTTATTTTTGTTAATTTATAAAGTACTGCGCATTTCAAAATTGTTCAGAGTAGGTTTTGTTTTTCTTAATTAATAATAAAGTACTATGCATTTCAAAATTGTTCAGAGTAGGTTTTATTTTTCTTAATTAATAATAAAGTACTATGCATTTCAAAATTGTTCAGAGTAGGTTTTATTTTTATTTTTGTTAATTAATAATAAAACACTGTGCATTTCAAAATTGTTCAGTGTAGGGCCAGGTGCACTGGCTCATGCCTGTAATCCCAGCACTTTGGATTATCTGAGGTCAGGAGTTCAAGACCAGCCTGGCCAACATGGTGAAACCCCGTCTCTACTAAAAATACAAAAATTAGCTGGGTGTGGTGGTGCTTCACCTGTAATCCCCTGTACTAGGGAGGCTGAGGCACGAGACTCGCTTGAGCCCAGGAGACGGAGGTTGCAGTGAGCCCAAATCACGCCACTACACTCCAGCCTGGGCGACAGAGTGAGACTCTGTCTCAAAAAAAAAAAAAAAATTGTTCACAGTAGGTTTTATATATTTTTTTAATACTAAAGTACTGTGCATTTCAAAATAGCTCAGAGTAGATTTTATTTTTAGTTTTATTTTTGTTAATTAATAATAAAATACTGTGCATTTCAAAATTGTTCAGTATAGGTTTTATTTTTATTTTTGTTAATTAATAATAAATCACTGTGCATTTCAAAATTGTTCAGAGTAGGGCCAGGCGAGATGGCTCACGCCTGTAATCCCAGAACTTTGGGAGGCCAAGGTGAGTGGATCGTCTGAGGTCAGGAGTTCGAGACCAGCCTGGCCAACATAGTGAAACCCCATCTCTACTAAAAGTACAAAAATTAGCTGGGTGTGGTGGTGGGTGCCTGTAATCCCGCCTACTGGGGAGGTGGAGGCAGGAGAGTCGCTTGAGCTCGGGAGGTGGAGGTTGTACTGAGCTGAGATAGTGCTACTGCACTCCAACCTGGGCGACAGAGTGAGACTCCATCTCAAAAAAAAAAAATGTTCGCAGTAGGTTTTATATATATATTTTTAATAATGAAGTACTGTGCATTTCAAAATTGTTCAGTATGGGTTTTATTTTTAATTTATTTTTGTTAATAATAAATTATTGTGCATTGCAAAATTGTTCAGAGTAGGTTTCATTTTTTTAAATAATAAAGTACTGTGCATTTCAAAATTTTTCAGAGATTTTTTATTTTTGTTAATTAATAATAAAGTATTGTACCTTTCAAAATTGTTGAGAGTAGATTTTATTTTTATTTTTGTTAATAATAAAGTACTGTGCATTTCAAAATTGTCCAGAGGAGATTTTATTTTTATTCTTGTTAATTAATAATAAGGTACTGTGCCTTTCAAAATTGTTCAGAGTAGATTTTATTTTTATTTTTGTTAATAATAAAGTAGTGTGCATTTCAAAATTATTCAGTATAGGTTTTATTTTTATTTTTGTTGATTAATAATAAAGTACCGTGCATTTCAAAATTGTTGAGAGTAGATTTTTTTTTATTTTGGTATGTTTTTGTGTTTTCTTGTTTTGTACAAATTTAGGGGTTCCATGAGAAATTTCGTTACATGTATAAAATGTGTAATGATCTAGGTATTTAGGGCGTCCATCACCTGAATACAGTATTTTTGTGTTAAGTCTATACACATTATTCTGCTATGGAACCCCAAATGCATTCCTTATATCTATTTTTTTTGTTTTGTTTTTGAGATGGAGTCTCCCTCCGTCGCCCAGGCTGGAGTGCAGTGGCGCGATCTTGGCTCACTGCAGCCTCCGTCTCCCAGTTTCAAGCGATTCTCCTGCCTCAGCCTCGAGTATCTGGGACTACATGTGCCCGCCACCACACCGGGCTAATTTTTGTATTTTTAGTAGGGACGGGGTTTCACCATGTTGGCCAGGCTGGTCTCGAACTCCTGACCTCAAGTCATCCGCCCGCCTCGGCCTCCCAAAGTGCCGGGGTGACAGGTGTGAGCCACCGCGCCAGCCTAAACGTAGGATTTTAAATGCGTGCACCACACACACACACACAAAAGAAAAGTAGGTGAGGTGATGGATATGTTAATTGGCTTCATGCAATTATCCCATGATGTGTACATATATCAAAATTTCACACTGTACCCTACAGATAGATGCAATCATTGTTTGTCCCTTAAAAATTAAATTTTCCAAAGGAAAGAGACCAACAGTGGCTTCTGAAGTAGAGGACAGAGCAAGGCTTCGCCCCCTGGGTAAAACATGAATAACGGGAAATGGAATTTTAAATGTCACTGCAGGAGGAATTTACTCATTCAGGGCCGGGGGCTTCCTTTGACGTGATAAAATGATCTTCAGCTGATGGGAATATAATGACAGCCAGCATTATCAGCAGAGAACGGCAGCTTTGAGTGTCTTTATATATTCATTGTTGTCAGTATCAGGGTTCAGAACCTGGGAGGTGGAGGTTGTGGTGAGCCGAGATCACGCCACTGCACTCCAGCCTGGGCAACAAGAGCAAAACTCCATCTCAAACAAACAAACAAACAAACAAAAAATACAAACAGCCCAGCTAAGGTGAGCTATGAAATGCAGACATTTATAATCAAGATGTATGCATTTTTATTTTTTTTTTAATTTGTATTGTATTTATTTCTTCTTTTTTGAGATGGAGTCTCTCATTCTGTTGGCCAGGCTGGAGTGCAGTGGCGTGATCTTGGCTCACTGCAACCTCCGCCTCTTGGGTTCAAGTGATTCTCCTGCCTCAGCCTTCTGAGTAGCTGGGGTTACAGGCACCCGCCACCACGTCCAGCTAATTTTTGTATTTTTACTAGAGACAGGGTTTTGCCATGTTGGCCAGGCTGGTCTCGAACTCCTGACCTCATGATCCACCCACCTCGACCTCCCAAGTGCTGGGATTACAGGCGTGAGCCACTGTGCCCAGCCTATTTCTTGTATTTTGAGACGGAGTCTTGCTGTGTCGTCCAGGCTGGAGTGCAGTGGCATGATCTTGGCTCACTGCAACCTCTGCCTCCCAGGTTCAAGCGATTCTCCTGCCTCAGCCTCCCGAGTAGCTGGGGTTACAGGTGCCCGCCACCACGTCTGGCTAATTTTTGTATTTTTACTAGGGACAGGGTTTTGCCGTGTTGGCCAGGCTGGTCTTGAACTCCTGACCTCATAATCCACCCACCTTGACCTTCCAAAGTGCTGGGATTACAGGCGTGAGCCACCATGCCCAGCTTATTTCTTCTTTTTTGAGACAGAGTCTCCCTCTGTCGCCCAGGCTGGAGTACAGTGGTGTGATCTTAGCTCACTGCAACCTCTGCCTCCTGGGTTCAAGCCGTTCTCCTGCCTCATCCTCCCAAGTACCTGGGGTTACAGGCACCCACCACCACACCACGTAATTTTTGTATTTTTACTACGGACGGGGTTTTGCCATGTTGGCCAGTCTGGTCTTGAACTCCTGACATCAGGTGATCTGCCTGCCTTGCCCTCCTAAAGTGCTGAGATTACAGGAATGTGCCACCATAACTGGTTAATTTTTGTATTTTTAGTAGAAATGGGGTTTCCTCATGTTGGCCAGGCTGGTCTCGAACTCCTGACCTCAAGGGATCCACCCACCTCAGCCTCCCAAAGTGCTGGCATTACAGGCGTGAGCTACCGCACCTGGCCAATATATGCATTTTTACTAAAAAAAAAAAATGTTGAAATGCTGAAATATGCGTCCGTTCCCCTGGCCTGGATGAGAAGTCACAGGTAGAAAAAGGACGGGAGATGCAAATCACGCACAAAACTGTCAGCAACAACAACAACAACAAAATGTGCTGTCATGTCCCCAGAGCGGCCTCAACACAAATCCGAGCATCTGGGGTTTCTGGAATCTGGACTCTGATACATTGTCACACTTCCCCTGCTAGCAAATGACAATGGTATCCTGCAGAGTGGAAACAGTGAGAGAGGAGGGCAGTCCCTGGCTGTTTAACATAAGAATGTCCATGTGCCAGGAGGACGGGATACATTTTTTTCCTGAGAGCAGTAAGGGTTCAAGTGTAATAAGCCAGTAATTATCCTGGGGGAAGCGAGAATCGTCAGGGGGAGTAGGGCAAAGAGCCGAGATGGTGTCGATGGTGATAAAAACCGCGGCCTCTCCATGAACACCCTGCCTTACCCACGGGGCCCTCTTGCATTCGGCTGAGGGGATAATTACAAATAATGAGAAGCCTCTGATCTCAATGCATTTAAGGCTTTGGCGATTGCTAAAGGAAGAGAGGAGTGTGAAAAATACACATTTTACTATGAATGAGACAAACTAAGATTTCAGGACAAAAGAGACCAGCCAAGAAAGGGAGAATGTTAATCCTTGTCCCAGACCCTTTTATAAAAGTTATCCTTGCTCCAATAATTAATGTATTTGATTTGGCTCAAAGAGACAAGGGTTAAAACTGAAAAAAAAAAAAAAAAAAAAAAAAAAGCTTGGTAAGATCTGAGAAGAAAATGAAAGAATGAATTTACAGTCATCAAAGTGGGATACATTTGTCCATGGCGCATATGAAGTCAAAACGGAAATTCAGATCAGAAACTCACATCCTCTGGCCGCGCATGGTAGCTCATGCCCGTCATCCCAGTACTTTGGGAGGCCAAGGCAGGTGGATCACCTGAGGTCGGGAGTTCGAGACCAGCCTGGCCAACATGGTGAAACCCCATCTCTACTAAAAATACAAAAATTAGCCCCAGGCATGGTGGCTGACGCCTGTAATCCCAGCACTTTGAGAGGCCAAGGCGGGTGGATCACCTGAGGTCAGGAGTTCGAGACCAGCCTGACCAACATGGAGAAAGCCCGTCTCTACTAAAAATACAAAATTAGTCAGGTGTGGTGGTGCATGCCTGTAATCCCAGCTACTTGGGAGGCTGAGGCCAGAGAATCACTTGAACCTGGGAGGCAGAGGTTGCAGTGAGCTGAGATCATGCCACTGCACTCCAGCCTGGGAGACAGAGCAAGACTCTGTCTCAAAAAAATAAATAAATAAATAAAATTTTATCTCATGGACTAAACGACTTCTCTGAATCCAGGTACATTTGGGTTTTTCTTGGAAGGAAGCAAGTTAACTTTTTCAGACTATTTCTAAACCTGGGCGTGTCTGCTTGGTGTGTGTTTCTGGGATCCTTGCTTCCTCTCCCTTTTCTCCACCTCTTCTCTACATTTAAATAGTGGGATAGCCTCCATAGCCTTCACAGTGTCACTCCTTGTTAGGGAAACTTTAGATGTCATCTTAAATTTCTTTTTTTTTTTTTTTTTGAGATGGAGTCTCACTCTGTCACTCAGGCTGGAATGCAATGGTGCAATCTCAGCTCACTGCAACCTCTCCCTCCCGGGTTCAAGTGATTCTCCTGCCTCAGCCTTCTGAGTAGCCAGGATTACAGGAGTACGCCACCACACCTGGGTAATTTTTTATATTTTTGATACAGATGGGGTTTCACCATGTTGGCCAGGCTGGTCTTGAACTCCCAGCCTCAATGGATCCGCCCACCTCAGCCTCCCACAGTGCTGGGATTACAGGCATGATCCACCACACCCGGCTGTCATCTTAAATTTCTTACGGAAAAAAAAAAATCACGATGTATTCTCACGGGAACTACCTTTCACCTTTGCCAACTTGCAATTTTGCAGTGCAATAAACAAAGGCAACTTTCAGGGGAGAAAGTGACAAAGTATTAATTATATCTTGCAGAAATCCACAGCTCTTGTACAGGAAAACTGCCTTGTCTGTCATTAGAGGGCAGAACCGTGATGAAAAGAATTGATTTCCATGGCTGAGCTTCTACTCAATGCTGGGTGTTTAAAACATGGTGTGGACTCAGTGGTTATAAACAGGCCTGATAAATCCTGTTAGAAGGGTAGGTTTCCAGGTTCATGGTGAAAAGCAGGCTCCACGGCACTTGTCACAAAATGCAAAACTGTAATATAAACATCTGCAAGACATTTAGAAATAGCAATTGACATGTTTGCTGACGAGGAAGGAAAACAAGCATAAAGGTATTCTCAGCCTTCTGGGTATATGAGAAGTCAGCCGTTCCGACCTGTCTCTGATGGCTAAATTTTCATTACTGGGTAAGAAAAGAGCAGTCCCTGGAGATTCCATCCTGTCACCAATTTACTGAGGACCAAGTTCTTTTCTTCTTCTTCTTTTTTTTTTTTTTTTTTTTTTTAAGATAGAGTCTCACTCTGTAGCCAGTCTGGAGTGCGGTGGCACGATCTCGGCTCAATGTAACCTCCACCTCCCGGGTTCAGGCGATTCTCCTGCCTCGGCCTCCTGAGTAGCTGGAATTACAGGCACACACCAACACCCCCAGCTAATTTTTGTATTTTTAGTAGAGACGGGGTTTCACCGTGTTGGTCGGGCTGGTCTCGAACTCCTCGCCTTGTGATCTGCCCGCCTCGGCCTCCCAAAGTGCTGGGATGACGGGCGTGAGCCACCTCGCCCAGCTTTCTTAATGAGCCATGGAAAATCAATGGTTCTAAGAACAGGACCAGGATATATTATTTATGTAAACAGGGATTTATAATTTTCATCTTTATTAAAACTGTTTTTCAAAGGCAGCTTTCTGCTTAAAAAAAGGACTGAGAAAGAATTGCACAGGTCAAGGGTCTATGCTGGCTCCCGTTGGCTGTATTTTTGTATCTGCTGGGACAGGTTGCTTCCCAGGAGGTCTTCTGCCTTTTCTGTCTTTATTATTTTCTCCATCACAATTGACCTGTTCTCACCCTTTCCACCTGCTCACCTACCCTTATCCTCATTGTCTCATGCTAGAACCCTGCTGAACTGTGAGACTCTTTTTTCTAAGACAGAGTCTCACTCTGTCACCCAGGCTGGAGTGCAGTGGCACGATCTCGGCTCACTGCAGGCTCCACCTCCCGGGTTCAAGAGATTCTCCTGCCTCAGCCTCCCGAGTAGCTGGGATTACAGGCGCACACCACCATGCCTGGCTAATTTTTGTATTTTTAGTAGAGATGGGGTTTCAGCACGTTGGTCAGGCTGGTCTTGAACTCCTGACCTCAGGTGATCCGCCTGCCTCGGCCTCCCAAACTGCTGGTTTTACAGGCATGAGCCGCCGCGCCTGGCCCAACAGTGAGTCTCTTAAGACCCAAGGGAACTGTGAGACTCTTAAGACCCCCCCGCCCCGTAAGGTGAGTATCCTACTGGACCAGTTGGGTTTAGAGCTACCCTCTAAAATTTCTACTTCTGTAAATGAAGTAGTTTTTGATACTCACCCCTTGACAAATTGTCAAATGCCACCAGCATCCCCTCTTTTTTTTTTTTAATCGAATTCCAGTGTCAAACATATTACTAGGAACAATAGCATCGGGGAAAGAATAAGTTCTTCTTGCTTCGTGTCTGGTCTCAAAAGCCCGCAGGGCCATTGTGTTTAACCATGGGGATTCTGAAGATCGTGCCAGCATACCTGTGTGAAGTTATTCTCTTTGTATGAGCTGGTATAGACTGAAGCATTGTCTGGGTAGAGAAAGGTCATTAATTGTATCAGAGAGCGTTGAAAACAAACAAACAAAATAAAGAACAGAAAAGCCCCCTGCTAGTCTATGTATTTATGTGCTCCAGCTCCTATCAGGTCAGGTTTTAATTTTTTAATATAGACCACCAATTTCTTTAAAAGCTGTATGGAAAACTAGTATTTTTTCATAAAGTTTTTTATTTAAAAACCTGGATGAAAGACTCCTTTTTTTTTTTTTTTTTTTGAGACGAAGTTTCACTCTTGTTGCCCAGGCTATAGTGTAATGGCACGATCTCGGCTCACCGCAACCTCCGCCTCCCAGGTTCAAGTGATTCTCCTGCCTCAGCCTCCCAAGTAGGTGGGATTACAGGTGAGCACCACCACACCTGACTAATTTTGTATTTTTAGTAGAGACGGGGTTTCTCCATGTTGGTCAGGCTGGTCTCAAACTCCTGACCTCAGGTGATCCACCCGCCTTGGTCTCTCAAAGTGCTGGGATTACAGGGGTGAGCCACCACGCCCGGCCAAAAAGCTAATATTTTTAAAGATCCTTAATTAAGCCACATAATTGCAAGAAAGCACCAAGGAATATTCATTAATTTGGTCAGTAGGCTATTCAACAAATGCAGATTTATTTCCTGCTCATTGACTGATAATACAATAGGTAAAGGAGATAAAAAATCAATAACTTCTGGGCTGAAGAAGGTCACGGTTCTAAAGGGATTCTGTAGTTCATTCTCTAATTTCGAATAAATGTGGTTTAAATAACCACAGATGGTTGGTTCATATAGGTGTTCAAATTTCAAGGGTTTTGTAAACTGCTGAAATTATGGTTTTATGTCTTAGTGTTGGCAGTGACTAAAAATAAGAACTAAATATGTTTAAGGGATGTGAGTTTAAAAATAGAATGCTATAATAATTTAAAATGGGCCGGGCACGGTGGCTCACACCTGTAATACCAGCACTTTGGGGGAGGCTGAGGCGGGAGGATTACCTGAGGTCAGGAGTTTGAGACCAGCCTGGCCAACATGGTGAAACCCTGTCTCTACTAAAAATACAAAAATGAGCTGGGCATGGTGGCAGCCACCTGTAGTCCCAGCCACTTCGGAGGCTCAGGCAGGAGAATCACTTGAACCCAGGAGATGGAGGTTATAGTGAGCAGAGACTGCAGCACTGCACTCCAGCCTGGGTGACAGAGTGAGACTCCATCTCAAAAAAGAAAACCAAAAACTTAACAATGGCCAGTGACATTCATGGCTTCTTTTCCGGTAATTACTTATTTAGTGATTTGTGACATATTATAGGGATAAAGCAACATCCTGAGAATAACTCTATTTGGCCATTACTTACAGGGTTCAAATGGCTGATAATATCTTTGTATTTGAAGAAATCACAGAACAAGCTCAGAATTAGGATTCTATTTCTGCTTCTACTGAAAAATGTATTTATTGATGAGATCAGCTGTGCTGTGGGATCTTTTTTATTGGTACACAAGAGTTGATAGATGTCTGCCTTCCGTGTGATTTATTGCTGCCTGCCTAGAAAGTGTAATGATTAAGTTGGGGTATTTGGCGCATCCAGCACCTGGAGTCATTTCTGTGTGTTGGTAAAATTTCCAGTTTTCTCTTCTAGCTGCTTTCAAATATATAATACATTCTGGCTAACTATAGTCACCCTGCTCTACCATAGAACATTAGAACTTACATCTTCTGGCCAGGCACGATGGCTCACGGGCCGGGCACGGTGGCTCACACCCGTAATCCCAGCACTTTGGGAGGCCGAGGAGGGAGGATCACGAGGTCAGGAGTTCGAGACCAGCCTGGCCAATATGGTGAAACCCTGTCTGTACTAAAAATACAAAAATTAGCCAGGCGTGGTGGCGGGCGCCTGTAGTCCCAGCTACGTGGGAGGCTGAGGCAGGAGAATCGCTTGAACCCAGGAGGTGGAGGTTGCAGTGAGCCGAGATTGCACCACTACACTCCAGCCTGGGTGACAGAGTGAGACTCTGTCTCAAAAAAAAAAAAAAAAAAAAGAACTTATATGTTCTATGTAATTGGATCTTTGTGCCCATTAACCAACTTCTTCATCTAACTGCTGTCTCCACAAACTATTTCCAGCATCTCTTATCCATCATTCTCCTCTATGTCCCTCAGATCAACCTTTTTAGCTCCCATGTATGAGTGAACACACAGAAAACGTGTCTGTCTGTGTCTGGCTTATTTCATGTAACATAAGGACCTCCAGGTTCATCCATGTTGCTGCAAATGACAGGACTTCCTTCCTTTTGATGGCTGCACCATTGTATATATATAAAAATTGTCTTTTTTTCAGACAAAATAGACTTTAATTCAAATGCTATCACAAGATACAAAGAAGGTCATCATGTAACTCAAAATGGTTGATTCCACAGGAATACATAACAATTGTAAATATACATGCTCAAAACATCAGAGTTCCCAAATACACAAAGCAAACTTTTTTTTTTTTGAGACGGAGTCTCACTCTACCACTCAGGCTGGAGTGCAATGGCACGATCTTGGCTCACTGCAACATCTGCCTCCCGGGTTCAAGTGATTCTCCTGCCTCAGCCTCCGAAGTAGCTTGGATTGCAGGTGCCCGCCACCATACTCGGATAATTTTTGTATTTTTAGTAGAGATGGGGTTTCACCATGTTGCCCAGGATGTTCTCGATATCCTGACCTCATGATCTGCCTGCCTCGGCCTCCCAAAGTGCTGGGATTACAGGTGTGAGCCATGATACATTATAAGGGAGACATAAGACCAGTACAATAATAGCAGGTGTCAAAGTCTCCTAACACATTTTATTTATTATTATTTATTATTATTTAGACAGAGCTTTGCTCCTGTTGCCCAGGCTGGAGTGCAGTGGTGCGATCTCGGCTCATTGCAACCTCCACCTCCCAGGTTCAAGCGATTCTCCTGCCTCAGCCTCCTGAGTAGCTGGGATTACAGGCACCCACCACCATGCCCGGCTAATTTTTGTATTTTCAGTAGAGACGGTGTTTCACCACGTTGGCCAGGCTGGTCTCAAACTCCTGGCCTCAGGTGATCGTCTCTCCTCAGCCTCCCAACATGCTGAGATGACAGGCGTGAGCCACCACACCCGGCCACATCTTCTTTTTCTTTATTCATTGATGGACAATGAGGCGGATTCCGTGTCTCGGCTGCTGTGCATAGTACGCAGTAAATACGGGGTTGCAGAAATCCCTTCGATATACTCATTTCCTTTCCTTTGGATAAATTCCCAGCAGGGGAATGGCTGGATCGTATGGTAGTTCTATTTTTAGCTTTGTGAGGAATCTCTTTACTGTTTTCACACAGTGCCTCTACTAACTTACATTCCTACATATGCTCTGAAGTCTTAATTTTAGATGTTGGTCTCTTCAGCACTCCCAGCTGTAGAACGTACAATGGGCAGAAGCCCATCTAGCTTAGCAAAGATGCTCATTTTCCGGAAGGATGTTTATGTGGGGAGATGAAGCAAGCCCTGCCATATTTGGGGTTTCTCCTTATTATTTAGTTGTTCATTGTGACATGCCCCATCTGACAATGTACTGGAAGAAGCTTCGCCATTACTGGTCACAATCCCTACTGTAACAAAACCTGAACAAAACAAAATATTTGAAACACTTCTGGTCCCAGGCATTTCCGATAAGGGGTATTCAACCTGTATTAACTCTCTGGTTTGCTGGGAAAATAAAATGAATAATTATGAATCAAGAATTGAACACAGCCCCCGTCTCTACTAAAAAAAATACAAAAAATTAGCCGGGCGTGGTGGCGGGTGCCTGTAGTCCCAGCTACTCAGGAGGCTGAGGCAGGAGAATGGCGTGAACCTGGGAGGTGGAGGTTGCAGTGAGCCGAGATTGCGCCAGTGCACTCCAGCCTGGGCGACACAGCGAGACTCCGTCTCAAACAAACAAACAAAAAATTGAACATGGCACTTGGTTCTTAGTAAGTCCTCAGTAAGTTCTTTTAAGTTCCTTTTGTCTTGTTACAATAGTCCTCAACAATCCTAAAGATTGGTATTCCACATTTCTACGTACTTATCAAGAGCAGGAACAAACCACGATGATACGAAGGGTGGTGTGTGTTGGAGGACTCTTTGTTCATTGAAGATGGACAAGGAACTCTTGGCTTCAAAGAGCAGACAACTGGACAACGATTTAAACATGTTTACTGAGGCCAAGCACAGTGGCTCACCCCTGTAATCCCAGCACTTTGGAAGGCAGAGGTGGGTGGATCACCTGAGGTCAGGAGTTCAAGACCAGCCTGGCCAACATGGTGAAACCCCGTCTCTACTAAAAAAATAAAAAATGCAAAAAAGTAGCTGGGCATGGTGGCCCATGCCTGTAGTCCCAGTTACTAGGGAGGCTGAGGCAGGAGGATTGCTTGAACCCAGGAGGCAAAGGTTGTAGTGAGCCGAGATTGCGCCACTACACTCCAGCCTGGTGACAGAGCAAGACTTGGTCCAAAAAAAAATTAGCTGGATGCGGTCGCTCACGCGCCTGTAATCCCAGCACTTTGGGAGGCTGAGGTGGGCGGATCACAAGGTCAGGAGTTCAGAGCAGCCTGGCCGACATGGTGAAACCCCATCTCTATTAAAAATACCAAAAAAAAAAAATAGCCAGGAGTGGTGGTGGGCGCCTGTAGTCCCAGCTACTTGGGAGGCTGAGGCATGAGAATTGCTTGAACCCAGGAGGCAGAGGTTCCAGTGAGCCAAGATTGGGCCACTACACTCCAGCCTGGTGACAGAGCAAGGCTTTGTTTCAAAAAAAAAAAAAAAGAATTTGCCAGGCGTGGTGGTGGGCACCTGTAATCCCAGGTACTCAGGAAGCTGAGGGAGGAGAATCGCTTGAACCCAGGAGGTAGAGGTTGCAGTGAGCCGAGATTGTGCCATTACACTCCAGCCTGGACTTTGTCTCAAAAAAAAAAAAAAAAGAATTAGCCAGGCGTGGTTGGTGGGCACCTGTAATACCAGATACTCAGGAGGCTGAGGGAGGAGAATCACTTGAACCCAGGAGGTAGAGGTTGCAGTGAGCCGAGATTGTGCCATTACACTCCAGCCTGGACTTTGTCTCAAAAAAAAAAAAAAAAAAAGAATTAGCCAGGCATGGTTGGTGGGCACCTGTAATACCAGGTACTCAGGAGGCTGAGGGAGGAGAATCGCTTGAACCCAGGAGGTAGAGGTTGCAGTGAGCCGAGATTGTGCCATTGCACTCCAGCCTGGGCAACAGAGCGAGACTCATCTCAAAACAACAACAGTAACAAGAAATCTTGTCTACCGCTTTGTATCTCAACCCATAGAAACTTCATGTTCCCTGACTCAGGGCTCAGAGAATATCTTGAGTGGTGTGTGTGTCTGCCCATGAGCACAGTTGAGGTTGGGGGGGGGGGTCCTATCCTGCCTGCGTATCCTCAGAAATTTTCCTGAAAGCGTTTGTGACAGGTGAATCATGGCCACTCTCAACAAGGGAAAGATGTGAGATTCCCTTGATTTTTCAAACCAACATAAACTAGTGTCCAGCCAACATCAGTGATCTCTGTGTATTCATGCCAGACCATCATCCATCGAAACACAGACAGCAAGTGCTCCGGGCGTGGAGTGTTGAATGATGATTTTCTTTTTCCCACCACTGTGTGACTTTCAGCATCGTATAATTGGAATCTTCGGGTTGTTTTACAACAAGGATTTAGAGAAAAGAAAATCCAGACGCCTGTCTTAATGACTTCCACAAAGCTGGAGATTTAAGAACAAAAACCGGCCGGGCGTGGTGGTTCTCGCCTGTAATCCCAGCACTTTGGGAGGCCGAGGTGGACAGATCACGAGGTTAGGAGTGCGAGACCAGCTGGGTGAATATGGTGAAACCCCATCTCTACTAAAAATACAAATAGTAGCCAGGCGTGGTGGCATGTGTCTGTAGTCCCAGCTACTTGGGAGGCTGAGGCAGGAGAATCGCTTGAACCTGGGAGGCAGAGGTTGCAGTGAGCCAAGATTGCACCACTGCACTCCAGCCTGGGCGACAGAGCAATACTCTGATGAAAGAAAGAGAAAGAGAAAGAAAATAAAAGAAAGAGAAAGAAATAAAGGAACAGAAAAGAAAGGAAAGGAAAAGAAAAGAAAAGAAGGAGGGAGGGAGGAAAGGAAGGAAGAAAGGAAGGAAGGGATGGAGGGAGAGAGAGGGAAGGAAGGATGGGAAACTGTCTCAAAAAGAAAGAAGAAACTGTCTAAAAAAGAAGAAGAAACTCTGTCTCAAAGAGAAAGAAGAAAGGAAAGAAAGAAGAGGAAGAAGAAGGAAGAAAGAAGGGAGGAGGGAGGGAGGAAGGAAAGGAAGGAAGGAAGAGAGGGAAGGAAGAGAGAGAAGGAAGGGAGGGAGGGAGGGAAACTCTGTCAAGAAAGAAAGAAGAAGAAAGAAGAGGAAGAAAAAGGAAGAAAGGAAATAAACTCTCTCAAAAAAAGACAAAAGAAAGAAGGAAACTGTCTCAAAAAGAAAGAAAAAAGAAGAAAGGAAGGAAGGAAAAGAAAGAAGAAAGAGAAAGAAAGAACAAGACAAGACAGAACGAACATAAGCCATTGCGACTGCAGAACCTCATTCACCTTTCACGAGGTGAAGGCAAACACCCATTCCCTTTGTCTCCAGATTGCAGTTCCCAAGGTCATAGCTTAAAGTCCCTGGAAGGAATTATTTATCTGTTGAGCCCTTTCCTCCCAAACTTGAGTAAAGCCAGGAATGTCAGTTGCAGCTTCTCACATGTCTCCAGTGAACTGTGTGGAAGGGAAGACATTTTCCACATCGATTCTTTTCGGTGAAGATAAAGATGCTGTCAAAGACGGGTGGAAAATAAGAATAACTTTTAAAGAGAGAAAGGACTTTTGGTGATGCCAGCCTAAACCTATTTCTTCTAATTCCCTTCTACAAAAAAAGAGCAGATGGGCCCAAAAATCTATTGGGGGAAAAAAAAGTACATGGGTATTTTATAGAGAAATCAGCAAACCAACAGGAATGCATATATGGAAAAGATGTAATTTGTTCCTGCTATTGACAAGTAGGTAGAAATATGGAATAATCTTTAGGATTGTTGACGAGTATAATAACAACAAGAAGAACATTCTGAGGACTTACTGAGAACCAAGCCCTATGTCCAGTTCTTGATTTAAAATCATTCATTTTATTTTCCCAGAAAACCAGAAAGTTTTCTTTCATGGAGGAGGTTCTTTCAGCATGCAGGACTCTTCCAGTGGGATTTCTCCAAACTCAGGTCTGCTGTCTAATGCTAGACCACTAGGACCAGAAAAAAGGAGGACTGCTCACACCATCACTAACTGGACAGAGGGGAGGATGCAACCAGGGATGCCTGTTGGGTTTGAAATTTTTTTACGTCTCTATTGCAAAGCAGGGAAAGATGAATTGCACCAGCACCAACAATGAAAGGAGATTCTGGAGGAGAGGATCTCATTCTGTGAGGTGCTCCCACTGCATCCCGGTATTTCCACTACACTGTTTACGTCACTTCTCATAAGGCATTCACAAGGCAGAAGCCACTTGTTGTTGCTATAGATACATTGATCAAAAAGACAAAGCAAACCCACAACAGGCAAAGTAAAATTTCCACGGTCTGAAACTCATGATGCTGGCGAGAGGCAGAGAATGCATCGTTTCCACTTCAGATCTGCTTTTCTGATAGTTTCTATGAAAATGATGGTTTCGGTTGCATGGTTTCAGGAATGCTATGGTTTGGATGTTTGTACCCCTCCAAACCTTGTGCTGAAATTTCATCCCTAGTGCTGAAAGTGGGGACTAATGGGAGGTGTTTGGGTCTTGGGAGTGGATTCCTCATGCATAGACTAATGCCCTTCCTTGAGAGTAAGTGAGTTACCTCTCTTATGAGTTCCTATGAAAGCTGGCTGTTAAAAAGAGGCTGGCACCTCCCCACACACACTCTCTCTCTTGCTTCCTGTCTCTACGTGTGGTCTCTGCACACACAGCTCCCCTTCCTCTCTGTGTCCCCACCCAAATCTGTGGTTTGGCTCTGTACCCCCACCCAAATCTCATCTTCTAGCTCCCATAATTCCCATGTGTTGTGGGAGGGGCCCAGTGGGAGATGATTGAATTATGGGGGCGGGTCTTTCCCATGTTGTCCTCATGATAATGGATGGGTCTCACAAGATCTGCTGCCATCCACGTAAAATGTGACTTGCTCCTCCTTGCCTTCCACCATGATGGTGAGGCTTCCCTAGACATGTGGACCTGTATGTCCAAAAAACCTCAGTCTCAGGTATGTCTTTATCAGCAGTGTGAAAACAGATTAATACACTCTCTCACTCTGAGTGGAAGCAGTCTCAGAGATTCCTTCATAGAAACACAAAACAGACTCAGACGGAGAGTTTGTGTGGAGCAAGTGAATTAGGTCAGAGTGACATGGGGCTCCTAGGAGTTGGGGATTTACCACACGCACCTGAGTGGAGGTAATGCTTGGAGATTAGCCTGAAAACCCAGAAGGTCTGTCCTGTTGGGGTAAAACCTCCCCTCCTGGAGCTCAGTCTTGATGTAAATGACACGTGATGTGTCCCAGACACAAGATGCAAATAAAAATGGCCTGGGGGTTAAAATTAGCCTGTGCTTTGGGATGAGATGCACACAGGTTGGAGTCAGTGCTTAGCTGGTATATGATTCCTGCCTGACTTTGCAGATGAGGCTGATCTCCACTCTCCGACTTTCCCTCTGTGAGGATTAAATCCAGTACACATAGTTCAAGAAGCATTAGCTGTTCTAGTGATAAAAGGTAATGATAATATGGAAATTGCTATCATTTCTATTGCAGCTCAGGTTTCTTCTGCAAAACCAAGGGTGATATGTCTACATTGGAGGACAGGGGAGCCAGGAATGGTGGGATTCTAACACTAACACAATTGAACACTCTCAGGCAAGTGCATCAAACATGTTTATTGCTGCCTCTGCAGGTAGTTAGTTCTCAAAAAACGTTACCTGACGCTCTTCCTTGAACACACTCTTTCTTAGAAACTCCTTGCATATAGGCCAGGCACGGTGGCTCACACCTGTAATCCCAGCACTTTGGGAGGCCGAGGCGGGTGGATCACCTGAGGTCAGGAGTTCGAAGCCAGCCTGACCAATATGGTAAAACCCCATCTCTACTCAAAATGCAAAAATTGGCCAGGCGTGGTGGCAGGCGCCTGTAATCCCAGCTACTCGGGAGGCTGAGGCAGGAGAATCCCTTGAACCCGGGAGGCAGAGGTTGCAGTGAGCCAAGATTGCACCACTGCACTCCAGCCTGGGTGACAGAGCAAGACTCCATCTAAAACAACAAACAAACAAACAAAACTCTTTGCATATAAGCCTGTGATGGAAGACAAACCCCATGAGCAACTTTCATATGTTCCCCAACAGCAGGCTGAAAGCTGTCACTTTGATGGCAAGGGGAGAACTCTTATTATCACATTGTCCAAAAATGCTCAAAGTCAAGTCTCAGTAAGGTTGGCTATAGGAAGCTCTATGTGCTGTAATAAGTTATCACTTATCAGGCTGAAACAGCATCAATTTATGGTCCTACAGTTCTGGAGGTCAGAACTGCAACAGTGAGCTTCCCTGGGCTAAAATCATGGTGTCAGCAGGGCAGTGTCTCTTCTGGAGGATCTAGGGGAGAAGCTATTCCTTTGCCTTTTGCAGCTTTTAGAGCTGTATTCCTTTCATTTCTTGGCCTGTCGCCCGTTCCTCCACCTTCAAAGCCAGCAACATCGTACCTCGTTTTAGTCCTGACATCGTGTACTCTCTTGCTAGTCCAGTCTCCCTCTGCCTCCTTCTTAGAAAGATGCTTCTGATGACATTGAGGATCCACCTCAATAATCCGATATCATCCTCCCATCTCAAGATCATTAACTGAACTGCATCTTTAAAGTCTGTTACCATATAATGTAACCTATTCGTGTTTTTATTGTTGTTGGTTTGTTTATTTTTGTTTTTGAGATGAAGTCTTGCTCTGTTGCCCAGGCTGTAGTGCAGTGGCGTGATCTCAGCTCACTGCAACCTCCACTTCCCAGGTTCAAGCGAGTCTCCTGCCTCGGTGTCCTGAGTAGCCAGGATTACAGGCTCTCGCACCCCCACACCCAGCTAATTTTTATTTTATTTTATTTTTTTTGAGACAGAGTCTCACTCTGTCGCCCAGGCTGGAGTGCAGTGGTGCGATCTCGGCTCACTGCAAGCTCTGCCTCCTGGGTTCACGCCATTCTCCTGCCTCAGCCTCCCGAGTAGCTGGGACAACAGGTGCCCGCCACTGGACCCAGCTAATTTTTTTTTTTTTTGGTATTTTTAGTAGAGATGGGGTTTCACTGTGTTAGCCAGGATGGTCTCGATCTCCTGACTTTGTGATCCGCCCGCCTCGGCCTCCCAAAGTGCTGGGATTACAGGCGTGAGCCACCATGCCCGGCCAATTTTTGTATTTTAAGTAGAGATGGGGTGTCACCATGTGGGCCAGGCTGGTCTTGAACTCCTGACCTCAGGTGATCCACCCACCTCAACCTCATTACAGGTTATTCATGGGTTTTAAAGATAAGGACCTGTATATGACTGGGGGCTGTTATTCAGCATCCCACAGCATTATTTTGTGGATGTACTCTGGCTACAATTCCAAGAAGGCAGCATGAGAAATTTCACAGCCACCCTCCAGCAGGGAGCTGACAGGCACAGCCCAACCCAGGGCATCCTACTGGCAGGGGAGCTGTTGTTGTGTTGACTTCTGTCAGATCAACATAAGTGACACAGCTTCCTCCGCACACACTGAGTGGGGCATGCTTAAGAACGTTGTTAGGAGGCCCAGGAAATCACAGCACTAGCTTAGCTAAACGGGGTTTTGGCAGGGAGAGTCTGGTGCCAACAAGATGGGGATTATTTAAGATTTTTAATAAAGCAGGGGAAACAAAGAGAACTGGGAAGGAGGAATAAAGTGCTGAAAAACATTTATCTGCTCTTAAGCAATTTCATCTAAAGGACAAAGAAACGGAGGCTCAAACCAAAGGTGAATATTGACAATGATGTTTTTTGTTTTGAGACGTGGTCTCGCATTGTTGCCCAGTCTGGAGTGCAATGGCACGATCTCGGCTCACTGCAACCTCTGCCTCCCGGGTTCAAATGATTCTCCTGCCTCAGCCTCCCGAGTAGCTGGGACTAGAGACGCCCGCCACCACGCTCAGCTAATTTTTGTATTTTTAGTAGACACGGGGTTTCACCATGTTGGCCAGGCTGGTCTCGAACTCCTGACCTCGTGATCTGCCCACCTCGGCCTCCCAAAGTGCTGGGATTACAGGCGTGAGCCACCAGGCCTGGCCCTGACAATGATATTTAAATAGGCAGAAAAGTAAGGGTGGTTTTGGCAAAGCAGAAAGCATTAAAAGGCACTGGGCTCAGTGTGTACAGCTTTGACTACAAAGGGAAAAAGTCACAGGGAAACTGGTTTATTTACATTATGAATACAAAATGTTAAACTGGTGAATTGATTAAACTTATCAGCAAAAGACTAAAGAAAGACATTTTCTGGAAGCATTTGCAAGGGTTGGGTAAGCCACATGGTCACTGGGCCGAGTTTGAAGCACCTGCTCCTTGGAGAGCTCTGACCTGAGTAAAAAGATATATATATATATATATATATATATTTATTTATATAAAAACTTGAGGGTTTGTCCAGGATGGGCTTCAGGGAAGTACATTAAGGATCCAAACATCATTTTGCTTTACAAAAAATCATTATGAAGAACTCAAAATATACAAAAAAAAATAGTCAAAGAGTAAAAAGAAACCCTCATGGAAAAAAAGAAAAAAAATTGTCTCTATTTGACGATGATATAATTGTCTTGATAGAAAATCTCAAATAATCTGGAAAAAACTTTCTAGGACTAATAAAAGAGCTCAATAAGTTCACAGGATACAAGATAAATGTATAAAAATCAATTGTATTTCTATACAGTGACAATGAACAAGGGGAAGCCAAAATATAAACTATAATACTATTTTAGGCCGGGCATGGGGGCTCACGCCTGTCATCGCAGCACTTTGGCAGACCGAGGCGGGTGGATCACCTGAGGCCAGGAGTTCAAGACCAGCCTGGCCAACACAGTGAAATCCCGACACTACTAAAATTACAAAAAATTAGCCGGGCATGGTGGCGGGTGCCCATAATCTCAGCTACCCGGGAGGCTGAGGCAGGAGAATTGCTTGAACCCAGGAAGCAGAGGCTGTAGTGAGCCAAGATCATGCCACTGCACTTCAGCCTGGGAGACAAAGCAAGATGCCATCTCAATAAATAAAAATAAATAAATAAATAAAAATAGAAGGATGAGAAAAACAGACACTAGGGATTTCAAAAGGAGTGTGGATGGACAGCGATAAGGGTTCAAAAACTACTAATTGGGTGGTACACTCACTACCTGGGTGATGGGATTATTAGAAGCCCAAACCTCAGCATCACACAATATACCTATGTCACACACCTGCACACATACCCCTTCATCTAAAATTTAAAACTACGTCGGGTGCAGTGGCTCACGTCTGTCATCCCAGGACTTTGGGAGGCTGAGGCAGGAGGATCACTTGAGCCCAGGAGTTTGAGACCAGCCTGAGCAAGATACGGTAGACCTCGTCTCTATGAAAACATTTTTTTAAACATTAGCTGAGTGTAGTGGTGCACACCTGTATTCCCAGCTACTTGGGAGACCAAGGCAGGAGAACTGCTTGAGCCCAGGAGTTCAAGGCTGCAGTGAGCTATGATCACACCACTGCACTCCAGCCTGGGTGACAGAGCAAGACCTTGTCTCAAAATGAATAAATTAATTAACTAAATTTTAACATAAAATACAAAACATCTATAATATAATCATTTTTAAAAGTTAAACAATCTCTAAAAAAGGAGTTGTATTTTTCTATATGTATACCTGTAGAAATAAATATATATATTTCCTGTGTCTGTGTATATATAAAATATATTTTTATAATATAACATATATTATATAAACATTATATATGTAATATATAATATACAATATATAAGTATATAATATAAAATATATACTACATAATATATAAATATATTTATATTATATATTTATATATATTATAATATAAATTATATTTATATTATTATATTATATTATATATTATATATATAATATAATATCTCTTATAATATAAATTATATATTTATATAAAATATATTAATATAAATATATTATAGAATATATATTATATAATATGAATATATAATATATAATATATATATAATAAATATATTATAAATATCATATATAATACATATGTAATATATAAATATATAATACATATGTAATATATACCTATTTTATAGTTAATATTATTAACTATAATTAACTATTAATATATATGCATAATATAATATATTAAACATATTTTATATATATTTGTAATATTTATATATAATATTGTAATATTTATATATAATATACACACAGGAAATAAATATTTTATATTTTATATTATGAATATAAAATACTTATATTTTTTATTTTATATTATTTTATGTATATATATGCCATGCCAACTCTAACAGGTACGTTCTTTAATCACATTTTTTGTGTCTTGTTTTACGGTTCCATCTGGACTTGGAGCTGCCCTTTCAAAAAGCCACAGCTGCTGTGTTAAGTCTGGTGAATGTCACATCCTGACTAAATTCTCGACAGGAAGGAGATGAAACTCAGGGACATGTACCTGGGTCACCTGGAGAACCAGCAGTGGGGACCGTCTGTGGTTGGTTGCCTTTGTAACCTACGTGTATATATATATATATGCACACATAGCATGTACATTGCTCAAAGCCCAGGTTTTTGGACATCAGTGTAACTGACCTGCTGATTAGCATACGGTGAAGGCTGCCAGCCAGAACACACCAGGGAAAGGATAAAAAAAAGTTAGCAGAACAAGGAGCTATTTTAGTCCTGGTTCACCGTCCACCACCATGTGGCTCCATTTTAATGAATCACGTGCCTCACCCTCCCAGATGCTGAATTCACCTCCAACATCACACTCTTCAAGGAGATGTTTAGCAGATATTATCTGAGGGCTCCATGCAGGGCAGACCTTGGTCACTGAGTGTTTTCTTAGGAAAAGATAGATGCAGAAGGTAGGGGAAGGACCTGAGTCCCAGGGGAATCAGCCACTAATAATTCAGCATCTGGCCAAGTCGCTCAAACAAATTGTTCTTGTTTAGCCTCTCTCTTCAATCAGTGGATGGTTACTGGAACCTAGAAGGAAAGGGAAGACAGCCAGAAGCTATGGTGTATGTGTGTGTGGCTGAGCAGGGAAAGGAGAGAGGTGGAGAGGAGAGGAGAAGAAGGAAGAGGAGAGGGGAGGAGGAGAAGAAGGAAGAGGAGAGGGGAGGAGGAGGAGGAGAGGGGAGGAAGAAAGAGGAGGAGAAGAAGGAGAGGGGAGAAGGAGGAGGAGTAAAAAGAGAAGTGGGAGGAGAGGGTAGAAGGAGAAGGAGGAGAGGGAGGAGGAAGAGAAAAGGAGAGGAGGAGAAGGGGAGGAGGAGAGGGGAGGAGGAGGAGGAAAGGAGAGAAGGAGGAGGGGAGGAGGAGAGGGGAGGAGGAAGAGAAAAGGAGAGGAGGAGAAGGGGAAGAGGAGAGGGGAGAAGGAGGAGGAGAGGGGAGAAGGAGGAGGAAAGGAGAGAAGGAGGAAAGGAGAGAAGGAGGAAGAGAGGGGAGGAGGAGGAGAGAGGAGCAGGAGGGGAGAGGGGAGGAGCAGGAGACAGGAGCAGGAGAGGGGAGGAGGAGGAGAGGGGAGGAGGAGGTGGATGAGGAGAGGAAAGGAGGAGGAGAGGGGAGGAGGAGGAGAGAGGAGCAGGAGAGGAGAGGGGAGGAGGAGGTGGACGAGGAGAGGAAAGGAGGAGGAGAGGGGAGGAGGAAGAAGAGGAGGGGGAGGAGAGGGTAGAAGGAGAAGGGAGGGAGGAGAAGGACAAGGACAGACAGTGGGAGGAGGAGAAATAGAAGTAAATGAAGAAGGAGAACAAGAAAAGATGAAAAAAGAGGAGTAGAAGGAAAAGGAGAAGGAGGAAGAGGAGAAGAAGGAGTATCAAATGGTACAATTTCTAAAATCCAGTCTGACCAAGTCTAGCCCTTCTCCAAAAGAAATTGCCAAGTAAGCAGTAACAAGTAAAATAAAAGAGAGGATAGTCTTTAAGAGACAAACCTAGTAGGTCAGATTTTTTTTTTTAAGGAAGCTTAGTTTTTATTGGATACAGTTTCATCTTTATAGCTCATTGATTCTGAAAAGGCTTATGGAATAATATAATTACCAAACAAAATAAATAAACAGTTGTAGACTTATGCTACACAATAAATGACAAAACTGCACACACAAAAAAAGGTGGGGAATATTTAAAACTTAGTTACGTTTCCTTCGACACATTTTTCACTGGGTGGAAGGAAAAGCTCAGCATCAAATACTTGCTTTGAAGTCTCTAAAAGCTTTCTCAATGATGAGATTAAACTTGCAAAAGCTTTCTTGCTGTGGGGAGGCAACAATGACAGCTCTAATTACAGGGCTTCTGCACTCAGGGTGTTATGGTTCTCTGAAACAAGGAAGAGAGGCGTGCATACATTAATCCAAGGATACGTCCCAGCCAGTAATTAGCCACCGCTTGCAGTGAAAAGCAGGGAGTTGAGAGCTTGTGTCATAGAATATACAATTTCCTTGTGATGTCCCACAAAAAGCTATCTCCCATTCAGATTGTTCCCACGTGGTTGTGCCAGTCATAACAAGAACCAAGATCTACAAACAAAAGAAAAGAAAAGAAAAGAAAGAAAGAAAGAAGAAAGAAAGACAGAAAGAAAGAAAAGAAAGAAAAAGAAAGAAAGGAAGGAGGGAAGAAAGGAAGGAAGGGAGGGAGGAGAAAGGAAGGAAGAAAGGAAGAAAGAAGGAAGAAAGGAAGGAAGGAAGAAAAGGAAGGAGAAAGAAAGGAAGGAAGAAAGAAGGAAGAAGGAAGGAAGGAGGGAAGGGAGGAAGGAGAAAGGAAGGAAGGAGAAAGGAAGGAAGGAAGAAAGAAGAAAGGAAGGAAGAAAGGAAGGAAGGAAGAAGGAAGTCCTTCTTGTGAGTAAATGCCCTATCCCAACTATTCCCTTTGTAGGCCAACTCCATGGTTAGTTTATCTAAGAAATTAATAGGAATGAAGTAATCAACATAATTGGTCTTGTTTCATATGTAATATGTCCATGGTTTAACTATTTGTGTGTGTGTGTGTGTGAGACAGAGTCTCACTCTGTTGCCCATGCTGGAGTGCAGTGGTGTGATCCTGGCTCACTGTAACCTCTGCCTCCTGGGTTCAAGCGATTCCTCTGCCTCAGCCTCCCAAGTTTCTGGGACTACAAGTGTGCACCACCACGCCCGGCTAACTTTTTTGTATTTTAGTAGAGACGGGGTTTCACTGTGTTAGCCAGGATGGTCTCGATCTCCTGACCTCATGATCCACCCACCTCGGCCTCCCAAAGTGCTGGGATTACAGGCGCGCGCCACCACGCCCAGCTGGTTTAACTATTTTTAAAAATAATTTGAAGGCTGTCTCCTGGCAGAATTTCCTCTTGCTCTGTGGATGTCAGATTTTGTTCATGTCTTCAACTGATTAGACAAGGCGCTGCCACATTATGGAGACAGGGTCATCTTGACTCAAAGTCACTGATTTAAATATCAACCCCATCCAAAAACACATTCACAGAAACATCCAGAATGGCGTTCGCCCACACAGCTGGGCACAGTGGCCCAGCCAAGTGGACACATAAAATTAACCATCACAAATATTATTACTTAAATGAAATGCTTAAAAAGAAAAGCAAGAGGAAACATAAAGCAAGGGATTAGAAGTAAACAGGGGGCCTATTCATTAAAGCAGCTGGGCAGAGAAGGGGCTGATATAAATGGGAAACAACATCAGAGCAAACTCTTGGAAGACAGGGGAATCTGGCGTACTTGTGGGCCAAGAGTAAGAGCTTAAGAGAGGTATATTGAATGTTTTCCTCTCCTGTCAACCTGAAGCCAGTGACTGCTGTAGTTTGAAGGCAGAAAGAGAAATCCCATACAAATACCTAGAAGTCCACTGTTGTGCCAGGTTTTACATCTACTTTGGGACACTGGCTTCAGGATAGTCTAACTTGCCCTTACAACTCTGGTTCAAGCAGAGGTAATTGATCCAAGTCAGTGTGAAATATCAGTGTGTGTGCACATACGCAAGTGTGTTACCAGGAAATAACTCAGCAAGAATGAGAGCACCACAGCCATAACGTAGATTAAAATGTAGACCTCACAGTGTTATCAGGATCAGCTTTTTTCAAGAGACCATGGGATTCATTCATTCAAAAAGCACAATTGCATGGTAGACCATTACCTTGCCTGCTCATTTATTTGTATATCCCTAGCTTCTCACACTGAAGATATGCACACTAAACATTGGTCAAACAAAAATGAGTGGATAAATGACTAACCAATTTGTTTCATCCTCCCCACAAGACAAGCACTGGTCATTTTACCTGCTGCCCAAAACTGACTCTAGTGTGTGCTTTTAAACCCTATTTAATAAGACCAACCAGGCCAGACATGGTGGCTCACGCCTGTCATCCCAGCACTTTGGGAGGCCAAGGCAAGCAGATCACCTGAGGCTGGGAGTTCAAGACCAGCCTGACCAACTCGGAGGAATCCCATTTCTACTAAAAATACAAAATTAGCTGGGTGTCGTGGTACATGCCTGTAGAAGAATTGGTTGAACCCAGTAGGTGGAGGTTGCAGTGAGCTGAGATCACGCCATTGCACTTAAGCCTAGGCAACAAGAGCAAAACTCCGCCTCCAAAAAAACATAAAAATAGAAATAAGACCAATCAAAGGAGATCTTGTATGAATGGCCCAAAACTAAAGTATGCATGATTTTATTTTCCAAGTCAGATGGGCCTCAGAGCTTAGCAGAATGTATCATCATTATCAGCATCATCATCATTGTCATCATCATCACCATCACCATCCTCACCATCATCATCACCATCATCTCCATTACCTCTCCCATCATCATCATCACTACCAACATCATTATCATCATCATCACCATCATCATCTCCATTATCATCACCATCACCATCTCCATTATCACTACCATCATCACCATCATCATCTTCATTACCACCACCATCATCATCACCATCATCATCTTCATTACCACCACCATCACCATCATCTCCATTATCATTACCATCATCACCACCATCCTCACCATCTTCATCATCACCATCATCTTCATTACCTCCCCCATCATCATCACCATCATCATCTTCATTACCACCATCATCACCATCACCATCTCCATTATCACTACCATCATCATCACCATCATCACCATCATCATCACCATCCTCACCATCATCATCATCACCATCATCATCTTCATTACCACCACCATCATCATCACCATCATCATCTTCATTACCACCGTCATCATCATCACCATCACCATCTCCATCTCCATTATCACTACCATCATCATCACCATCATCTTCATTATCACTACCATCATCATCACCATCATCTCCATTATCACTACCATCATCATCACCATCACCATCTCCATTATCACTACCATCATCATCACCATCATCATCACCATCATCATCTTCATTCCCTCCCCCATCATCATCATCACCATCATCATCTTCATTACCACCATCATCATCACCATCATCTCCATTATCACTACCATCATCATCACCATCCTCACCATCATCATCATCACCATCATCATCTTCATTCCCTCCCCCATCATCATCATTACCATCATCATCTTCATTACCACCATCATCATCACCATCTTCACCATCATCATCACCTTGATCATCTTCATTACCTCTCCCCTCATCATCACCATCCTCACCATCATCATCATATCATCATCATCACCATCTTCATTACCTCTCCCCTCATGATCATCACCATCCTCACCATCATCATCATCAACAGCATCATCACCATCTTCATTACCTCTCCCCTCATCATCATCACCATCATCATCTCCATTATCTCTACCATCATCATCATCATCTCTGCTATCACCAGCATCATCATTATCATCACCATCATCATCATACCATACCATTGTCATTATCACATCAACACCATCATCATTATCATCATCATTATTACAATGTTGATAATCAGCTATAAGACTCTGAATCCCACATGACGAGTCAGCAGTGCTGCCACTGGGGTCTCTGAGAACAATATGCCCTGGAAGGATTTTCTCCCTTACTTTTTTATCCCAGAATCACAGTGGTTTGACTGATGTTCTCTTTTGGACTATGAAGCATCTTCTGTGGCCTAGAAACAACTTAGAGTGATGACTGGGCCTCTTTGAGAGACACCACCTAAGTGGCCTTATAACAATTTGGTCTTGTTCAAGAGTCCTAAATAATTTTAAATGCCACTTCAGTGCCTGTACACCCATTTGTTGTGCTGTCACTCTGGTTTCTTGGGAATAAATTAACGAAAACAGAATTGGAGATTGTCTCTTTCTGTCTTCACTTCCCTTCAAAAAGTATCATTTTCTCCTCCCCCACTGGAAGAACTTGTTGTCCAGAACAAGTGTAGGCATAGAAATGCTAATTTTTGTTACTTCACCTTTCTGGGAAAATAAGGGGGAGTGGAGCCATCTGTGGCTATGGCCATCACTTGGCCAATAAGTTGATTTTGAAATAAACTGATTTTGAATTAGATGTGCGGTGTGCATCTGTGAGATTGAAGTTAGATGTGCGTAGGAGAGGGAAACCAACAAAGCTGTGAAGATACAGTAGGAAGAAGGGCTCTATGAGAAAATGTAAAACAATGGCATTTATTTGGATCAGACACAGCTATGTCTGAGTGGACTAAAGACACAAATCTGCTCATGGCCACAGCAGATGTCACACCTGGGTCCCATGGATAAGCAACAGAAAATCAAAGGTGGCAAGTTTATCAAGCCTTTCTGAGCTTCTATGATGGACGTTCTATGATGGACGGTTGGGTCCTAGTGCCATCAGTGAGGATTGGCAGTGTCTTCTTAGCAATGTGAGAGTTTGAACCCAAGCCTCAGTGAATTTGGGAGGACAGCCCAGCTGGAAGCTGTGACTCAACAAGGCCAGCCTGAGACTCCACAAGCTCAAATAATTGTTCAGGCAGATACATGCCATTAGGCTGCCAAGGTGACGTGGTAAGGTGTTTGTCAAGGTAGATGGGGCCTGGTGAGGGAAAGTTAGGGTGGAAAACTTCAGAAATCCAGGCAGGAAGACTTCAGGCATCTGGATAAGCCATCCATCCATCCACCTGCCATTCACCCATTCATTCACTCATGGACATATCCATCCATCCATTCATCCAACTATCCATCCCTTTATTCATCCACCTACCATCCACCCATCTATCCACCCACCCACCCATCCACCCATCTATCCAGACAGCCAGCCAGCAACCCATCCATCTACCTATCCATCCATCCACTTATCCATCCACTCATGCACATATCCATCAATCCATTCATCCAACTATCCATCCCTTTATTCATCCACCTACCATCCACTCATCTATCCACCCACCCACCCATCCACCCATCTATCCACACAGCCAGCCAGCAACCCATCCATCTATCCATGCATCCACTTATCCATCCACTCATGCACATATCCACCATCCATTTATCCAGCTATCCATCCATGTATCCATCTATCCACTCATCCATCTGTCTATCCATCCTTCCTTCTATTCAACATGCATATATAATGTGTCAGAAACTTCCTTGTCCTTGGGGACACCTGGGCATAAAGATACAGTCCAGTTAACAGAACTACAAGCTCCAGGCCAGAGTTGGAGAAAGAAGTTTCTTTCTTCTTGGGAACAGAGAGGAACGTGAGTTTAGTAATTCAGACACAACAATTCCTCACTTAAGAAGACAAGTAGACCCCAAAAGGCAGAGCTCAACTTAGCATCCATTGATACATACCAAGGCACCCCCTTCTCAGGTAGATTTATGAGAGCAATGACATCATTCTACCGTCTCCCAAAAGTACTGGTACAAGAAGGCCTTTCTCCATGGCTATCTGAAGAGATCCCTAGCTCAAGTTCAGATTGATCTAGGAATAGTCCTGAAAATGACCCTCTCAGTGGAGATGCTAGGAAGGGGCAGTGAAGGACTCTTCAGGAAAAGGTAAGGACCAAGAGAAAGAACATGAAATCCAAGGACGAAAGTTAAAGACAAAATGCAGAAGCGAGGTTGAACTTGAGTAGAAGCTGTAATGAGGGCAGCATTTGCATTGGTGGAGGGAAGAGAAAACTGCCTGGGAGGCAGAGGGTATACCAGAAACACAAGGCAACTATTATTCATGAAGATCTTGCTTGAGGAAAAATATGGACTCCAGAGAAGGTGCAAGACACATGGTACGTCGTGGTGGATGAGTGATCTGTCGAAACAAAGGCTAAAAGGCCATGAACAGATGGCCAAGGGCTTTCGCTTGTAGGCAATGAGAGAGTGGTGAAGGGGTGGAGGAATGGAGGATTGCTCTAGTGCATAGAGCCCAGTGGGGGCCCAGTGGGAGAGGCTGGAAAAAGGAGAGACCTAGAATCCAGTGGGAGAGGCTGAAAGAATGGAAACCAGTTGAGACACCATTGCTCTAATTGAGCTTTGGAAACAACTTCACGTAGTAGGTGGGCAACAATGCAGAAACAAGGGCATAAGAGAGATTTTGAAAGAAGGCATGTGAGATAAGAAATCATTGTGGAAAACAGTGCGACGATTCTCCAAAGAACTAAAAAGTGAACTACCATTCAACCCAGCAATCCCATTACCGGACATACACCCAAAAGAATATCAATCATGTTATCATAAAGACACACGTAAGTGTATGTTCATTGCAGCACCATTCACACTAGGAAAGACATGAAATCAACCTAAATTCCCATCAGTGGTGGATTGAATAAAGAAAATGTAGTACATATATACCATGGAATACTACACAGCCATAAAAAGAAAGAGATCATATCCTTTGCAGGAACATGGATGGAGCTGGACACTCTTATCTCAAGACAGATGGAAATATAGATGATAGATAGATAGATAGATAGATAGATAGACAGACAGATAGATTAGATAGATGATAGATAATCACATGAGCCCCTGACGATATTGAGTTATATATGTAACTCAATCTATTAACATAAACACCCATCATGTTATTAACTTATTAACATCCATCATATGAATTATCTTCTAATTAGCACAGCCTCTCGACACACCCAGAAGGACACAGTATGTCCTAACTATTGGAGGGAAGAAGATGGGAGGAGGGAGAGGATTAGAAAAAAATAACTAATGGTATCAGGCTTAATACCTGGATGATGAAATAATCTGTACAACTAACTCCCATGACCCAAGTTTACCTTCGTAACAAACTTGCATGTGTACCCCTGAACATAATAGAAAACTTATAGAGAAGACACCTAATTTTCACAAGTGTTTTAAACTTGCTCCCCTCTTCATGGGTAGCAGTGAGTGTGTTCTTATCCTTTGTTTCTTTCGAAGAAATCAGTGTGTTTCTAAGAGAGTATAAGCTGATAGCCTATGTGGACAAGAGGAGGAGGTATTGCATTATAAGGAATTTTTTTTTGTATAAACCAGAGAGAGCAGAGAGAATTATTCTGTGAGGACACAAGACTTATCCACGAAGGTGTGTTTAAGACAAATTTGAATTTCTACAGGAAGCTGACCCTCTACAAGCCAAATGTATGGATTATGACAAAGCCTGTGATTGGGTCCAGAAATCCATCAGCTCTTTTTGAAGCTTAGTTTTTAATTTAGTTCTGAAACAAAACGAATGAGTAAAATGTTTCTCTGATACAGTGTCCAAAATGGTGAGGCAAACTACACCAGCAGAGAAAACTGTTGGCCATCATGCAAGCTGTGCAGAGTTTATGAAATTAGCATGCAGAGGCTTCAGTGCTATATTAGTCCATTTTCATGCTGCTGATAAAGACACACACGAGACTGGGTAATTTATAAAGAAAAGGGGGTTTGATAGACTCACAATTCCACATGGCTGAGATGGCCTCAAAATCATGGTGGAAGGTAGGTCTTACATGGTGGCAGGCAAGAGAGAGTAAGAACCAAGTGAAAGGGGAATCCCCTTATAAAACCATAAGATCTTGATGAGACTTATTCACTACCACGTGAACAGGAGGAGGGAAACCACCCCCATGATTCAATTACCTCCCATTGGGTCCCTCCCATCACACATGGGAATTATGGGTGCTACAATTCAAGATGAGATTTGGGTGGGGACACAGCCAAACTATATCAAGTGCGA
The DNA here is from genome assembly GCF_028885625.2 of Pongo pygmaeus. Lineage (NCBI taxonomy): Eukaryota > Metazoa > Chordata > Mammalia > Primates > Hominidae > Pongo > Pongo pygmaeus. The sequence goes on from NC_072397.2 coordinate 1,702,767, forward strand.
ACAAAGTTTCTGACTTCTCTTGAGGGAAAAGATACTTTAAAGATTTGAGTAGTTGGGAGCCAACCACCATGATCTGCTGCCCTCTGAATTAACAGTGTAATCAACAACCACCATCTTTGAACAGTGTTAGAGTTGAAAAGCTAGAGGAAAAATGTCTGACTTTCCTCTAGCTTTTCTCTTCCAACACTATTCAAATTTCTTTGCTTATAAATGGTTAGGTGGATGTGAATGAGGAGGTTGAGCTGGTTCTTACAGAGGAGTGGGGGGTCTGAAATGACTTTCAGTCTGGGAAAGGAAGCGAGAAATCACTTCTACAGTCTTTTCAGGATGAAGCTTCAGATAGGTGCATCCGTGCAGCATTCTTCCCTAAAGAACTTGACAGTACAAGAAATAAGCCTGCCCGTGGACTAAACCACACATTGTCTCACCAAATGGATGCAACTGAATGTTGAATGCAGACCAAGAGACTTTCTAGAACTGTCTAACGGAAGAGTTGAGGACTTTCTAGAACTAACGGAAGAGTTGAGGACTTTCTAGAACTAACGGAAGAGTTGAGGACTTTCTAAAACTGTCTAAGGGAAGAGTTGAGGACTTTCTAGAACTGTCTAACAGAAGAGTTCAGGACTTTCTAGAACTGTCTAACGGAAGAGTTGAGGACTTTCTAGAACTGTCTAACAGAAGAGTTGAGGACTTTCTAAAACTGTCTAAGGAAAGAGTTGAGGACTTTCTAGAACTAATGGAAGAGTTGAGGACTTTCTAGAACTGTCTAATGGAAGAGTTGAGGACTTTCTAGAACTGTCTAACGGTGTTGAGGACTTTCTAGAACTAACAGAAGAGTTGAGGACTTTCTAGAACTGTCTAATGGAAGAGTTGAGGACTTTCTAGAACTGTCTAAAGGAAGAGTTGAGGACTTTCTAGAACTGTCTAACGGTGTTGAGGACTTTCTAGAACTAACGGAAGAGTTGAGGACTTTCTAGAACTGTCTAATGGAAGAGTTGAGGACTTTCTAGAACTGTCTAACGGAAGAGTTGAGGACTTTCTAGAACTAACGGAAGAGTTGAGGACTTTCTAGAACTGTCTAAAGGAAGAGTTGAGGACTTTCTAGAACTGTCTAACGGAAGAGTTGAGGACTTTCTAGAACTAACGGAAGAGTTGAGGACTTTCTAGAACTGTCTAATGGAAGAGTTGAGGACTTTCTAGAACTAATGGAAGAGTTGAGGACTTTCTAGAACTGTCTAACGGAAGAGTTGAGGACTTTCTAGAACTAATGGAAGAGTTGAGGACTTTCTAGAACTGTCTAACGGTGTTGAGGACTTTCTAGAACTAACGGAAGAGTTGAGGACTTTCTAGAACTAACGGAAGAGTTGAGGACTTTCTAAAACTGTCTAATGGAAGAGTTGAGGACTTTCTAGAACTGTCTAACGGAAGAGTTGAGGACTTTCTAGAACTGTCTAATGGAAGAGTTGAGGACTTTCTAGAACAGAAGAGTTGAGGACTTTCTAGAACGGTCTAATGGCGTTGAGGACTTTCTAGAACTAACAGAAGAGTTGAGGACTTTCTAGAACTGTCTAACGGTAGAGTTGAGGACTTTCTAGAACTGTCTAATGGAAGAGTTCAGGACTTTCTAGAACTGTGTAACGGAAGAGCTGAGGAAAACCCAAAACTCTCATCGAGGGACCTGGCTCCAGTCTCCTGGAGGTAGGTGGGAGCATGACTGATTTCATGAGTGGGAATCCAGTTAATTACATCCTTCTGAGTATGTCGAGAGGCTCTGCAAATTAGAAGAGGATTCATATGATAGTTGTTAATAAGTTACATATATAACCCAATAGCCTCAGAAGCTCATGTGATTATGTATCTATGTATCTATCTATGTATCTATCTATATATCATCAATCTATACACGTAAATATATATATGCATGCAATCAATATATACATACATACACAAACTATATATTATAGTATATTACAAGAATATATAAATCTTATATACACATGTTCATGTGTCATTTATATATACTTGTGTGTGTATAGGTGTGTATATATATATAGATATATATGTAAATGTAATCACATGACCCTTTGAGGATTTTTTTTCCTGATATGAAGTCTCGCTCTGTCGCCAGGCTGGAGTGCAGTGGCACAATCTCGGCTCACTGCAACCTCCGCCTCCTGGGTTCAAGTGATTCTCCTGCCTCAGCCTCCCTAGTAGCTGGGATTACAGGTGTGTGCCACCACGCCCAGCTAATTTTTGTATTTTTAGTAGACAAAGGGTTTTGCCATGTTGGCCAGGCTGGTCTCGAACTCCTGACCTCAGGTGATCTACCCGCCTCAGCCTCCCAAAGTGCTGGAATTACAGGCGTGAGCCACCACGCCCGGCCCCTTTGAGGATATTGAGTTATTTTTACAATTCACTGATATTCTGCTGAGTGAAGATTGTATTGTTTTATCTTTTATACATATATTGATGTGGCATATGTATATGCCATTACTTCCAATGGCAAAAAACACAATTACTTTTGCACCAACCTGATACCATTTATTTCACCTCAACCTCTATTGACACTAACTTCTTCTCTGGTCATATGTAGCTCCCGAGACAAATCTGTCTCCCCAGAGAGAGTATGACCACCTTGGCTGGATGGCACCAAATTAAAGGTAAAGTGTGGGTCAGAAGTTGGTCTCTTGTAAGCTGATACAACAGCTGATGGCTATACTATTCTTATCAATCGTAGCTTGTAAGCCTCCAAAACTGAGGATCATATGCTGGTTTCTGGTGAATTTATGCCGGTTTCATGACTCGGGAGCACTGGAGATTTCATGATATTGAATTGTTCCTTCTGACTGAGCTCTGATTGAGCTAACTGATGCTACATTTAATTTCAGGATGGACTGAATCAAACAGCCTTACTAATAAGAACAGGAGGCCAGGCGCAGTGGCTCACACCTGTAATCCCAGCACTTTGGGAGGCCGAGGCGGGTGGATCACGAGGTAAGGAGATGGAGACTATCCTGGCTAACACAGTGAAACCCCGTCTCTACTAAAAATACAAAAAATTAGCCTGGCGTGGTGGTGGGCGCCTGTAGTCCCAGCTACTCGGGAGGCTGAGGCAGGAGAATCGCTTGAACCCGGGAGGCAGAGGTGGCAGTGAGCTGAGATCACACCACTGCACTCCAGCCTGGTCGACAGAGCGAGACTCCATCAAAAATAAAAAATAAAAAATAAAAAAAAGAGCAGGGATATTCCTGACCAGGTCTGGAAACTGGAGGTCAAAGCAAAATTATAATGATGATGATAAGTGAAAAACTGGTACACATTGACTTTGTGGTGAAAATTTCAAGCCAAATTGGTATTTATAGAGAAGACTGGCTGGGTGCAATAGTTCATGCTTGTAATCCCAGCACTTTGGAAGGCTGAGGAGGGCAGATCGCTTGAGCCCAGGAGTTCAAGGCCAGCCTGGGCAACACAGCGAGACTTCATCTCTATGAAAATTACAAACATTAGCTGGGCATGGTGGTGTGCACCTGTACTCCCAGCTACTTGGTAGGCTTAGGGAGGAGGATTGCTTGAGCCTGGGAGGTGGAGATGGCAGTGAGCCGAGATCACACCACTGCACTCCAGCCTGGGTAACAGAGCAAGACCTTGTTTCAAAAAAAAAAGGAAAAAAAAAAAATCTGTGGTCTTAAGGACAGTCCAGGGCCGGGCGTGGTGGCTCACGCCTGTAAACCCAGCACTTTGGGAGGCCGAGGCAGGCAGATCACGAGATCAGGAGATTGAGACCATCCTGGCTAACACGGTGAAACCCCATCTCTACTAAAAATACAAAAAATTAGCTGGGCCTGTAGTCCCAGCTACTCAGGAGGCTGAGGCAGGAGAATGGCGTGAACCTGGGAGGCGGAGCTTGCAGTAAGCCAAGATTGGGCCCATTGCACTCCAGCCTGGGTGACAGAGCGAAACTCTGTCTCAAAAAAAAAAGAACAGTGCATGGTGAGAGATAAAGTTTTGACAGTTATTTGCACGTTGGAGAGTTAAAGATTTGAAGTCAAACGCATCATATTGGAGCTCATAGTTCATGAGACCTTAGCAAGTATCAGACTTAGATGTGAGTGAGTTACATAAAGTTAGTCACTCAGTCTTCAAGAAAACCCTCTGAGTTGAATACTGTGACTATCGTAATCTACAGATGTCTATGGATAGTCCAGAGGGCAATGTGACTTGCCCAGGGTCACAGACACATCCTGGGGAGAATTCGGAATTTGAACACTAGGATCTCAAGTGCAAAAGTGTACACTCTTCATGTGGCCCAGCAGAGAAGGACCCAAGTATGAAGGAGTCCTGGCCTTTGGATGAAGAAAAGAGATAGACGGAGATCATAGATAGCAAGAGATCATAAAGCAGAGAAGGTAGAAGTGGCTCCAAGACTGAGCAGAGTCATGGCAGCCCAGACTAGGAGCTATAGGAGGATGGGGAAGTCAACAGAGAGAATGCCCAAGAGAGATGGAGTGGGCGGTTGGCAGGAAGCATATCATAGGAGCATTCAGCGATGCATGCTTGTGAGTAGAATGCTTGCAAGTCAAGTTGCAGAACATTGACTTGGAACTGAGTGTCATGGAAAGGGAGGTTTGAGTGTGGCAAAAAATAAAATAACATGCAATTTTCATGGGACAGTAAACTGCAACTATCGACATGGTGTTAGTTTGGAGCTTAGCAAGAACTTCTGGCTCATTAGCATAATGAGGTCATAGTAGGAATTTCCAAGAGAGGTGTTACGTTTCATCCTCTGGGTGTTGTGTTGCTTGTAAACAGTTAAAATATTTCTTTTCTAGGCCAGCTACGGTGGCTCACGCCTGTAATCCCAGCAGTTTGGGAGGCCAAGGCGGGTGGATCACCTGAGGTCAGGAGTTTACGACTAGTCTGACCAACACGGTGAAATCCCATCTCTACTAAAAATACAAAAATTAACTGGACCTGGTGGTGGGCGCCTGCAATCCAAGCTACTTGGGAGGCTGAGGCAGGAGAATTGCTTGAACCCGGGAGGCAGAGGTTGCAGTGAGCCGAGATCACGCCATTGCACTCCAGCCTGGGTGACAGAGCGAGACTCCATCTCAAAAATAAAATAAAATAAATGCAGTTTTCACTGGACAGTAAACTGCAACTATCGACATGGTTTTAGTTTAGAGCTTAGCAAGAACTTCTGGCTCATTAGCATTATGAGGTCACCGTATGTGTTAGGTTTCATGCTCTGGGTGTTGCATTGCTTGTAAACAGTTAAAAGATTTCTTCCAGTTGTGTCGTGAATGCATCCCTAAAACAAAGCACGGACTTCAACAAGAAATCCCACGCATGAGAAAGATGTGTGAGCTTCTTCCAAAAACGAGTGGCAGAAACTGAAGTTGCTCTGAGCTGCCAGAAATCTGACTGACAAACAGCCCACTGTCAATTACTTCTCATGGGTTTCTCGTTGCTTTGTGAAGGCTTATTTTAGCTTTCGGGAAAATCTGCGGATCCCAAAATAAACGACTGCAATGGTGCAATGGGCTGCGGTAAAGGGAAATAGAGCCGCGTGGTTGAAAGGAGAAAGGGCATGAGTATGAGCTTAGCTGCGATGGGTTGCTGTGGAGGGAAATAGAACCGCATGGTTGAAAGGAGAAAGGGCATGAGTATGAGCTTAGCTGCGATGGGTTGCTGTGGAGGGAAATAGAACCGCATGGTTGAAAGGAGAAAGGGCATGAGTATGAGCTTAGCTGCGATGGGTTGCTGTGGAGGGAAATAGAACCGCACGGTTGAAAGGAGAAAGGGCATGAGTATGAGCTTAGCTGCGATGGGTTGCTGTGGAGGGAAATAGAGCCGCGTGGTTCGAAGGAGAAAGGACATGAGTATGAGTTTAGCTGACTGGGCATGAGTACCAAGGAAGCTAAGCTACCATAGACTTCACAACGAAGAAGAAAATGCAGGCAGTGCACTCTTGCTCTTAGAAACTGCAAAAAAAGGATTAAGTCCCTAAACTGTGTCAGGCACAGTCAGGATTGCAGACAACTCACTGGGTCTTAGGAATCGTACCATGTGCCCATGGTTTGTCTAATCTTAACAACAGAGAGTTGAGTGCAAAGGTATATGAGATATCCATTCCTATTTCTTTTCTACTTTACTTTAAAAAAAATCAGGTAGAATCCATCCGGTTAAAAAATGAAGTCAATGAGGTGAATGTCTGAAACCAGTGAATATTTCAAATTTCTGTCCTAGTTGAAGATGACACAAAACATCAAGGGGACAGACACTCAAATGATACCGTCAGATGTTGAAATTTTATGAGATGGCATCCCAGCTAGTGATTTTATATCTGACATCAGACATGGCCCTAACAATACAGTTTAAAATCATTTTGGAAAAGTATTGAAGATGCCACAGTCTAATTCTCAAACTGGAAAATATTCAAAGAGACCCGTAGAGACCAAACTATATGCCAACTTTTCTTCCTCATTTTATGATCAGAATCACATTTTGTCTATCTTGACAGAGTGCCCTGTCATTTTTTTTTCCCTTTTTTTTGGGGGGGGGACAGAGTCTTGTTCTGTCACCAGGCTGGAGTGCAGTGGTGCAATCTCGGCTCACTGCAACCTCTGACTCCCGGGTTTAAGCGATTCTCCTGCCTCAGCCTCCCGAGTAGCTGGGATTACAGGCACCCACCACCATGCCTGGCTAATTTTTGTATTTTTAGTAGAGATGGGGTTTCACCATATTGGCCAGGCTGGTCTCGAACGCTTGATCTCAAGTGACCCACCCTCCTCGGCCTCCTAAAGTGCTGGGATTACAGGTGTTAGCTGCCACACCAGGCCCAACATTCTTATTTTTTTTGAATCACTTTGTAACTGCTCTTTTCAAATTTTGAGTCCCCAAGAATGTGTCACCTTTACCTTACCAATTTTCATAAACTCTAAATCTCATAGACAGTACATCGTAACCAATATTTCTCCATCATTGCAGGATGCAGATGATGATCTGTCTACTGAGGTCACCTGGGGAGAGTGTAATTGACATAAACAGATAGTCTCCCCAAGCCAGCCTTACCTAACGCTCCACTGAGTCTGGCAGATGGATATCAATGGCCCTCTCAATATTCACTAAGGCAAATTAAGTATGGATGAATGAATATCCCAAGAGGGAAAGTCGCTTTGGTGAATTTTATGTTCTATTGTCCAGCATCCAGATAACAGGCAAAATACAGAATATTTCCATGGAGATACGGTGCCTGCTTTTGCTTCCAATATGCAAGATCTCTCTCAAGAAAGAGAGAATTTAGAGTGTTCTTTGTTCTTCAAAATGGACATTCCAACCTGAGCCATTTGTAACAGTTCCACAGTAAGCTCTTCCTGTAAATATAAATGGGGATGTTTCATGACGCATCTCTCCAATTATTTTCATCTGTGTGTTTAGGTGTCTATTCTTTTCTCTATCACCAGGTTGCAAAGCAGAGCCTTTTCTGTCTGCGTAAAATGGAGACCACCCATGGCAACTACAAAATGTCAGATTCTATTAGCATTATCCAATAACCCCATGAGAAGGTCATTCATATTCACCAGCTATGCAGTTCAGTTTCCGGAAATTGTTAATGTACTCAAGATGCCAGCTTCCACACAGCCAACTGCCATCAGGAACCAGAGAGTCAGAAGCAGAGGAGAAAACTTATCAGATCTGGCAGGAGACTGTTACTGAGGCTAAAATTAGCCTTGGACGACTCACAGAAAAAATTAATTGCTGGTGACTGCTAGATTTCTGTCAGTGGCAAAGGTTCATTATTACACAGGACACATCACACTCTGAGCATCTGCCAATTTATTTTCTGCACGGACATTTGTTTATCCTTTCCCATGCGTGAGGCATGATTATGAGGGAAGAACTAAAACCGCATTCTCCTTTTCAAGGGGTTGACATTCATGAATGAACAACACTTAAATCACCTATGTATAAAGGACCCATCTCATGTCTGGAATAGAAGTACAATAGCCGGGTGCAATGGTTCACGCCTGTAATCCCAGCACTTTGGGAGGCCAAAGGCAGGCGGATCACCTGAGGTCAGGAGTTCGAGACCAGCCTGGCTAACATGGTGAAACCCCGTTTCTCCTAAAAATACAAAAAATTAGCCAGGTGTGGTGGCGTGCTCCTGTAATCCCAGCTACTCGGGAGGTTGAGGCAGGAGAATCTCTTGAACCCAGAGGCAGAGGTTGCAGTGAGCCGAGATCGTGCCATTGCATTCCAGCTTGGGCAACACGAGTGAAACTCCATCTCAAAAAAACCAACCAACCAAACAAAAAAACCCAAATAAACCCACAAAAAAAGTTCGGAAAAAAAAAAGTACAATAAAGAGGGGTATTTCAGATGGGGGAATGATGTATATGGGGTTCAGAGGATCTTCAAAGAGAAAAATTTGGGTTGGAACTTGAGTTCCTTTCCTGAATTTGCTGTAACAAATTTATATAAATTGGGTGGTTTACAACAATATAAATATGTTCTCTCATAGTTCTGGAAGGCAGAAGTCTCAGATCAAGGTGATGGGAAGCATGGTTCATTATGAGGGTTGCAAGAGAGGAATCTGTCTCATGGCTATCTCCTGGCTTCTAGTGGCCCCAGGTATTCCTTGGTGATATGGTTTGGCTGTGTCTCCATCCAAGTCTCATCTTGAATTTCCACGTGTTGTGGGAGGGATTTGGTGAGAGGTAATTGAACCATGGGGGCAGGTCTTTTCTGTGCTGTTCTCATGATAGTGAATAAGTCTCATGAGATCTGATAGTTTTACTAGGGGGTGTTTCCCTGCACAAGCTCTCTCTTTGCCTGTTGCCATCCATGTAAGATGTGACTTGCTCCTCCTTGCCTTCTGCCATGATTGTGAGACCTCCCCAGCCACACAGAATTGTAAGTCCATTAAATCTTTCTTTTGTAAATTGCCCAGTCTCGGGTATGTCTTCATCAGCAGCGTGAAAACAGACTAATACACTTGGCTTGTAGACGTATCACCCTGATTTCTGCTTTTCTCTCCAAAATGACCTTCATTTTGTGTCTTTTCATCTATCAGTTAGAATGACACCTGTCATTGGAGGTCATACCCACTATATGATCTCATCTTGTGATCTTTACCTTAATTGCATCTTCAAAGACCCTTTTCCGTCATGAGGTCCCATTTCCCAGGTTATGAGGGTTTAGGACATAGACATATTTTTAGGGATATGTGTATGTCCCAAAGGTCTGCACCTGAATGCAGACCTTGGGCAGAGTACAATTGAAAGGGGAGAGAAAAATAAATACAGAAATGTTTAAACCCATCAATCCTTTTAATTCTCCTTGGATTTTGAGAGAAGTATGGCATTTTGAGCATCCAAAAGCTACATAGAGACTTCATCGACAATTCTTAAGATTCTCATGCTTTTCATTATGTCCAGGACTTTTGAGTATGTTCATGATTGGAGTATGACCAAAATGTTAAAAGCTGCACCAACTGGTATTGACAACGTCTCCATGTCAAAATAATTCATTAGAAAGGCCAAGAATGTCACTGTTTAGCAGGGAGAGATGGAAAGAAAAGGCTACCTAGAAAATGCTCAGGAAAAATCAATACATGATAAAATTAAGATACCAAATGAAGCATTGGCATGCTTATTGATGTTCCCTTCAGGTTTGATTTCTGCCTGGTTTACTACTCTCTCCTCCTCACTCACTGGGGAAATTAACTTTATGGGTTCTTCTCCTATTCTTGCAGGTCTTTCTTTTCTTTTTTTTATTATTTTATTTTTTAATTATTTTGTACTACATTTTTTATTATTATATTATTTTTATTTTATTTTATATTTTTATTTTTATTTTTTATTGAGACGGAGTCTCACACTGTCGCCCAGGCTGGAGTGCAGTGGTGCAGTCTCGGCTCACTGCAACCTCCGTCTCCCAGGTTCAAGCAATTCTCCTGCCTCAGCCTCCTGAGTAGCTGGGATTACAGGCACCCACTATCACGCCCAGCTAATTTTTTGTATTTTTAGAAGAGATGGGTTTTCACCATGTTGGCCAGGCTGGTCTTGAACCCCTGACCTCATGATTCACCCACCTCGGCCTCCCAAAGTGCTGGGATTACAGGCATGATCCACTGCGCCCGACCCTTTCTTTTCATTTCTGTCTATGTGGGGCATAACAACTGCCTGTTTAGAGATTCTCAACTCACTCTTTCCCTCGGTCCTGAGCCTCTGACTGTCTCCAAAAATGGCGTGAGCCTTGATTATATTCTGCTTCTCAGCTCTAAATAAATAGGTAACGGTGAAAGGATTCCAAGCCTGCAAAGAAAGGCTAACCATTGTCTACTGGAACCTTCCTTTGCTGCACAGATGGAGAAATGCCTGCCATGAAGTTAGTTCTGTTCTGCAGAAATTTTTTTGATCTTGAAAATGCAAGTTCTGTTGAGGAGGTTGAGGTGGGGGAGTCAAACAGGAGGTGTGAATGAGCAGGAGTTGGCAGCGAGTCTGGGTGCTGACAAGTGGAGACTCAGAGACGCCAACCTCACAGGTGATGAATTGCTTCTATTACCCTGCAGAACTTTGTGACTTTCTAAATCCAATTACCCAACCGTGGAAAGTCCCCACCTTTTCTCTCTGACTTTGTCCCTGAGAGAATGAGCTTTGCTGGATGGAGAAAAAGCTAGCAATGCCATGTGTGCTGGTGTCTGAGTTTTGGGTATGACTCTGCTTCAACTTGCCTGGTGGTTTCATGCTATTCTGATTCCTCTACAATGTAATGCTTTGTGAGAAGATGGCAGACACAAGGCAGATCCTTAGAATACACTCCCGATGATATTAGCTTCTTATGCAATCAGCCAACACCCAGAACATGAAGCTTGCCCCCCATGTTTGCCACAGCACAGGTTCAGAGCTTTAGGAGCTGGTGAAAAGTAATTCTGGTGGTGGTCATGGAACCACTGGGCATGATAGCTACGGGGGTGTTATCACCCTAAAGAGATGAGTGTTGTTGAAATTGTCCCTCCATCTCACCTCTCCCTGTTTGTCTAAGCCAGAAGAGATCCACCTGTGCAGGAATCATCCTGTACCTGGGATTTGTACCTATCGGTCATCCACCTGGCAAAGTAAAGCCGCTTAATGATGTTTCGTTGGATGGTCCTACAACTCAACGTCAGCGATGAAACGGGCTGAAATGGTTCCTAGCCCTGTTTGTTCATAACTTTTGGAGGAGACTTGTTCCCAAGGATAATGAAGATTCTCTCATCAAAATTCCTGGACACTATGATATGCTTATGCAAGCCAACAAACCCTCACCTCCTGAGGCAGCAAATGCATCATTAAGCAAGAGCTCTCCTGAGCACAGTGAGGCTCTCTTCCAAGTCATAAACTGCAAGTAGAAAGCTGCCTAGACCACGTTCCTCACAAAGCGTTGACATGTCTCCAGTTAGCTGGCTAGAGATGATGAAAAAAAAACCAAACCCTTTAATTTACACAATTACAGTTTGGGTACAATTTCCATACAATGCTTTGAGTGTTTGTTAAGAAGTATTGTGGGCTGGGTGAGTTGGCTCACGCCTGTAACCCCAGCACTTTGGGAGGCAGAGGTGGGTGGATCATCTGAGGTCAGGAGTTCGAGACCAGCTTGGCCAACATGGCGAAACCCCGTCTCTACTAATAGTACAAAAATTAGCTAGGCGTGGTGGTGCACGCCTGTAATCCCAGCTACTTGGAGGCTGAGTCAGGAGAATTGCTTGAGCCTGGGAGGCGGAGGTTGCGGTGAGCTGAGATCGCGTCACTGCACTCCAGCCTGGGCGACAAGAGTGAAACTCCGTCTCAAAAAAAAAAAAAAGAAAAAAAAGAATAAAAGAAAGGTGCATAGACGATGTTCCTCACAAAGCATTGACATGTCTCCAGCTAGCTGGCTAGAGATGATTAAAAAAAAAAAAAACTCTTCAATTTATGCAATTCCAGTTTGGGTACAATTTCCATACACTGCTCTGAATGTTTGTTAAGAAGTATTCTGGGCCTCAAATGTGTTTTCAAATGTTCAGAGATGAGACGCGTCTTTGTGGCTTGAAGATTCTCAATATCGACCCATTCTAGGTAGATGGGGACTTCTTTCTTGGATGGACACATGCATTGGATCATAGTTAGGCATTCAGGGCAGATGAAGCCAACCGGATACAACTGCTTATGCTAGGAACAACCACAGGTGGTGGTATCACATGTGCAGATGTCTGTGTCTGCATGCTGCCATCTTGCAACTGTGGTCTTGACTCCCTGCACTGGGGGGATGACAGTTATAGCAAAGTCAGCTTATTATCTTGATAAATAAACAAATAAATAAATATACACACACATATACATATATTTCTCTCTCTCTCTCTAAATATATATATATATGGTGTTTTTTTTTTTTTGAGATGGAATCTCGCTCTGTCGCCCAGGCTGGAGTGCAGTGGCACGATCTTGGCTCACTGCAACCTCCACCTCCCAGGTTCAAGCGACTCTCCTGCCTCAGCCTCCTGAGTAGCTGAGATTACAGGCACGTGCCACCAAGCCTGGCTCATTTTTGTATTTTTAGTCGAGACGGGGTTTCACCATGTTGGTCAGGTTGGTCTCGAACTCCTGACCTCGTGATCTGCCCGCTCGGCCTCCCAAAGTTCTGAGATTTCAGGCATGAGCCACCGCGCCCAGTCATATATGGTTTTTTTTTTTTATTGATGAGCATAAGATAGGTTTGAGGCCATGAGCCCCCAAAAGCCACCCTCATGGAGAGTTTACTGTATTGAATAGTGCTCCTCCTAAGAAAAAAATAATGCATGTCCACCGGGAAGCTCAGAATGTAACCTTATTTGGAAATAGAGCTTTTGCAGGTCATCCTGTTAACATGAGGTCATCCTGGATTAGGGTGAGCCCTAAATGCAATGACAGGTGTCCTTCTAAGAAGCAGAAGACACAGAAACAGAGGAGAGTCTGGGTGTGGTGGCTCAGGCCTGTAATCTCAGTGCTTTGGGAGGTCGAGGTAGGCGGATCACAAGGTCAGGAGTTCGAGACCAGCCTGACCAACATGATGAAACCCCGTCTCTACTAAAAATACAAAAAATTAGCCAGGCATGCTGGCGGGCACCTGTAATCCCAGCTACTTGGGAGGCTGAGGCAGGAGAATCACTTGAACCCAGGAGGTGGAGGTTGCGGTGAACTGAGATCGTGTCACTGCACTCCAGCCTGGGCAGCAAGAGCAAAACTCTGTCTCAAAAAAAAAAAGAAAAGAAAAGAAAAGAAAAGAAAAAAGAAATGCATGTCCACCTGGAACCTCAGAATGTAACCTTATTTGGAAATAGAGCTTTTGCAGGTCATCCTGTTAACATGAGGTCATCCTGGATTAGGGTGAGCCCTAAATGCAATGACAGATGTCCTTCTAAGAGACAGAAGAGGAGACACAGAAACAGAGGAGAAAGATATGTGGAGATGAAGGCAGAGACTGGAGTGATGCAGCCACAAGCCCAGGGACGCCTGGAGCCCCCTAGAAATGGAGAGAGGCAAGAAAGATCCTCCCCGAGAGCCTCCTGAGGAAGCACAGCTGTGAGATACCTTAATCTCAGACTCTGGGACTCCAGAACTGGAAAGGACAAATCTCTGTTGTTTTAGCACCCCAGTTAGTGGCAATTTGCTTTGGCAGCCTAGAAAACTCATCTGTCAGATGATGGTCTTTTCTCTCCAATACTTTCTCTATTTTACTGATTCAGGTCATCAACTTGAAAGGAAAATATTTCCTTTCCTTCCTTCTTTCCTTCCTTCCCTCCTCCCTTCCTTTCGTGTCTTTCTTTCGTCTCTTTCTTTCTTTTCTTTTTCCTTCCTCCCTTCCCTTCCCTCCCTTCCTTCCCTCTCTTTCTGTCTCTCTCTCTCTCTCTCCCTCTCTCCCTCTCTTTTTTTTCCGAAGTCTTGCTCTGTCACCCAGGCTGGAGTGCAATGCCACAATCTCAGCTCACTGCAACCTCCGCCTCCTGGGTTCAAGTGATTCTCCTGCCTCAACTTCCCAAGTAGCTGGAATTACAGGCACGCACCACCACGCTTGGCTAATTTTTGTATTTTTAGTAGAGACGAGGTTTCACCATGTTGGTCCAGGCTGGTTTTGAACTCCTGACCTCAGGTGATCTGCTTGCCTCGGCCTCCCAAAGTGCTGGGATTACAGGTGTGAGCCACTGCACCCGGCCTGAAAGGAAAATATTTCTTATAAATTATTGTAACATCTTCTACTATTCAGCTTAGAAAAAGCAGATGAGAGGCCAGGCGCGGTGACTCACGCCTATAATCCCAGCACTTTGGGAAGCCGAGACAGGCGGATCACCTGAGGTCGGGAGTTCGCCAGCCTGACCAAGATGGAGAAAGCCAGTATCCACTAAAAATACAAAATTAGCTGGGTGTGGTGGTATGTGCCTGTAATCCCAGCTACTTGGGAGGCTGAGGCAGGAGAATCAATTGAACCCAGGACGTGGAGGTTGCGGTGAGCCGAGATCGTGCTATTGCACTCCAGCCTGGGCAACAAGAGTGAAACTCCGTCTCAAAAAAAGAAAAGAAAAGAAAAAGCAGATTATTCCCCCGAACAATTCACTCAAGTGATGGGAGTTATTAGTGGGTTAGAGTTGGTAAGAACCCTAAACCTCAGAGAGGGAGGATGTAAGGAGGCCACCTCGGCACGTTGGGCAGAGGCAATGTCTGTGCTGGAGTGTTCACAGCCTGCCCTCCCTTCCCCAAGGCTCTGGTTTGTCTTGACCAGTCTCTCATGCTGCTCAACTTCTGGGCCTGTTGGTGACATCAACCCCAGTGGGAAGCCATTGTAGTTGTTTCTTGAGTCCATTTTAACAAATGATTACAAGTTCTGTGGCTTTAAACAGCAGCAATGTACTCGCTCCAAGTCTTGGAGACCAGAAGCATGAGATCAAGGCGTGGGCAGGGCTGTGCTTCCATCCAGAGGCTCTAGGGGAGGATCCTTCCTGCCTCTCCCAGCTCCTGGGGGCTCCAGGTGTCCCTGGGCTTGTGGCCACATGACTCCAGTCTCTGCCTCCATCTCCACGTGGCCTTCTCCTGTGTGTCTGTGTCTCCTCTTCTGTCTCTTAGGAGGACACCTGTCGTTGCATTTAGAGCTCACCCAATCCAGGATGATCTCATCTCAACATCCTCAATTTGATTACATCCGCAAAGACCTTATTTCCAAATGAGGTCCTATTCACAGGTTCTAGGGGTTAGGACATGGACAGATCTTTTGGGGATCACCATTCAATCCATTGCAGTTGTGTTTGGTTCCTTCTGGGGGCTCTAGGGGAGGATCCTTCCTGCCTCTCCCTGCTCCTGGGGGCTCCAGGTGTCCCTTGGCTTGTGGCTACATCACTCCAGTCTCTGCCTCAGTACATAGCCTTCTACTTGGTGTCTGTGTCTCCTCTTCTGTCTTTTAGAAAGACATCTGTCATTAGATATAGGACCCACCTTAATCTGGGATGATCTCATCTCAAAATGCTTTACTTAATTACATCTGCAAAGATTGTATTTCCACATTAGGTTGCATTCACAGGTCCTGGGAGTCAGGACATGGACATATATTTTGGGGGCCACTGCTCAATGCATTACTATTATATCCAGTTGCTTCTGGATGCTCTATGGGAGGATCCTCCCTGCCTCTCCCAGCTCCTGGGGGCTCCAGGCATCCCTGGGCTTGTGGCCACATAACTCCAGTCTCTGTCTCCATCTTCACATTGATCTTTTCCTCTTCTGTGTGAAATCTCCTTCTCCTTTCCTCTTATAAAGACCCTTTGAGGCCAGGCATGGTGGTTCATGCCTGTAGTCCCAGCACTTTGGGAGGCTGAGGTGGGCAGATCCCCTGAGGTCGGGAGTTCGAGACCAGCCTGGCCAACATGGTAAAACCTCATCTCTACAAAAATACAAAAATTACCCAGGCATGATGGCGGGTGCCTGTAATCCCAGCTACTAGGGAGGCTGAGGCAGGAGAATTGCTTTAGCCCGGGAGGTGGAGGTTGCAGTGAGTCGAGATCGTGCCATTGCACTCCAGCCTGGGAGACTCAAAAAAAAAAAGACGATTTTGATTATATGGAGTCCCCCTAGATAATCCAGTATAATCCCTCCATCTCAAGATTCTTAATTTAACCACACCTGCAAAGTGCAGGTCCTGTGAGATCAGAGATTAGTAGGCTCTAAGGATTAAGACTTTGATATCTTTAGGGCTCATTATTCAACCCACTCTACTTAGTCCAGGAAATTACCCTCAGAGCTGACCAACTCATTCCTGCCAGGCAGCCTAGGCAGGAGGCTCAGAAATGTGAACTGTTTTCTTCTCCATGGAACAAAGTTGCTATACTAGATCAGAGACATCGTCTTTAACAACCAAAAACATTCACTGAACTGGGATTTGGTATCTCTGAGTGTTCTCCGTGAGGCATTTATGAGTGCAAAAAAGAGCAGCATGAGGCCAGGCGTGGTGGCTCACACCTGTAATCCCAGCACTTTGGGAGGCCAAGGTGGGCGGATCACGAGGTCAGGAGATCGAGACGCCCCTGGCTAACATGGTGAAACCCCGTCTCTACTAAAAATACAAAAAAATTAGCCGGGCATGGTGGTGGGCGCCTGTAGTCCCAGCTGCTCAGGAGGCTGAAGCAGGAGAATGGCATGAAGTTTTAAGGAAGCACTAAGAAATTTGGAGCCTTCTGGATGGGCACGGGTGGCTCATGCCTGTAATCCCAGCACTTTGGGAGACCAAGGTGGCTGGATCACCTGTGGTCAGGAGTTCGAGACCAGCCTGGCCAACATGGCGAAACCCTGTCGCTACTAAAAATACAAAAATTAGCCAGGCGTGACAGTGAGTGCCTGTAATCCCAGCTACTCGGGAGGCTGAGGCAGGAGAATTGCTTGAACCTGGGAGGCAGAGGCTGCAGTGAGCCAAGATCGTGCCACTGCACTGTAGCCTGGGAGAGAAGAGCAAAACTCTGGGGGGAAAAAAAAAAAAAAAAAGAAAAGAAATTTGGAGACATCCAAAGTAATTCCAGATTTTGAGGGTGTTGTAAAAACATACAAGAATGACAAAAATCTCCCTGGACATAACTAGGAAGGAATCCAGTCAATAGTCAAGGTAGGTCATTCTCCTAGTATCTAGTCATTAAAAGCCAGACATTTCTGCTGCACGAGGAAAGCCATATGTGTACGATGAGCTGTTTCCAAAATGGAGGGATAAAGCAAGTGATATGGTTTGGCTGTGTCCCCACTCAAATCTCATCTTGAATTCCCACCTGTTGTGAGAAGGACCCTGTGGGAGGTAAATGAATCATGGGGGCAAGGTCTTTTCCACCCTGTTCTCATGACAGTGAATAACTCTCATGAGATCTGATGGTTTTATAAGAGGGCATTTCCCTGCACAAGCTCTCTCTTTGCCTGCCGTCATCCATGTAATATGTGACTTGCTCCTCCTTGCCTTCTGCCATGATTGTGAGGCCTCCCTAGCCACATGGCACGTGTGTCCATTAAACCTCTATTTCTGTGTGAATTACGCAGTCTCCCAAGTATGTCTTTATCAGGTACGTCTTTTCCTGAGTGGAAATAGGCATTTATGAAAGTAAAGGAGAACAGCACAGCTCTTCCATTGCTTTGTGTGTTTTGTGGCTCTAGTTTTCTTTAAAAACAGCTAGGAAATGAGACATGGGGATTTGTAGTCATGGCAGATTTACAGAAGTGGAAGACATACCCAGGTATGTCATTATCAGCAGCATCCAAACGGACTAACACAGCAAGACTCACTATGCAGTAGAGCTATGCTTTAGAAGCACAAGTCCATGTATTTTGAGAAGATTGCATTCTTCCACAATTTGGTAGATCTGAGGACCCCCTCCCCCTCCACCAAGCATCTCTTTGAAAGCAGCTAAAGATTGTGTAAGGGTCCTTTGGCAGGGGAGTGTTCCTATCATTATTGCATTTCCTGATTTCTGTACGTGATGCTTTGACGCTAGGGGGTCTTGCTGCCTCTAGAGAAACTGACCATCTCAGGGTTAGGCAATTTCTGGAGAATGTGAACGACTCCTCTACGAGCATGTCTTTCATAAGCAAAACAATCAATCTAGATTCCACACCCCAACAACATTCTGTGTGGGAGTCTCGCATCCCAGGGCCACTCTCCACTTGCCCTAAGGTCTCCTGAGCCAGGTACCAGGCAAATATGGAGAGCCCTGGTATTATCGGTTTTCTTGCAGCTTATAAAGACATACCACAGGCTGGGCAGTTTACAAAAGAAAGACAGGCTTAATGGACTTACAGTTCCAAGCCACACAATCATGGTGGAAGGCAAGGAGGAACAAGTCATGTCTTCCATGGATGGCAGCAGGCAGAGAGAGAGCTTGTGCAGGGAAATGCCCCCTTATAAAACCATCAGATGTTATGAAACTTATTCACTATCAGAAGAAAAACACGGGAAAGACCTGCCCCCATGATTCAATCACCTCCCACCAGGAACCTCCCACAATGAGTGGGAATTCAAGATGAGATTTGGGTGGGGACACGGCCAAACCATTTCAGCTCCTGTACCCCCAGAGCTTGCTGAAATCATTCAAACTAGGCAATCCTAAACCTGCTCATCCTACCTCACCTGTTCCTTCCTACAGAAACCACAATAAAGCCTCTCACCCATATTTTTTCTTCCTACTCCTTCTGTTTCCTGAGCTCCTCCATGGGGCCCAGCATGATATGACACCCCCGCCTTCTTGGGACCTTCTTGGGAAAGTAACGAACCTTTCTTCTCGAGAGCAGTCGTCTCCTGGTCTGTTGACCTTACTCTACCTAAATCATGATAAAGCCCATATTTTAAAACCATTCCCTGCCCTGGATTTTCTGGTTGCAGCATCAAGAAGTTCTGCCTGGAGCAGATGTTATTCTGACAATGACAACTCACGTCACTCGACATCAGAATTTATCTCAGGAACCATCTGCTGCCAGCAGCTCCACACACATCAATCACTCTGAACCATATTGAGTAACATGGCTCCTTTTGGATATCAAAAAAAAGTCATGCAACCCCACATGATTGAAGGATATCATACTATTCTTAGAATGAGAAGATGCACAGTGCCCCCAAAAGCTACTATTCTTTTCTCATAATTTATGACGTTTGTGTTTTATTTGCAAAAATGAATGACGATGCATTGAGACGAGACATGTATTCTACATGCATAATAAAAATCCACAGTCCCTTGTGGCTATTTTTCACACTTTTCCTTGTTCCCTTCTCATATTACAGGTCCACAGCCTTCTGATTGAAGACCTTTCCTTGGCATATTATCATCTACGCTCACCGCCCAGTCTACACACAGCAGTAGAGATGCTATTTGCCCCACCAAGGACAAGGTTTAAAATACAGTGTGCTCAGCTCGGAGTGTTACAACTGGAGCACTCAGGAAATCAATGCACGCCACAGTGGTGTGGAAACCCTGCCTGGCATTATTGAAAGAGGCCCAGAAGAGGAGACCTTGCTCGGCAGTAACTGTCAGACATAAGTAGGTTCTCATTTGCTCATTTTCTTTTTGAATAGATGCTGCCATGATTCAATTACCTCCCACCAGGTACCTCCCACAACGTGTGGGAATTCTGATGGTCTTATAAATAGCAACTGTGATGACCTATTTCAGGAGCCTGCCCTGGCCGGAGACTCCCTTCTGTCTTCTGAGAAGTTCAGATGAACATCAGAGTTCAAGGTGGAGTCAGATCATGGCAGGAAGCCAATGAGGTGGAGTGTATGGCCGTTTGGAGCAACTTCACCTTTCTTGGGGAGCTAGCTATACTCTTTAGGAAGAATCTCTGGTAAGTCGAGGGGATCCTGGTACACACTATGATTTGGTTCAATGGCTCCACACACCTCTGAATTACAAAATGTTTTGGTTCCAGCCAGGGCAGCCTCCTGTAAGAGGTCATCACAGTTGCTATTTATAAGAGGCCAGGCATGGTGGCTCACACCTGTAATCCCAGCACTTTGGGAGGCCAAGGCAGGAGGATCATGAGGTCAAGAGTTCGGTACCAGTCTGGCCAATATGGTGAAACCCTGTCTCTACTAAAAATGCAAAAGTTAGCCAGGCGTGGTGGTGCGCACCTGTAGTCTCAGCCACTCAGGAGGCTGAGGCAGAAGAATCGCTTGAACCTGGGAGGCAGAGGTTACAGTGAGCTGAGATCGCACCACTGCATTCCAGCCTGGGCAACCCAGCAAGACTCTGTCTCAAAAAAAAAAAAAAAACCATCAGAGTGTCAAGGACAAAACTTACCAGTAGGCTGGGGACTGGAGCGAACAGGGGGTTGCTTGTTAATGAGTCCAAAGTTTCCATTTTGCAAACTGAAGGGAGTTCTGAAGATGGTGTTGATGGTTCTACAGCTCTATAAATGTATTCAATGACACTGTACAGTTTAAAAAATGGTCAAGATGGTACATTTTATGGTATGCTATTTTACCGCCATGAAAAGTAATTTTTCAAAGACAAATTAAGAGGAAAACTCATTAGCAAGTTCTAAGTCAGAATGACATAAAGAAGGCATTGAGGGTGGCACCAGGGAGCAACAGCTTTCATCTCAGACTTGGTATTTCTTCTGAAATCTACAGGAGATTTGTCCAGATTTTGCAACGTTAAGACAGAGCTTTACTACATGCAGAACAGAGAGAAGAGACAAAGCTTATTATATACGTTCACATGATTGGTTTGCAGTGGGTGCCATATTGGCGTATGATCTTCCAATGAGTTTTTACCATGAGATTGCTGGAAGATGGGGAAGATAAAACGTCAGAATGTCTTCAAGGCTTTCTTCAGTTCAGCAAAAATAAATAGGCTTTACAAATGCATCACTGTGCAAGAGTGTTGTATAAGGAATCACACATATTTTGCATTTGATCTTTCAAACAACACAGCGAAGGAGGTCTTATGACTTCCATTTTCCATACAGATGAGTTCAGATGCACGCTTGAGAATATGTCATTCTACTGTGTGTTTGACAGCTCTGCAGAGCTGTGTGCTGGTCTACAAGCAAAATTAAGTTGGCATTGAGCTCCAACAATGAATGAAGGGTACGTTTCTTGGGCCACTTTAGTCAAAGTGTCTGTCACCTGAGGGCTGCTTAACGGCCTTAGGGAACGAGCTTTGGAAGCACCTTTTAAAGACAGGCAGAACGCTGCAGGAGGGACGCCTGTCATTCCGTCCTAATGAGCACGGGCGTTAGAACTCAAGACAGCACAAGCCCCAGGCAGCAGAGTGAGCGGCCTCCAACTTCATGTGTGCTGCTGTGCACAGACAGGATTTCCAGACACATCCTGCTTTTCAGCCGCTGCCTCAGATGAAAAGCTGGCAGCTGCATACATTTTGAATAGAGAACAAGGTAAAATGATTTTAAGCAATGCTTTCTGGCTCAGGGAATGCTGTTGTTCTTTCCTACTGAGAGTCTTTCTCGAGTCTGTCTTCCAGGAGGCAGGTAAAGGTGAGAATGCTATACTGACCATTTGAGTGAACATTTAGCCTAGAAGAACCTCAGTAAAACATTGCGGCTATTTCTGCATCCTGTCTCTGACTCCCCAGGATGGTAGCCCAGCTATTCACAGTCAGGTCCATTTTTTTCATGAGGTTAAAATCCAACAGACTGTTGGTCACACAGCGGTTGGAGGCTTGCTGGGCTGTGTCTAACGGCATCTTGGAAGATAAGGGCTGGAGGAACGGTAATATGTTCCTCCAGGTTCTCACGAGCTGTCTTGCTTTTTATTTTTATTTTTCCTTTTCCTGGTAAATGTGCACACGAGAAATGGAAAACATAGACATACATTATGAGCATGTTCCTGTACCCAACTGAGGTTGGGTATGCTATTTCTCATGGCCCAATAATGAGATGCAGAGGAACTGGGTAGGAAGAGAGTTTTTGTTGTTGTTGTTGTTTTCAGATGGAGTCTTACTCTGTTGCCCAGGCTGGAGTGCAGTGGCATGATCTCGGCTCACTGCAACCTCTGCCTCCCAGGCTCAAGCAACTCTCCTGCCTCGGCCTCCCAAGTAGCTGGGATTACAGCCGCACACCACCACACCCAGCTAAGTTTTGTATTTTAAGTAGAGATGGGGTTTCACCATGTTGGCCAGGCTGATCTCAATCTCTTGACCTCGTGATCCACCCAACTCAGCCTCCCAAAGTGCTGGGATTACAGGCATGAGCCACCGCACCTGGCCGGTTGAATGAGTTTACACTCCCACCAACAGTGTAAAAGTGTTATTTCTCCACATCCTCTCCAGCATCTGTTGTTTCCTGACTTTTTAATGATTGTATTCTAACTGGCGTGAGATAGTGTCTCATTGTGGTTTTCATTTGCATTTCTCTAATGACCAGTGATTTTGTTCTTTTTTATGTCTGCATAGTATTCCGTGGTATATATGTACCATGGTTTCTTTTCTTTTTTCTTTTTTTTTGAGATGGAGTCTCACTCTGTCGCCCAGGCTGGAGTGCAGTGGCACGATCTCGGCTCACTGCAACCTCCACCTCCTAGGTTCAAGCGATTCTCCTGCCTCAGCCTCTCGAGTAGCTGGGACTACAGGTGCGCACCACCACGCCCGACTAATTTTTGTATTTTTAGTAGAGACAGGGGTTTCACCATGTTGGCTAGGCTGGTCTTGATCTCTTGACCTCATGACCTGCCTGCCTCGGCCTCCCAAAGTGCTGGGATTACAGGTGTGAGCCACCTTGCCTGGCCAAAGCACATGATTTTATTCTTTTTTATGTCTGCATAGTATTCCATGGTATATATGTACCACATTTTCTTCCTTTTTTTTTTTTTTTTTTTTTTTTGAGATGGAGTCACTCTGTCGCCCAGGCTGGAGTGCAGTGGAGTTAATAATTTGCTTCACATCAGGGGACTGAATACACTTTGCTTTGTGCATTTTTCCTTCCATTTTTCAGTGCAAGATGATGAGAATGTTGCAACTCTAATGTAACAATCACAGGTGCGTGTTTTCTGCTTTTGTTTCATATTTAAATTACATGCTCCCAATCTTCCTGAAAAGGACTCTTACAAAGTTTACCCATTGAACACAAAGTTTCAAATTTATCTTCTTCCTTTTCCACCCTCCCACCTTTCCTAAGTAAAACTGACTATGGATTACAGGGAAAGAAGAGAAATAGAAAGAAAAAGACATGGCCTCAAAACCTAGATTAAGACCGGGCACGGTGGTTTGCACCTGTAATCCCAGCACTTTGGGAGGCTGAGGCAGGCTGATCACTTGAGGTCGGGAGTTCGAGACCAGCCTGGCCAACATGCTGAAACCCTGTCCCTACTAAAAATACAAAAATTAGCTGGGTGTGGCGGTGGGCGACTGTAGTCCCAGCTACTCAGGAGGCTGAGGCAGGAGAATCGCTTGAACCCGGGAGGCTGAGGTTGCAGTGAGTGGAGATTGTGCCACTGTACTCCAGCCTGGGTAACAGAGCGAGACTCCGTCTCAAAAATAAAAAAGTAAATAAAATAATAAACATAAAATGGTATTTATCTAAGAAAAGCAAGGGTGGAGATGAACAAGTTCAGCAAGTTTTTTTTTTTGAGACAGAATTTCACTCTGTCACCCAGGCTGGAGTGCACTGGCGCCATCTCAGCTCATTGCAACCTCCGCCTCCTGGGTTCAAGCGATTCTCTTGCCTCAGCCTCCTGAGTAGCTGGGATTACAGGTGCGTGCCACCACGCCCAGCTAATTTTTTGTATTTGTAGTAGAGACAGGGTTTTGCTATGTTAGCCAGGCTGGTCTCAATCTCCTGACCTTGTGATCCTCCCGCCTCGGTCCCCCAAAGTGCTGGGATTACAGGCATGAACCACCGCACCTGGCCAAGTTCAGCAAGTTTTAAGGGACTATGAACAGAGACTGATGCAACATATATTTCTGTTCAGAGATATCGAGTTAATTTGTTTCATTATAGAAATTAGATTCTCTCTTCTTGCAAAGAGTTAGACTGGCAGAAGAGCTTCAGTACCGCCCACAGCTGTTGGCATGTTTATTAGCTCACTACGGTTTCCCCAGTAGCCGTGCTATTCATTGCATTTCAAAGACTTTCTAAGGGTCTGTTACCACAACTAGATACTATCCATCTTCTTTAAATAGAATGTCATGTGATTTTCTTGAAAATGTATAA
This sequence comes from Pongo pygmaeus, assembly GCF_028885625.2. Classification (NCBI taxonomy): domain Eukaryota; kingdom Metazoa; phylum Chordata; class Mammalia; order Primates; family Hominidae; genus Pongo; species Pongo pygmaeus. The sequence goes on from NC_072397.2 coordinate 1,726,940, forward strand.
TATTAGATGATAAATAACATGCTTAAGCCTTTTAAAAAATAAAAATGTGGAATGAGCAGGCTTCCATTCAGAGTCAAGAAATATTTCAGATATTCTCCTCTTAATCACTTCTAAAAGAACTAGCATGCTGGGCGTGGTGGCTCACACCTGTAAGCCCAGAGCTTTGGGAGGCCGAGGCTCAGGTGGATCACCTGAGGTCAGGAGTTCGAGACCAGCCTGGCCAATATGGTGAAAACCTGTCTTTACTAAAAATAACAAAAATTAGCCAGGCGCAGTGGCAGGAGCCTGTAATCCCAGCTACTGGGGAGGCTGAGGCAGGAGAATCGCTTGAACCTGGGAGGCAGAGGTTGCAGTGAGCCGAGATTGTACCACTGCGCACACACACACATACACACATACACACACACACACACACACACACACACACACAGAATGATCGGGAAGACAGAACAATTCTTTTTTTGAGATGGAGTCTCGCTCTGTTGTCCCAGGCTGGAGTGCAGTGGCACGATCTTGGCTCACTGCAACATTCACCTCCCGGGTTCAAGCGATTCTCCTGCCTCAGCCTCCCGAGTAGCTGAGATTACAAGCATGCACCACCACACCCGGCCAATTTTGTATTTTTAGTAGAGACGGGGTTTCACCATGTTGGTCAGGCTGGTCTCGAACTCCTGACCTCAGGTGATCCGCCCGCCTCTGCTTCCCAAAGTGCTGGGATTATAGGCATAAGCCACTGTGTCCAGCCGACAGAGCAAATTTTTAACAAACAAGCAAAACCCCCAGAGGCACTAAACTCACATCCCCTAGTACGTGAGACATGTCTGGTGTCTGTCTGGAAAACATTTGCAGTCCTGGGAGCTGAGAGAAGAAAAGTATTACTGAGACAACGCTTTGTGTCAGGATCAATTGCTATTTAGTAAAATAACGAGGGTAAACTGAAAGTAAAGGCCAGCAAGAGTAGTCTAAAAATTCAAGGACCTACAAAGTGAGGAAGGTGGGTCTCGGCTGGGCACTGTGGCTCACGCCTTTAATCCTAGTACTTTGGGAGGCCAAGGTGGGTGCATCACCTGAGCCCAAGAGTTCAAGACCAGCCTGGGCAATGTGGGAAAACCCTGTCTCTAGAAAAACACACAGAAAATAAGCCAGGCATGGTGGCATGCGCCTGTAGTATCAGCTACTCAGGAGGCTGAGACGGCAGTGAGCTGTGTTCGCACCACTGCAGTCCAGCCTGGACCACAGAGTAAGCCTCTGTCTCAACAACAACAAAGTGAGGAAGCTGGGTCTCAACCCATGTCAGTGGTAGGGCACGGAGCTTTTATGAGAAATCTGCAAACTGCCAAATGCACCTGCCATGATGTGTGTGTGTGGCACACATTTTCCAAGCATGTGAAAATTCTGTCGAGATTAATGAAGGGAAAATGTACTGCAGATATATTACCGAATGTAGTAGTTTTAGTCATTAACAATTAGCTTAATGCGGCCGGAGGTGGTCCAGAGTCTCGCTCTGTCACCCAGGCTGGAGTGCAGTGGTGCAATCTCAGCTCACTGCAACCTCTGCGTCCTGGGTTCAAGCGATTCTCCTGCCTCAGCCTCCCGAGTAGCTGGGATTACAGGCATACACCACCACAGACAGCTAATTTTTGTATTTTTAGTAGAGATGAGGTTTCACCATGTTGGCCAGGCTGGTCTCAAACTCCTGACCTCATGATCCACCCATCTCAGCCTCCCAAAGTGTTGGGATTACAGGTGTGATCCACTGAGTCTGGCCAAAACTTCTTTTCTTTTCCTTTTTCCTTTTTTTTTTTTTGAGACAGAGTTTCACTCTTGTTGCCCAGGCTGGAGTGTAATGGCATGATCTCGGCTCACTGTAACCTCTGCTTCCCAGGTTCAAGTGATTCTCCAGCCTCAGCCTTCCGAGTAGCTGAGGTTACCAGCATGTATCACCACACCTGGCTAATTTTGTATTTTTAGTAGAGATGAGGTTTCACCATGTTGATCAGGCTGGTCTCGAATTCCTGACCTGATGATCCGCCTGCCTCAGTCTCCTAAAGTTCCGGGATTACAGGTGTGAGCTACTGCACCTGGTGCAAACCTCTTTTCTTTATACATTACTGAGTCTCAGGTAGTTCTTTACAGCAATGCAAGAACAGACCAATACACTTCCCCATGATCTGCAGGATAAATTCAGTTTCCTGGTTCAGGCTACAATCTGATATGCTTCAACTTCTATTTCAAAGATATCTTCCTGTGCTCGGCCAAATGGTTCTTGTGATCACTGTGTGCCTCATTGTGACTTCATGTCCAGAAGCTTGAAATGTTCTTCCTCCACCTGTCCACCTTCTTGGATTCCGCCTGTCCTTGGAGATGGAGTCAAGGGCAATCCTGAGTCAAGACCCACTGGTCTATGATGCTTTCTTGCCAGCTCATTGCACGATGAGAAGCAGTCCTGCTGTAAAAAGAATCCAGAGACCTCCAATCAAACACCAGCGTCTTCACTCACTAGCTGGCTGAATGAGTCAGGGTTAAAGCTCTACAGTGATACCCAGGAGATCCAGAAATACAGTGAGTGGCCCAGTCAAGATGAAAGTTTACTTTCCAACCATTCTCCATCCAATGAGGTGGGCTCTGTCAAGCCTGAAATATTTTCTCTCTGGTCCTTTACACAAATATTTTGCGAGTTCCTGACCTCCAGTATCTAAAATGTTCCCAAAGTTACCTTTTCAGTTAAACATAAAACCAAAAGGTTCATATTATACCCTGTGTACTGTGTTGAATTTTTAGAGACTAACAAGAAAAAACTAGCCAGGCACAGTGGCTCGTGCCTGTAATTCCAGCAATTTGGGAAGCAGAGGTGTGAGAATTGCTTGTGTTCAGCAGTTTGAGACCAGCCTGGGCAACACAGTGAGACTCTGCGTCTAAAAAAAGTAAAAAATTAGCTGGGCATACTGGTCCACACCTGTAATTTTAGCTACGGTGGCTGGAGGATGGCTTGAGCCCAGGAGATGAAGGTTGCAGTGAGTTATGATGGTACCACTGCACTCCAGCCTGGGCAACAGAGTGTGATCCCATCTCTCAATAAAGAAAGAAAATAGTGTTTTTATCAATAGTTAAATCTTTGCCTCCAAAAAGTTAAGCATTTTGGTGATTGTATTGGAAAAAGAAAATGCTGAGAAGTTCAACTTTGTTAATATACTAAGCACTGATTTAATGTTTGTAATTATAGAAATGGCATCAGAAATGATTACTGTTTACAAAAACAAAATCAGGTGATATATATAACCGTCCAATTAGGTGGGCTCTGTAAAGCCTGAAATATTTTCTATCTTGTTCTTTATACAAATATTTTGTGAGTTCCTGACCTCCAGCATCTAAAATGGTCCCAAAGTTACCTTTTCAGTTAAACATAAAACCAAAAGGTTCATATTTTACTCTCTGTACTCTGTTGAATTTTTAAAGACTAACAAGAAAACACCAGCCAGGCACAGTGGCTCATGCCTGTAATTCCAGCAATTTGAGAAGCTGAGGGAGCCGAGATTAATATGCTAAGCACTGATTTAATGCTTATAATTACAGAAATGGCACCAGAATTGATTACTGTTTACAAAAAAGAAAAAAAAAATCAGGTGATACGTGAGGTCTGTCAACAGTGGTTGTGTGTGACCTTGTGCCAATAACTCCGTTATTCCCATTTTCTCATCAGTAAAATGGGTAAAATTAAACTTTCCTCATAAAATGTTGATGGAGTATCAAGTAAAATCGTTATGTGGAAGTATCTAGCAAAATTTAAGGCAAATAACAAGGCACTGATAAATGGTAGCTCTTTTTTAAAAAACTGATCTGAAAACATAATTTTCTCTCTTTTTTTTTTTTTTTTTTTTTTGAGATGGAGTCTCGCTCTGTCACCCAGGCTGGAGTGCTGTGGCGCGATCTCGGCTCACTGCAAGCTCTGCCTCCCCAGTTCATGCCATTCTCCTGCCTCAGCCTCCTGAGTAGCTGGGACTACAGGCACCTGCCGCCACGCCCAGCTAATTTTTTGTATTTTTAGTAGAGATGGGGTTTCACCGTGTTAGCCAGGATGGTCTCGATCTCCTGACCTCGTGATCCACCCGCCTCGGCCTCCCAAACTGCTGGGATTACAGGAGTGAGCCACCGCGCCCGGCCCTGAAAACATAATTTTGTTTTCACGTGTTGGGGCTCAGGTTTGTCCATCATCACAAAAACACTGTCCATAAAATGTAAATGTAACAATACCACGAAACCGGAAAAACGCTTCCAGAAATGACCGAGGCAGTAATGAAAGTAATTACACCTGTCACTTCTTTTTGTTGTTGCTGTTATTGTTGTGTAAAGTTTAGCTTTCTTCATTCTTTTCCTTAAACTGTTATCTTACGTTTGGGGGTACACGTGCAGGTTGGTTGTAGGTCAATTTGTGTCAGCGGAGTTTGTTGTACAGATGATTCCATCACCCAGGTATTAAGCCCAGTACCAATAGTTACCCTTTCTGCCCCCTCCCTCCTCCCACCCTCCACCCTCAAGTAGACCCGGGTGTCTCTTGCTCCCTTCTTTGTGTTCATGAGTTCTCCTCATTTAGCTCCCACTTATTTATTTATTTGTTTGAGACGGAGTGTCACCCTGTCGCCCAGGCTGGAGTGCAATGGCGTGATCTTGGCTCACTGCAACGTCCGCATCCCGGGTTCAAATGATTCTTCTGCCTCAGCCTCCCAAGTAGCTGGGATTACAGGTGCCTGCCACCACGCCCGGCTAATTTTTGTATTTTTAGTAGAGTTGGGGTTTCACCATGTTGGTTGGCCAGGCTGCTCTCAAACTCCTGACCTCGAGATCCACCTGCCTCGGCCTCCCAAAATGCTGGGATTACAGGCCTGAGTGACCGCACCCGGCCTAGCTCCCAGTTATAAGTGAGAAAGTGCAGTACTTGATTTTCTGTTCCTGCATTAGTCTGCTAAGGGCGACTGCCTCCAGCTCCATCCATATTCCTGCAAAAGACATGATCTCATTCCTTTTTCACAGTTGCATACTATTCCATGCATGAAGCATGTAGAAATATTACAACACGATCCAGTGGCATAAAATGTGATTTGAGCCCACCCCCATCCTTTGGTTTTTCTCTTTCCTCCCTTCCCTTAACCTCCTCCTTTTAGTTTTTAGCGTGCCTCCTTCTGTTTCTTGTATGCTAAGGTTTGCATTACAGCTGGGAAAGTGGAGAAGAGACAATGTTTCTCCTCCAAGGGAGTAAACAAAATTACGGGGATTAGAATGTGCATGCTAAGAGCTCAGTAAACGTCATCTAGTGGTTACTAAGTGACCAAACAGGAAGCTGGGTGTTCATGCAGTCATGCCTGGATTGACCCACATTGCAGCCACTGGTAGGGACAGATACAGCAGGGTTGGGACAGATTTGGTGGAAGAAATCATAAGCTAAAGAGAAACCCTGGCGTGCAAAACAATCTTTCCTGGCCGGGCGCGGTGGCTCATGCCTGTAATCCCAGCACTTTGGGAGGCCGAGGCGGGCGGATCACAAGGTCAGGAGTTCAAGACCAGCCTGGTCAATATGGTGAAACCCCGTCTCTACTAAAAATACAAAAAAAAAAAAAAAAAAACAATTAGCCAGGCATGGTGGCAGATGCCTGTCGTCCCAGCTACTCGGGAGGCTGAGGCAGGAGAATCGTTTGAACCTGGGAAGTGGAGGTTGTAGTGAGCCGAGATCAGCCCACCGCACTCCAGCCTGGGAGACAGAGCAAGACCCTGTCTCAAAAAACAACAACAACAACAACAAAAAACACTCCTTCCTGGTAGCAGGCCTGATTCATTAGCATGCCATGAAGGAATCTATTGACTTTTTGTCCTAGGTTAACTACCAACTGTGTTCCAGAAACTGCAAAGAGGCTCCCTTCAGGGTTCCCACGCTCATCCACATATACATTCACCCATGCACACGGCTATTCACACTCGTGCATACACATATACATAAATATACATTGCAGGTGTGCACAGGTTTTCACACTCATCTGCACACAGATGTACGCAGCTAAAGGCATATGTGCATTTTACACACGCACACATACATTCACGGACGCATGAGGCATTTGCACACGTGCACAGGTGCACTCCGTGGTCTCTGCCCTTCTCTCAGCACTCCTTCTCCTTCGTGGATCCCTTCCTTTTGTGATTTCAAGAAAGCCTCTTTGGAGAAGGTCTTTGTCTCCAACACCAACCTGTCAACCAAAATCCTGCCCCGTGTTGGCGGCACGGCCTTTGTAGATTGCATGCTGGGTCCAAATCACATTCTCTGTTGTTTTCGGCAGTGCTTCCCTCGATGTGTGCCACAGCCCACATCAAGAGGAGTCCACAGCTGTCGTCATCAGCGCTACGATGCTGATCCTACCTGTCTTTGCCCTCTATTCTCCTCTTTGCATACACAACCAGCTCATCTACCGAAATGAGAACTCTTGTGTGTCAGGGTCTAAGTGTTTCTCCTCTTTGCAGCCCTGCTTTCCTCATATCCACTCAAACCCAGGCATACAAGATGCATGTACAGATACACTCACACTTGCATGTACACACATGTGTATACATGCATTGCACACATGCACACATCGATTCACACATACACAGGTATGTACACCCATGCACATAAATACTGCATATATGTGTATACATTTTCACACATACATGAGGCATTTGCACACGTGCACAGATGCACTCAGTTTTTCACACTCATGAACACACAGGCACACATGCATGCACACATATGCACATACATGGATAAATGCATAGCCTACGCACATATTTACACATGCATGAAGCATTCTGATACCCATGAAGACACGTTCATACATGCACACACAAGCATCCACTCAACTACATACATATTCACACATGCATGTACACAAATGCACAGAAATACACACATACATGACACACATGCAACCCTTTCACAGTGCATGCATGGTGCATGCACACACATGCATACATGTGTACATAAATGCATATGTGCATTGAACATGCATTTGCGTATACACAAGGCATTCACACAATCGTGCATACACATTCACACCTTCACGCACACAAGTTCACATATGCATTTGCAGGCATGCAGTGATGTGTGCACACGTGCATTCAGATGTGTGAATTCATGCAAACACACACAAACAACACGCACACATACAGATGCCTACACACACATGCATGCATACTGAGACACCCTGAGGCACACTAAGATGTCTATAACATAATAAAAACTGGGTGGTTACATTTGGCCTCTTGAAATTCAACAAAACCACAATACAATCCATCATCTTTGGTCCAAAGCAGCTCCTGCCTCCTGACTTCTTCTCCAGTGGTGCCTCTGTTTTCCTAGAGTGTCGTCTGGGGCAACAATGCTTCTTTCAACTTTGCAAAAAGGCTTGGGATGTGTTGACCTAAGTCCAGCTCTGCGACCTCAAATAACTTAGCCAGTCTCTTTTGTTGCTTGTCTCACTAAAGAGAATAGGTTCCACTAGAATTTGACCATGGCAACCACAATCTTTTTTGTTTGTTTGTGTTTGAGACAGAGTCTTGCTCTGTCACCCAGACTGGAATGCAGTGGCAAGATCTCGGCTCACTGCAACCTCCGCCTCCTGGGTTCAAGCAATTCTCCTGCCTCAGCCTCCGGAGTAGCTGGGATTACAGGCACGTACCACCATGCTCAGCTAATTTCTGTATTTTTAGTAGAGACGGTTTCACCAAGTTGGTCAGGCTGGTCTCGAACTCCTGACCTCACGTGATCCACCCGACTCTGCCTCCCAAAGTGCTGGGATGACAGGCGTGAGCCACCGCGCCTGGCTGGCAACCACCGTCTTGAGCAGTTGCTCCGATTTTATTCTCATAACTTAGGGGTATTTGTTGTTACCCCAGTGCAGAATGGAAAACTGGTGCATGGGGTGGTTTAATAACCCGTGCAGGGTCACGCAGGTGGAAAACAGCAGGTATGATTAAATCTCGTTTCTCTCTCTAGGTGGTTCTGTCAACCGTCTCTTGACCTGGCGGATTCCGAAGCTGCCTTCCAGCGCAGACATCCTACTGACCTGGCTGATTCCGAAGCTGCCTTCTGGCGCAGACATCCTACACTGCTGGGTTCCTCCTCCATATTTTGCTCCTCAGTTATCAGCCTGAGTTAATCCCTTCCGATGTGGAGGGAATCCCTCCCTCTCAAGTCATTGCCACCTTCTGTCCACGTTACCAAATGAGGTCACTGGTCCTCATCTGTGGGTTCCTTCATGCAGCGTTGCACACCCCTCCACAAGCACGTTGCTGTTTCGAGAACTCTGGCTAATGATGTCACATCGTTGATGAGACACCACGTGGTCCTTCAGGTGGAAGCTGTGAATGAAAATCCTCCCAGCCTGGATGTGGGGAAATAGGGACGCTTTTACACTGTTGGTGGGAGTGTTAATTAGTTCAACCATTGTGGAAGACAGGGTGGCAATTCCTCAAGGACGTTGAACCAGAAAGACCATTTGACCCAGCAATCCTGTTACTGGGTATATACCCAAAGGATTATAAATCATGCTACTATAAAGACACATGCACACGTATGTTTATTGCGGCACTGTTCACGATAGCAAAGACTTTGGAACCAACCCATATGTCCATCAATGGTAGACTGGATAAAGAAAATGTGACACATAGACACCATGGAATACTATGCAGCCATAAAAAAGTGTGAGTTCATGTCCTTTGCAGGGACATGGATGAAGCTGGAAACCATCATTCTCCAGAAACTAACACAGGAACAGAAAACCAAACACTGCATGTTCTCACTCATAAGTGGGAGTTGAACAATGAGAACACAGGGACACAGGGAGGGGAACATCACATACCGGGGCCTGTCAGGGGCTAGGGGCCTAGAGGAGGGAGAGTATTAGGACAAATACCTAATGTAGATGATGGGTTGATGGGTGCAGCAAACCATGGCACATGTATACCTATGTAACAAACCTGCACGTTCTGCACACGTACCCCAGAATTTAAAGTATAATTAAAAGAAAAAAAAAAGAAAGAAAACAAGAAAAGAAAATCATCCCAACCCGATATGGTGTCAGGTTGGGGTGGTCATTTTATCATGTATCTCACTGGGATCTGAACTCATGCCAAGCTGGCGACAAGCCCCTCTGTGTGCAAGACACTCCCTGCAGCTTCACGGAGGTCAGAAGCTACACACACACACACACACACACACACACACACACACACACACACACACAAATCCTGTATAGCTCCATCATCATCAAATGTCTGGAGGCTCCAGACATGCATGGTGCCCCCAGGGTGGTCGAAAGACTCAGCCACGGGGCTCCAATTTCTGTTCCCTCCCCTAAGCAACCAACTTCCCTTTTTTTTTTTGGAGATAGAGTCTCGCTCTGTCACCAGGCTGGAGTGCAGCGGCACGATCTCAGCTCACTGCAACCTTCGCCTTCTGGGTTCAAGCAATTCTACTGCCTCAGCCTCCTGAGTAGCTGGGACTACAGGCACCCGCCACCCCGCCTGGCTAATTTTTGTATTTTTAGTAGAAATAGGGTTTCACCATGTTGGCCAGGATGGTCTCGATCTCCTTGAAGAGAGAGACCCTCTCATATTGTTTTATATTGTTTTATATACTCAGTACCTGTTTTAAGAAGAAACAGCAAAGAAGTAAAACCAAAGACAGGCAGCCTGGCGCCAGGCCTGAAACCAGGCCTGGGCCTGCCTAGCCTAAACCCAGTAGTTAAAAATCAACTCATGACTTAGAAACCGATGTTATTCATAGATTCCAGACATTGTATAGAAGAACACTGTGAAACTCCCTGCCCTGTTCTGTTTCTCTCTGACCACCGGTGCATGCAGCCCCTGTCAGGTACCCCCTGCTTGCTCAAATCAATCACGACCCTTTCGTGTGAAATCTTTAGTGTTGTGAGCCCTTAAAAAGGACAGAAATTGTGCATTTGGGGAGCTCAGATTTTAAGGCAGTAGCTTGCCGATCCTCCCAGCTGAATAAAGCCCTTCCTTCTACAACTCGGTGTCTGAGAGGTTTTGTCTGCGGCTCGTCCTGCTACATCCTGACCTTGTGATCCACCCGCCTCGGCCTCCCAAAGTGCTGGGATTACAGGTATAAGCCACCGCGCTCAGCCCTTCCCTCCTTTTTATCTGGTCTCTCTACTCTCAGCCGCACCCCAACAGTGTGCCTTTCCTTCCTCAGTGTTCATGCCCTGTGTTACCCTCAATTCCCAGACGCTTAGATGCCCTGTCCAGCCTGGGCAATGTCAGTCCACTGCTCCAGCACCTCCGCCTCCCCTGGCTCCTGGAATGAAACTCAGCCCAGGGCCCTGACATGCACGAGTGACTCTTGGATTTGGCCACAGTGCCCTCCCTCGCTCCTGGAATCGCTACATCATTTCTTGCCTCGGGGTCTTTGTGTGTGCTGTTCCCTCTGATTGGAGAACTCTCCTCTCACCACCTCCATATCCGTGTGGCCCTCACCTTCTCATCAAGAGGGTCTTTGGCTTCAGGGTCAACCCTTCCCTCTCCCTCTCTCACCACTCTGTAGAAGCTTCTCCCCAGTACCTTCCGTCAGCTTTCTTCTTGGCTCTCAACATTCTCTGGCTATATTCACGTCTGCGACTATGCCTGTGTCTAATTCCACATCCACACTCACATCTACCTGCATTTACACCTGTATCTATCCATCTACCTATCCATTTATCTATTTACCAACATATCTGCCTACCTATCTAGCTATGCATTATCTATCCATCTATTTCTCTATCATCTACATAGCTATCTATCCATAATCTATGCATCATCTATGTATCTATCGATCTATTGTCGGTCTGCCTATTATCATCTATATATCTCTCCATCATCTATCTATGCATCATCTATTATCTATGATCTATCATCTATGTAGCCCATCTATCCTTTATCTATGTGTCTGCCTATCTATCTATATCTATCTGCCTATTGTCATCTATGTATCTATCTATCTATATCTATCTATGCATCATCTCTCCATTATCTGTCTATCCATCATCTATCATCTGGCTGTCTGCCTATCTATATCTATCTGTCTGCCCGCCTATCTATCATCTATCTACCTATCTATCTATCATCTGTCTGCCTATCTATATCTATCTATCATCTATCTGTCTGCCTATCTATATCTAATCTATCATCTATCTCTATCTAGCTATCTATCATCTGTCTGTCTGCCTATCTATATCTATCTATCTATCTATCTATCATTGGTCTGTCTGCCTATCTATATCTATTTATCTATCATCTGTCTGCCTATCTGTATCTATCATCTGTCTGCCTGTCTATATCTATCTATCTATCATCTGTCTGCCTGCCTATCTATGTATATCTATCTATCCATCTATCATCATCTAGTTATCTATCCATCATCTATTTATCATCTATGTATCTCATCTATTATCTGTCTCTATCTCTAAATTATCTATCTAATCTATCTAATGTCAATGAATCTATCTATATCTATTTTCTAGTTATTAATCATCTAATATGCTTATCTATTATGTCATCAAATCTATTTGTCTATTATTTATATCCATCTGTCATCTATTGCCTATCTATCTAATCTATGTATATCTAACTACCTGTTATCTATTATCTGTCAATCATCTAATCTATTTTTTTTTTTTTGAGACGGAGTCTTGCTCTGTTGCCCAGGCTGGAGTACAATGGTGTGATCTTGGCTCACTGCAACCACCACCTCCCTGGTTGAAGCGCTTCTCCTGCCTCAGCTTCCTGAGTAGCTGGGATTATAGGTGCACGCCACCGCGTCCAGCTAATTTTTTGTATCTTTAGTAGAGATAGGATTGCAGCATGTTGGCCAGGCTGGTCTTGAACTCCTGAACTCATGATCCGCCTGCCTCGGCCTCCCAAAATGCTGGGATGACAGGCGTGAGCCACTGCACCTGGCTAATCTATCTCTTATCTATGACTATCAATCATCTATTATCTATGTATATCATCTGTTATTTCTCTGTTGTGCATCAGTTATCTAGTTTAAGTATTATGTATCTATATCATCTATCATCAGTCATCAAATCTATAAATCTATCTTATGTACCTATGTATCTATGTACATCTGTATCCAGACCCAATTCTGTATCTGTATCCATGTCTGTGTCTCTTTCTATATCTCAATCTATGACCGTATCTATTTTACACCTGTTTCCGTAGTCATCTCTATGCCTCTGTCTCTCTGTTTCTATGTATTTATGCCCATATCTGTATCTGTACCTAGGTCCATTTCCATTCCTGTTTCATATCTGTGTCTAGATTTCCTTTCCCACTGCCTCTCTCCCTTTTAATCCTGGCTCCATTTCAGGTGAAAAACCAGTATCTGGCTCATAGTTGACAATATTTGTGGGAAGAATAAATTCATCATTAAGTACATTCATGGATCTTCTCAATTAATTCTTAGTATTTCTCACCAGAAAACAGGAGACATGAGGTTTGGAGAAGGAGAATTTAATGGGAAGCAGAGGCTGTAAGCAGGCTGCTTCCTTGTCCTAGGGGTGACTTAGGGTTTAAAGCATTAGCCCTGGGCCAACACTGTAAGCACCGTGAATTACAGTTTGTTTGTTTGAGATGGAGTCTCACTCTGTTGCCCAGGCTAGAATGCAGCGGCGCAATCTCAGCTCACTGCAACCTTTGCCTCTTGGGTTCAAGCAATTCTCCTGCCTCAGCCTCCCGAGTAGCTGGGATTACAGGCGTGTGCCAAGACACCCGGCTAATTTTTGTATTTTTAGTAGAGACGTGGTTTCGCCATGTTGGCTAGGCTGGTCTTGAACTTCCGACCTTGTGATCTGGCTGCCTCAGCCTCCCAAAGCGCTGGGATTACAGGCGTGAGTCACTGTGCCGGTGCCCGGCCAAGTACAGTAATTTTTATCTAACTGCATTCCTCTGTCTGAATAAGGAGCCGAGATCCTGCCTTTTTCTTTGAGTTCTTACTGTCTTTGTGTAGCAGACTGTCTCCAGATCTCCTCCAACAAAGAAAAGGAGGAAGTTGGAAAATAAAAAATAAGAGCTTAGTGGCGTCTCTGCATGATTCCCTCACAGTGTTTTGTCCTGAATCTTCTCAGAACCTGCTGTTCACCACAGGACGTCTTGGTGAAACAGTCTCTGTATTATCTGCCTTATCTGTTAGGCAAATGCCAAATTCTTCCATCTCTAAGAGGACCAAGTTGTGCTCTGCTCTTAAACTGAGGAATGTCTGGAATTCAGGGGTCAGCCGAAGTCACACCAAGGAGTAAAAGAAACTCTTAACATTCTCTACGTGCAAGTCTCCATTCCCAAAATGCTCTCCTTTAAGCTCACGTTGCCTGAAAAATGAAGACGTGTGGGATTAACACAGCCAAGTAAACCTCTTTCATAGAGGTAGCATGGGTTTGCATTAGGTATTATGTACCTATTGCATAGACGCAGCACGGACCTGCGTTATGTATTATCTATCTATTGTATAGACATTGCATGGACCTGCATTATGTATTAAGTATCTTTTGCATAGGTGTAGCATGCATTTGCATTATGTATTATGTGTCTCTTGCATAGACGTAGCATGCATTTGCATTACACATTATGTACCTATTGCACAGACGTAGCAGCATTATGTATTATCTATCTATTGTATAGACATTGCATGGACCTGCGTTATGTATTATCTATCTATTGTATAGACATTGCATGGACCTGCATTATGTATTATCTACCTATTGTAGAGACATTGCACGGACCTGCTTATGTATTCTGCATCTATTGCATAGACGTAGCATGGACCTGCAGCTCTATGTTTCACGGAAGGCATCACGGTGGCAGCCTCTTTCTCAATACTGGGGTGCTGGATGTCCCCAGATCCTCTGGGATCATTTCCTGTAACTATGTGCATGACCGTGCCTCATCCCTGAATGCTGCCCGATGCTGCGGCTTTGGTGTCTCTGCGATGATTCACACTGACAGATTTAAGTCCCTAGGAGCGGTACCTCCGGTCCTGGAGGTGGGAAGGACAGACTCAGTGCCTGCTGGAACGTGACCAGAATGCATGCAGAGCTCTGCTTTGTACCTGATGCAGAGCTAGGGGTCAGCACCATGGTGTAGACAGGTGTGTGTGTGTGTGTGTGTGTGTGTGTGTGTGTGTGTGTGTGTGTGTCTGGTATGTTATGGTCAGGGGAGTCGTTCTGATATTTTTTACATGCAAAGAATACCTCATTCTACAGCAGTGATTCTCATCTGGGAGTGGTTCTGTTCCCTAACCACCACCCCTCTCCCCCAATCCCGCGACACTTGGCAATATCTAGGGAAATTTTTGGTGGTCATAACAAGGTAGGGATGCTATGGGCATCTAGTGGGTGGAGACCAGGGATGCTGTACAGCACAGCCTCTTAATTATCCATCCCACATGGCAATAGTGTTGAGGTCAAGAAACTCTGGTTTAGCATGAGAGGCTCTGTCTATCTGTTTATGTCTCATCTGGCCATCACCTAGCATCCATCTGTATCTACCTATCAATTTTCTTTATCTATTATCTATCTATCTATCATTATCATCTATCTATCATTATCATCTATCTATCTAACCATCATCTATCATCTATTATCACCATCATGTGTCTAACTATATCATCACCATCATCTATCTATCCACCTATCACCTACCTAAGCATCCATCCACCCACCTATCATCTATCTATCCATCTATCTACCCATCCACCTATCTATCCATCCACCTATCATGTATCTATCCATCCACCTATCATGTATCTATCTATCCATCCATCCACTTATCCATCTATCTAATCTATCCATCCATCTACCCATCCGCCTATCTATCCATCCACCCACCTATCATGTATCTATCTATCCATCCACTTATCCATCTATCTAATATATCCATCCATCTACCCATCCACCTATCTATCCATCCACCCACCTATCATGTATCTATCTATCCATCTACCCATCCACCTATCTATCCATCCACCCACCATGTATCTATCTATCCACCTATCTATCCATCCATCCATCCATCTACCCATCCAACTATCTATCCATCCACCCACCTGTCATGTATCTATCCATCCATCCATCTATCCATCCATCCATCTACCCATCCACCTATCTATCCATCCATCCACCCACCTATCATGTATCTATCCATCCATCCATCCATCCATCCGCCCATCTATCTATCTGTGGCAGTGGCCTGCAACCAAGGAAAATTCTGCCCTTGAGGACATACTGCCTAACATCTGAGGGCATCTTTGGTTGTCACCACCCGATGGAGGAGATCCTGGCCTCTGGTGTGTGGATCCCAGGTACACTGCTCAACACCTTACAGTGCCCAGGATGGCCCCACCACAGAGAGTCCTCCAGTCTGAAATGTCAGCGGTGCTGAGGTTGAGAAACCCTGACATCAAGGTAATGGCTGGGCATAAGAGATTCTATCTGTCTATTTAACTATCAATCATCTATCAATCTATCAATCATCTGTCCTTCAATCTATCATATCCTATCTATGTAGCTGTCTATCTTGTTTATTATCTGTGTCTCTATCGTCTATCCAGCATCTATTTATCTATCATTTAGCATCTCTGTATCTCTTTATCAATAATCTTTATCTATCTGTGTATCATCTCTCTATATCTATCCAGCTATCACTATCATTTATCTGTTGATGACAGTGGTTTTCAATTCGAGGTGATTTTTCTCCCCTAGGGTCACTGTGTTATATCTGAGGTCAGCTTTGGTTATCACAACTGTGGGGGTGCTCCTGGTATCTGGTGGGTGGAGCCCAGGGCCGCTGCTCAACACGCTACAGTGAACAGGACAGCCCCTCCCCAGAGAATCCTCCAGCCCACACATGCCAGCAGTGCTGAGGCTGAGAAACGTTGTTTCAGAAAATGAAAGCATCTTAAGAGACTCAATGTTTGATGCAAAAACAGCAAACTTGGTGACACCCCTCCTGAAAGTGGAAGTTTCAGCACAAAACTGCTGCCGAATCAGCCTCTGTGTCTCAAAGGCTCAACTTACAATCCCCATGACCTTGGAGTCACCACCTTTGGTGGAAGGTAGCATTTCCGGGCAAGTGGGTCACCGCCTTTGGTGGAAGGTCCATTTCCGGGCAAGTGGGTCACTGCCTTCAATGGAAGGTACCATTTCCGGGTAAGTGGGTCACTGCCTTCAGTGGAAGGTACCATTTCCGGGTAAGTGGGTCACTGCCTTCAGTGGAAGGTACCATTTCCGGGCAAGTGGGTCACAGTCTTCAATGGAAGGTACCATTTCCGGGCAAGTGGGTCACCGCCTTCGGTGGAAGGTACCATTTCCGGGCAAGTGGGTCACCGCCTTCGGTGGAAGGTACCATTTTCGGGCAAGTGGGTCACCGCCTTCAATGGAAGGTACCATTCGCGGGCAAGTGGGTCACTGCCTTCAATGGAAGGTACCATTTCTGGGCAAATGGGTCAACGTCTTTGGTGGAAGTTACCATTTCTGGGCAAGTGGGTCACCGCCTTCAATGGAAAGTACCATTTCCGGGCAAGTGGGTCACCGCCTTCAATGGAAGTTACCATTTCCGGGCAAGTGGGTCACTGCCTTCAATGGAAGGTACCATTTCCGGGCAAGTGGGTCACTGCCTTTGGTCGAAGGTACCATTCCCGGGCAAGTGGGTCATCGCCTTCCGTGGAACGTACCATTCCCGGGCAAGTGGGTCACCGCCTTCGGTGGAACGTACCATTTCCAGGCAAGTGGGACCCCACTGTGGGATCTTATCTGTCAGGTCTCTGAGCCAAAGCTCAGCCATTATCACCCCTGTGACCTGCACATATACATCCAGGTGGCCTGCAGGAGCCAAGAATTCTGGAGTAGCCAAAGAAAAAAACTACAAAGAAGTAAAACAGCCAGTTCCTGCCTTAACTGATTAACTAACATTACAATATTTTACTATTGTGACTTGTCCCTGCTCCACTTTAGCTGATCAATCAACTCTGTGACATTCTTCTTCTGGACAATCAGTCTTATGACCTCTCCACCATGCACGTTGCAATCCCCTCCTGTGCTAACAACAGAGAACCACCTTTTGCTGTAATTTTCCATTACCTACCCAGCTCCTACAAAGCCACCCCTTCCCCATCTCCCTTTGCTGACTCTCTTTTCGGACTAAGCCCACTTGCACCCAAGTGAATACACAGCTTTATTGCTCACACAAAGCCTGTTTGGTGGTCTCTTCACGGACACACGTGACACTTATCCAGCAGTGCTTCCTGCAGAACCCTGACGTTTTACAAAAATCGACCACTTCAAAATGTATTGTGTGGACGGCTTCAGGATGGAAACAGTCTCCACTCCTAAGCTTTGGGTGAGGAAGGGCTGAAAGTGATCGCTTAAAGCCCCCTCTACCCCACCCAGCTTTCCCTTGTAAATGAGATCCTATGCAGACTTTGGATAAGGTGTTACAGATCCACAGGTGCACATGCCTTTACCTGGAGCTATTGCATCTACATTGTAAGGTTTTATTTAATTTTACAGGAAGGCCCTTCTTTTTCCTTTGCTTTCTTTTCTTTTTTTGTTTTGTTTTGTTTTTCTCTCTAGCTTATCATTCATACTGACAGATCCTGATATCCACAGTGACTTGGGGAATTTTCAAAGGACAGCGCTAAAACCTCTGCTTGGGAGGCAGGTCGGGGTGTCAGTGACTAACGTGGTTTGCAGCAAACGCCTGGAGGGGCAGGGCTCTAACTGCAGGCTCCGTGTCTGTGCCCTTGGACAGAGGCTCAACCCCCGCGTCCGGGACTTCGAAGTTAGAAATGATATGTCCGTGTGAAAGTCGCTAAATTAATTTCCGAGGGACCGGCAAACACTGCGGGGCAACTGATAGGAAATTGGTAGGAATTTGAAATGGAAATCCAAGAAGGAGAGCCGCGGGAAAGGAGGAGGGGAGCGGGGAAGGAGGAGGGGAGCGGGGACGGAGGAGGGGAGCGGGGAAGGAGGAGGGGAGCGGGGAAGGAGGAGGGGAGCGGGGAAGGAGGAGGGGAGCGGGGAAGGAAGGAGGAGGGGAGCGGGGAAGGAGGAGGGGAGCGGGGAAGGAGGAGGGGAGCGGGGAAGGAGGAGGGGAGCGGGGACGGAGGAGGGGAGCGGGGAAGGAGGAGGGGAGCGGGGAAGGAGGAGGGGAGCGGGGAAGGAGGAGGGGAGCGGGGAAGGAGGAGGGGAGCGGGGAAGGAGGAGGGGAGCGGGGAAGGAAGGAGGAGGGGAGCGGGGAAGGAGGAGGGGAGCGGGGAAGGAGGAGGGGAGCGGGGAAGGAGGGAGGAGGGGAGCGGGGAAGGAGGGAGGAGGGGAGCGGGGAAGGAGGAGGGGAGCGGGGAAGGAGGAGGGGAGCGGGGAAGGAGGAGGGGAGCGGGGAAGGAGGAGGGGAGCGGGGAAGGAGGAGGGGAGCGGGGAAGGAGGAGGGGAGCGGGGAAGGAGGGAGGAGGGGAGCGGGGAAGGAGGGAGGAGGGGAGCGGGGAAGGAGGGAGGAGGGGAGCGGGGAAGGAGGGAGGAGGGGAGCGGGGAAGGAGGGAGGAGGGGAGCGGGGAAGGAGGGAGGAGGGGAGCGGGGAAGGAGGGAGGAGGGGAGCGGGGAAGGAGGAGGGGAGCGGGGAAGGAGGGAGGAGGGGAGCGGGGAAGGAGGGAGGAGGGGAGCGGGGAAGGAGGGAGGAGGGGAGCGGGGAAGGAGGGAGGAGGGGAGCGGGGAAGGAGGGAGGAGGGGAGCGGGGAAGGAGGAGGGGAGCGGGGAAGGAGGAGGGGAGCGGGGAAGGAGGAGGGGAGCGGGGAAGGAGGAGGGGAGCGGGGAAGGAGGAGGGGAGCGGGGAAGGAGGAGGGGAGCGGGGAAGGAAGGAGGAGGGGAGCGGGGAAGGAGGAGGGGAGCGGGGAAGGAGGAGGGGAGCGGGGAAGGAGGGAGGAGGGGAGCGGGGAAGGAGGAGGGGAGCGGGGAAGGAGGGAGGAGGGGAGCGGGGAAGGAGGAGGGGAGCGGGAAAGGAGGAGGGGAGCGGGGAAGGAGGAGAGCCGCGGGGAAGGAGGAGGGGAGCGGGGAAGGAGGAGGGGAGCGGGGACGGAGGAGGGGAGCGGGGACGGAGGAGGGGAGCGGGGAAGGAGGAGGGGAGCGGGGAAGGAGGAGGGGAGCGGGGAAGGAGGAGGGGAGCGGGGAAGGAAGGAGGAGGGGAGCGGGGAAGGAGGAGGGGAGCGGGGAAGGAGGAGGGGAGCGGGGAAGGAGGAGGGGAGCGGGGAAGGAGGGAGGAGGGGAGCGGGGAAGGAGGGAGGAGGGGAGCGGGGAAGGAGGAGGGGAGCGGGGAAGGAGGAGGGGAGCGGGGAAGGAGGAGGGGAGCGGGGAAGGAGGAGGGGAGCGGGGAAGGAGGGAGGAGGGGAGCGGGGAAGGAGGGAGGAGGGGAGCGGGGAAGGAGGGAGGAGGGGAGCGGGGAAGGAGGGAGGAGGGGAGCGGGGAAGGAGGGAGGAGGGGAGCGGGGAAGGAGGGAGGAGGGGAGCGGGGAAGGAGGAGGGGAGCGGGGAAGGAGGAGGGGAGCGGGGAAGGAGGAGGGGAGCGGGGAAGGAGGGAGGAGGGGAGCGGGGAAGGAGGGAGGAGGGGAGCGGGGAAGGAGGGAGGAGGGGAGCGGGGAAGGAGGGAGGAGGGGAGCGGGGAAGGAGGGAGGAGGGGAGCGGGGAAGGAGGGAGGAGGGGAGCGGGGAAGGAGGGAGGAGGGGAGCGGGGAAGGAGGGAGGAGGGGAGCGGGGAAGGAGGGAGGAGGGGAGCGGGGAAGGAGGGAGGAGGGGAGCGGGGAAGGAGGGAGGAGGGGAGCGGGGAAGGAGGGAGGAGGGGAGCGGGGAAGGAGGGAGGAGGGGAGCGGGGAAGGAGGGAGGAGGGGAGCGGGGAAGGAGGGAGGAGGGGAGCGGGGAAGGAGGGAGGAGGGGAGCGGGGAAGGAGGAGGGGAGCGGGGAAGGAGGGAGGAGGGGAGCGGGGAAGGAGGGAGGAGGGGAGCGGGGAAGGAGGGAGGAGGGGAGCGGGGAAGGAGGGAGGAGGGGAGCGGGGAAGGAGGGAGGAGGGGAGCGGGGAAGGAGGGAGGAGGGGAGCGGGGAAGGAGGGAGGAGGGGAGCGGGGAAGGAGGGAGGAGGGGAGCGGGGAAGGAGGGAGGAGGGGAGCGGGGAAGGAGGGAGGAGGGGAGCGGGGAAGGAGGGAGGAGGGGAGCGGGGAAGGAGGAGGGGAGCGGGGAAGGAGGGAGGAGGGGAGCGGGGAAGGAGGGAGGAGGGGAGCGGGGAAGGAGGGAGGAGGGGAGCGGGGAAGGAGGGAGGAGGGGAGCGGGGAAGGAGGGAGGAGGGGAGCGGGGAAGGAGGGAGGAGGGTAGCGGGGAAGGAGGGAGGAGGGGAGCGGGGAAGGAGGAGGGGAGCGGGGAAGGAGGGAGGAGGGGAGCGGGGAAGGAGGAGGGGAGAGGAATCATCACAGCAAGGGAGGGAAAGAGAGGAGCAGGAAAATGCGGGGGGGAGGGGGGGGGCGCAGCTGATTTTCACCAACGGACTGTTTTCCGAGCTCTCCTTCCGTGCAAGGAGATCTTGCATTTTTGTGTCCTGATAGATTTCAGTGCTGGACCATATCTAGGATAAGGAGAAACTCAGGCCATAGTAAGAAATGTCCGGCGTGTGGGGCCATTTCTTCTAAACTGAATGAGCGCATTTGGAGGACTGCTTGGGCCCAGGAGTTTGAGACCAGCCTGGGCAATACAGCAAGACCCTGTCTCTACAAAACGGAGCCTCTTAAACGTGCATTACAGCCACCTGGACAGGGTGGGATTTGGGAGGCAGTTGCACGTCCAGTAACTGCTGTGACAAATGCCCACAGCACTAAGCTGCTTTAGGTGACTTCAAGCAACATCAATAGATGATCTTGCAGTCCTAGAGGTCAGAACTCCGAAATGGGTCTCCCCGGGTTAAATCCAGGTGTTGGCATGGCTGGTTCCTTCTGGAGACTAAGGGAGATCCCATTTTCTGACCACTTCTGTCCGCTACGGAACGCTTTTTTTTTTTTTTTTTTTTTTTTTTTTTTTTTTTTTTGAGATGGAGTCTCACTCTGTCACCAGGCTGGAGTGCAGTGGCGTGATCTCGGCTCACTGCAACCTCCGCCTCCCGGGTTCAAGTGATTCTCCTGCCTCAGCCTCCCAAGTAGCTGGGACTACAGGCATTCATCACCACACCTGGCTAATTTTTGTATTTTTAGTAGAGATGGGGTTTCACCATCTTGGCCAGGCTGGTCTCGAACTCCTGACCTTGTGATCTGCCTGCCTCGGCCTCCCAAAGTTCTGGAATTATAGGCGTAAGGCACCGCACTCAATGTAATTTTTATTAATAATGGTTTTGAGCATGCAGTGTCCCATTTGGTTATAGATAGAGGAATGGCAGAGTATGAATAGGTTGATGTGGTTACTCTGTTGAAACGCTAAGAACATTTCTGGGAATTGTAGAGGGTAGGTAATTGCAACTGTCTTCTGTCTTCTAGGTGCTATGTCTGTGGACACACCCTAGGATATATTTTCTTCTCTGTCTTTCCAATCAAGTCCACGTAAACACTAGGCAAGAATCTTAGATGGGAAAATAATGAAAAAGCAACCAGTGACCCAAGGCAGGGGTAAAGAAAGGAGAGAGAATTCCTTGGAGTTGGTGTTCATTTCGCAGAGTAAAAGCAGTGTGCAATTTTTCTAAGCACCGTCTTAGTGCTTAGTGCTTAGATGGTGGGTCCAAACACCATCTCCTTCTTTCCAAAAGGAATATCTTCCCATCCACAGGAAGGCAAGAAAAAGGAGTGGACCGTTGTTTCAGGTAAAAACTTGGCTGCATCTTTTGAGAAGTGTCTGTTCCTATCCTTTGCCCACTTTTTGATGAGGTTGTTTATTTTTTGTTGTTGTTGTAAATTTATTTAAGTTCCTTGTAGATTCTGGACATTACACCTTTGTCAGGTGGATAGACTGCAAAAATTTTCTCCCATTCTGTAGGTTGCCTGTGTGGCCAACAAACATATGAAAAAAAGCTCATCGTCACTGGTTATTAGAGAAATGCAAATCAAAACCACAATGAGATACCATCCCAGGCCCGTTAGAATGGCAATTATTAAAAAATCAGGAAAAAACCGACACTGGCAAGGCTGTAGAGAAACAGGAATGCTTTTACACTGTTGCTGGACATGTAAATTAGTTCAACCATTGTGGAAGACAGTGTGGCGATTCCTCAAGGATCTAGAAGCAGAAATACTATTTGATGCAGCCATCCCATTACTGTGTATATACCCAAAGGATTATAAATCATTTTACTATAAAAACGCATGCACGCATATGTTTATTGCAGCACTATTCACAATAGCAAAGACTTGGAACCAACCCAAATGCCCATCAGTGATCGACTGGATAAAGAAAATGTGGCACATATACACCATGGAATACTATGCAGCCATAAAAAAGGATGAGTTCATGTCCTTTGCAGGGACATGGATGAAGCTGGAAGCCATCATTCTCAGCAAACTAACACAGGAACAGAAAACCAAACACCTAATGTTCTCACTCATCAATGGGAGTTGAACGAGAACACATGGACACAAGGAGGGGAACATCACACACCAGGGCCTGGCGGGGGTTGGAGGGCAAGGGGAGGGAGAGCATCAGGATAAATACCTAATGCTTGCAGGGCTTAAAACCTAGATGACGGGTTGATAGGCGCAGGAAACCACCACGGCACATGTAACCTATGCAACAAACCTCCATGTTCTGCACATGTATCCAAGAACTTAAAGTAAAAAAAAAAAAAAAACAACTTAACTGCATCTCGAATACATATTACCAAAAGAAAGAAGCCACTTTCCAAGGGGTACTTACTGCATGAAGGCATGTATATGACTTTGTGGACCCAGCAAATACAGAGACATAAAACAGACCAGTGCTTGCCAGAGGTTAGGGCTGAGGATTGGGGTTGCCTGTGGATGGCCAAGGTGAGGGAATTCTCTGCAGTCATGGACTTGTTCTGAATCCTGATGGGGTCTTGGGTACCTGAATGCATACATGTATTAAAACATATGACTGTGCACCAAACAACAGAGAATGGCATATACTGAAAGAGCGCAGGCTTGTCTTGTACCACAAGACAAGGGCTTGCAATTACCTGCCCTCTGCCATTCCCAGGAAGGTTGTTCTTGGCGTTTCAACAGAGTAAGCACATCAACATTAAAAGGTTGAAGATTGGATTCCCACAGGATCCAGCAAATGCACTTCTGGGTCTATACACCCCCTCCCCCAAATTGGGACTTGATCCAATATTCACACACTTGTGTTCATAGCAGTGTTACTCACCATAGCCCCAACATGGCAGGTCCCCCAAGTGGTCATTGGCAGATAAATAGCTAAGCAAAATGTGGTCTGTCTATATGGTGGAATATTATTCAGCCTTTAAAAAGGACAGAAGCTCTGGTCAAGCGTTGACAAACCGTGAGGACATTACACTGAGTAAAAGAAACCAGTCCTAAAAAGGAAAAATACTCTATGATACCACCTGAGGTCAGAGTTTGACACCAGCCTGGCCAACAGGGTGAAACCTTGTCTGTACTAAAAATGGTGCCTATAATCCCAGCTACTCGGGAGGCGGAGGCAAGAGAATTGTTTGAACCTGGAAGGCAGAGGTTGTAGTGAGCCGAGATTGTGCCACTGTACTCCAGCCTGGGCGACAGAGCGAGACTTTGTCTCAAAAAAAAAAAAAAAAAAAAAAAAAAAAAAAAGAGTTACAATGGTAAATTTGATTCTATGCATATTTTATCATAATTCATTTTTTAATTAAAAAAAGACACCTACGTGCAAAACATGTTACTTCAGAGAGAGCATACAAAGTCACCCTTAGGGTTAGGAACTACATATTGGAAGTGCTATCTGCATTTCTTTATATGTCATCGTTTTAAAAGGCTTATCTATGTGTGGTGCAGCATCAGGGGCATCCATAATGGGTACGTATAACATCTGTACCCCTGCAGATGTGCACTGGGGTACAGGCTAGAAAGCTTTGCTGACAAAGGTGTGCACCAAACCTGGGAGCCTGCAGGTGCAGCCAGCACCCCACACCTAACTCTCACCGACTGGTCCAGAATCTAGCTGAGAATCTAGCACAATCTAGCTGCAGAATTGAGTTGAAAGTGCTGCCGAGAAGTTCTGACTGGAGAAAGGCCAGGCATGTAATTGTCACTGGGTGCTTGACAAAGGCCAGCCCTGATGTCTTCCATCCCCAAGTCACTCTCCCTGGAGTAGGTATGGAATCAGCTCTATGCAGATGTGGGAACTGCTTCTTAGAGAGGGATGGCGGATCCCGGCCAGCATGGATGCTACCAGGTGGGGGCCGGTGGGATGTTCACACCCACCAGCTTCTCCTCTATGCCTCTGCATCCCAGACCCTGGGAGATGCCCGGATTCCTGCCCCACTGCACTCAAGACAGGGAGAAACCTCTCCTTTGAAGATTAAGCAGTGGTGCTCAGGGGCTGCTGTGGATCTCAGGGGTGTTTTCTTTCTTTTCTTGTTTTGGTCTCGAAGAGTGTGATAACTCACTTGGAATTTTAATGTGTTCTGTAGTTATGCAAGTCTAAAATCTTGCGCATATAGTTTTAAATGTTTGTTATGGTTGGTTCTTCAAAGGGAGTGATTCGGACCTCCCAGGGCTTATCTGTAAATGTCTGCAGACATTTTCGGTTGTCACAAGGGAGGTGGAGGAGATAGGTGCTCCTGGACCCTGGTGGGTGGAGCCCGGGGACGCTGCTCAACACCCAACAGTGCACAGGATGGACAGCCCCACCAGAGAGAGTCATGCATCCCCAAATATCAGCAGCACTGAGGCTGAAAAAAACTGTGTTAGCATGAGTGACTCTCTCACATTGCTCCTTCTCTCTTCTTTTCCCCTCCTTCCTTCCTTCACCCATCTCTGTGTATCAATCTATAGCTCTTTCCCTTAACCTCTCTCTAATCAATCTACCCATCCATCATCTATCTAGTCCGTCCATCCATGCATCCATCATGTATCTGTCTATCCATCCATCCATCATCTATCAATCCATCTATCCATCTTTCTATCATCTATGTATCTAGTCTATAATCTATCTATCTATCTATCATCTATCTATCCGTCTATCTATCATGTACCCATCTGTGCCTCTGTATCCCACACCAAGAAAGCTGCCCAGCTTCCTGCCTGTTGGCACTCAATGATAGAGAAGACAGGCTGGGAAACCTCTGTCTTCTATCTATTACCTAGGTATCTATGTATCTATCCGTCCATCCATCCATCCATCCATCCATCCATCCATCCATCCATCCATCCATCCATCCACCTATCTCATCTATCTATCCACCTATTTATCTACTCTATGTATTTATCTATCTTGCTATTATCTATTTATCTATCTAGGTATCTATCTATCCATCCATCCATCTACCTATCTCATTTATCTATCCACCTATCTATCTACTACTCTACATATTTATCTTGCTATCATCTATTTATCTATCCAGGTATCCATCAATCCATCCATTGATCCATCCATCCATCTATATAGTCTATCCATCTATCTACTCTGTATTTATTTATCTAGCTAGCTGTCATCTATTTATCTATCTCCCTATCTATATCTATTTATCCACCTATGTACCCATCCATCCATTTCTCTATCATGTATCTAATTATCTATCCATCCATCCATCTATCATCTACCTACCTATCTACCCATCCATCTCTAATCCATCTATCATCTATCTACCTGCCTATCTACCCATCCTTCTATTTCACTATCAGCTATCTATCTATCTATCTATCTATGTCTAATCCATCTATCATCTATGGCAGTGGTTTGCAACCAGGCACAATTGTACTTCCCACAGGACCCTTGCTGATGTCTGGACATATTTGGTCATCCTGACTCTGGGGTGGAGGGTGTGCTTCTGGCATCTCCTGGGTAGAGGCCACCAGGGACGCTGCTAAATGCCGTCTAGTGCACAGGATGGCCCCACCATAGATAATCATCCAGCCCCAAACACCAGCACTCCCCAGATGGCAGATACTTTGAGTAGCCAATCATGTCATCCCACAAACGTTATACATTTTTACATATTCATGAAAGGAATTTGTGAAAAAGCCAAGGTCTAGGTGCCTGTCCACTTGCTGCTGTTTACTGCTCCGTCCTGGCCTCCAGCGGGTAGTTTATACACTCTCTGAAATGCATCCATTCCTTTGTTTGATATATTAATGCTTCATTCACCCCTTTCCAAGCAGAAAGCTGCCGTTAGTCCTGCCTGGTGACACTTTCTGTCACTTCTGCAGGGGAATTATTCTGCGTATATAACTTAACCGTGAGCCGTCTGTCCTAACACCTAAGGCATATTCTGTAAGCAATCCTTGTACCGTTGGCAGCTGCCTGAGTGCTGTCAATCGTCTGGGACACTTTACGACTTCCTCCAGCCACAGGAAGGGTACATCACAATTTATGCCGCCTCCTTGGAGGCCCTGAATTCTAAAACATCGATTGCTGTATTTTTTTACTGTGCTTTCACACTTATAAAAATTTCCACGGCTAGAATTTCAAAGACTTGCAGAAAATGAAGAAACCGAATTGGATCAATTCATTTCCATTTTTTTTGAAGGTTGCTAGGAACACTTCACCAACTCCTTCTCCCTTATCCTTTAGAAAGAGGGTGCTGGAGCTTTCAACGAAGCAGGACTTTTGCTAGAAATGAGCTTTGAAATCTGCTTGCCTGGGTCAGGATACCTGAAGGTCAAACAAGAAAGTGAAGGCACGTGAAAGTCATTTATATTCCAATCTGTGGTCTGGGTTACTTTAAGGCCAACCCAGGAGATGGGGGAAGGAGGCTTGGCTCTTAGCCAGGCAAAATTGCGAGATTATATTGCCTAGATGTTACATGTTTATACATTGAGAAGGGTAAAAAGCAGCATCGTAGGAAGACAGGCTAAGACCTTGAAGAGGTAGCTATGTTTTTTTCTTTTCTTTTTTGAGACAGAGTCTTGCTCTGTCGCCCAGGCTGGAGTGCAGTGGTAAGATTTCAGTTCACTGAAACCTCCGCCTCCTAGGTTCAAGCAATTCTCCTGCCTCAGCCTCCCGAGTAGCTGGGATTACAGGAGCCTGCCACCACACCCAGCTAATTTCTGTATTTTTAGTAGAGAGGGGTTTCACCGTCTTGGCCAGGCTGGTCTTGAACTCCTGACCTCGTGATCCACCTGCCTCAGCGTCCCAAAGTGCTGGGATTACAGGCATGAGCCACCACGCCTGGCCTATAGCTATCTTTTTCTTTCTGGAGCATTGGCTTGACATGGAAATTAGCTATTTGACAGGAGTCTTCCACAACTTAATGTCTAAAGGTCAAGATGTGATTCTGTGGAGCACGTCTCAAAAGCCCCGTCAGAGGTACCCAGTATTGGAACATTCCGGATGAAAATACAGTCATGTGTCATTTTTTCTTTCTTTCTTTTTTGAGATGGAGTTTTGCTCTTGTTTTTTCTTTTCTTTTTTTTTTTTTTTTGAGATGGAGTTTCCCTCTTGTCGCCCAGCCTGCAGTGCAATGGTGCAATCTCGGCTCACTGCAATCTCCGCCTCCCGGGTTCAAGCGATTCTCCTGCCTCAGCCTCCTGAGTACCTGGCATGACAGGCACCTGCCACCACGCCCAGCTAATTTTTTGTATTTTTAGTTTAGATGGGTTTTTGCCATGCTGGCCAGGCTGGTCTCAAACTCCTGACCTCAGGTGACCTGCCCGCCTCAGCCTCCCAAAGTGCTGGGATGACAGGCGTGAGCCACGGCGCCCAGCCATGTGTTGCTTGATGATGGGGATACATTCTGGGAAATGTGTGATCGGGGGATTTCATTGCTGTGAAAAATCGTAGAGCACACTCACACAAACCTAGGTGGTATAGCCTACCACACACCTAGGCTATGTGGTACTGCTCATTGCCCTTAGACTGCAAACCAAATTCCAGTGTAAACCAAAAATAAAATTCTAAGCCCCAGCCATCTCAATGGACCCTTCCTCTCAGTTAACGGCATTCCAAAGTTAAGCTGAAAAACTAGTTCAGAGGCCAGGCCCAGTGGCTCACGCCTGTAATCCCAGCACTTCAGGAGGCTGAGACGGATGGATCATGAGGTCAGGAGTTCAAGACCAGCCTGGCCAACATGGTGAAAACTTGTCTCTACTAAAAATACAAAAATATTAGTCAGGCGTGGTGGTGGACGCCTGTAATCCCAACTACTTGGGAGGCTGAGGCAGAGAATTGCTGGAACCCAGGAGTGGAGGTTGCAGTGAGCCGAGATCACGCCATTGCACTCCAAGCCTGGGCAACAGAGCGTGACTCTGTCTCAAACAAACAAACAAACAAAGAAACAACTAGTTCAGGCCATGACAGAAGTGTGGGTCAGACATGTCTCCTAATACCTTCCTCCTTTGTGGAATTCAGGAGAAGGCGAGCAGCATTCAAATCAACACAGACCTCAATTCTGGTGAGAAATGTTGATAATCTATCGAAGCCTGCTACCTAGAGGCTTCATCTGCATGATAAAACCTTGGTTTCCACAACCCCATATCTTAACCCACCATTCTTCTTGATAATAACTCTTTCAACCACCAACTGCCAATCAATCAGATTTTTTTTTTTTTTTTGAGGTGGAGTCTCACTCTGTCACCTAGGCTGGAGTGCAATGGCACGATCTTGGCTCACTGCAACCTCCACCGCCTGGGTTCAAGTGATTCTCCTGCCTCAGCGTCCCAAGTAGCTGGGCCTACAGGCATCCATCACCATGCCTGGCTATTGTTTTTCTGTTTGTTTTGGTTTTTTTTGTATTTTTAGTAGAAAATATTTAAATCTACCTATGACCTAGAAGGAACCAATGTACATCCTACACGTATTGACTGATGTCTCATTAAAATGTATACAACCAAGCTGTAGGTCCAGCCACCTTGGACACATGTCATCAAGACCTGCGGAGCCTGTGCGACAGGTGCATCCTTAACCTTGGCAAAATAAATGTTCTAAATTTTGATTGAGACCTGCCTCAGGTACTTTTTTTTTTATGTTTTCCCCTACACATACATACCTATGATAAAGTTTAATTTATTAATTAGGCAGAGTAAGAAATTAACAGTAACTAATAATTGGTTTTTTTATTTTTTTGCTTTTTTTTTGAGATGGAGTCTTACTCTGTTACCCAGCTAGAGTGCACTGGTGCGATCTCAGATCACTGCGACCTCCACCTCCCAGGTTCAAGCGATTCTTCTGCCTCAGATTCCTGAGTAGCTGGGATTACAGGCATGCACCAACATGCCCGGCTAGTTTTTGTATTTTTAGTAGAGATGAGGTTTACCCATATTGGCCAGGCTGGTCTCGAACTCCTGACCTCGTGATCCACCTGCCTCGGCCTCCCAAAGTGCTGGGATTACAGGCATGAACCACTACGCCCGGCCTAATTTTTGTATTTTTAGTAGAGACGGGGTTTCACCATGTTGGCCAGGCTGGTCTCAAACTCCTGACCTCATGATTCGCCCACCTTGGCCTCCCAAAGTGCTGGGATTACAGGCATAAGCCACTGCGCCTGGCCTAATTTTTGTATTTTTAGTAGAGACGGTGTTTCACCATGTTGGCCAGGCTGGTCTTAAACTCCTGACCTCGTGATCTGCCCGCCTCAGCCTCCCAAAGTGCTGGGATTACAGGCGTGCACCAACACGCCTGGCTAATTTTTTGTATTTTTAGTAGAGATGGGGTTTCACCATGTTGGTCAGGCTGGTCTCGAACTCCTGACCTCGTGATCCGCCTGCCTCGGCCTCCCAAAGTGCTGGGATGACAGGCGTGAGCCACCGCGCCTGGCCGGTGGAGAGGTTTAAATGAAATGATGCTGGAAGTATCCTGGCATAAAATAAGGGCGTCATGGGTAGAAGCAATGCCTTCTTGAAAACGGAAACCATATCTGCATTGATTATTTTCAAGGAGAATGAACCAAAAAATAACTCAGCTTGAGGACTGGCCTGTCTCTGTGACAGCCTGTGGTCATAACTCATGCGTCAATCCCTGGCACACACCGGTAAGCCCAGTGCTTCCGGAGGCCAAAGCAAGAGATTGGTTTGAGTTCGGGAGTTTGCAACCAGCCAGGGCAACACAGTGAGATCCCTGTCTCTGCTAAAAACAAACATTAAAAAATGTTTTTGTGTTTGAGATAGGGTGTGGTGGTGTGCACCTGCAGATGTAGTGAGATCCCCATGTCTGCTAAAAATAAACATTAAAAAGTGTTTTATGTTTTGAGATAGGGTGTGGTGGTGTGCACCTGTAGATGTAGTGAGATCCCCATCTCTGCTAAAAATAAACATTAAAAAAGTGTTTTTATGTTTGAGATAGGGTGTGGTGGTGTGCACCTGTATATGTAGTGAGATCTCCATCTCTGCTAAAAATAAACATTAAAAAAGTGTTTTTATGTTTGAGATAGGGT